>NW_028274810.1:11357659-11660689 GCF_037043125.1 Eumetopias jubatus
AACGTAGATTAGGCAGGTGAGTGAAACAAACACGGAGGCAGGTTATCTGGATTCAGAAGGGTTCTCATTCCCCCCAAGATATTACCAACAAGTAGGAATTTCGTATCACCTAAAATGCACGTAAAAACACAACTTTCCCCTTCAACTCTGCACGGCATCAGCCCACTAGGTCAAATGTCAAGGGCCTAAGGCAATCAAATATAGGAATCCTTCTTGGGCCAGATTCAGAGGATCGGCTCTACAAAACTCAGTTAACAAAGGCATGTATTAAGAATTCCTCTTCCTCCTACTCCCAAAAGAAGAGTTTTGGGCTTCCAAATTTCCTCTGTGTCACGGGCCACAAACATTTATGCACAGAACTGAAAATACAGTATCTGTTGCTTATAAGATCTTTCATGATTTTCTTGCCCATCTTAGTTGCATGTCCTGTGGCAGGTAGAAAGCTTTAAGGCTTTCTATAGCTCAGTTAAACACACAGAGTGAAGGAATATAATACTTGAAGAGACATCCTGATATGATCCAGCCTCTCTGTCATGATATCATTCTGAAAGAGTGAGCAAAGGGGACACTAAAGGGAACAAATGGGGAACACTTTATCTTTAGAATCAAAATGCTGTTACATGTGTATAAAAAATTAACTACATCCCACAAAGTCTGAGTAAATTTACTCAAAACACAATTTCTCAAGGTCTGGGTATTTATCCTATAAGTCTAAGGAAGACACTGTCAGACATGCAACAGTGTTAGGAATGAGCAATCATTTCTCTATAGATGTTTCCTTTTAAGTCCACTGAATCATAACCAAGAAAGATCTTACAGTCAAAGCAAATACCATCTTCTAGGACAAAATATCTGCATCTCAGCAGCGCTTCCACAATACTGAGTATCCAAGCTGCTATGGCTTTTACCTGTGTCAGAACTCCTGACTGTATCTGCAGTGGCTGAGCAGCTGGAGCCTGGGGTACAATCGGCACAGCGTTATCCATCCTCACAGGGAATCCAGAATGCTTGGTTGTTGCTTGTAGTCCAGCTGTAGAAAACAACACCACAGTTAAATTGCTTTGCTAGGTCTGTGGTTTGCTTACGGTTTTTTTGTTTTTAGCTTTTCTGTTCAAACCATCCACCACCCAGGTTAGTTCTAGACATGTGACATAGGAATTTCATAGAAGTCTAGGGACTTAAGAAAAGGGAGACTGGTTTGGCTCTCTCAGGTTAAATTCATGGGAAGATGTTTGATACAAGAAGGGATGGTTTAAGGGAATTAAAAAGAAACTTTTTTTATGCTACAACAAAAATATAACACCCATCCCATTCCCATTAATAGCATATGCAAAAGCAAACAAAAAGCCTATACTTACTAAGTA
Organism: Eumetopias jubatus; assembly: GCF_037043125.1. Classification (NCBI taxonomy): domain Eukaryota; kingdom Metazoa; phylum Chordata; class Mammalia; order Carnivora; family Otariidae; genus Eumetopias; species Eumetopias jubatus. The sequence goes on from NW_028274810.1 coordinate 11,359,024, forward strand.
AGTTACATTCACCTTTTAATCCATTAGGGGGAAAAAAACTTGTATTTTTTACATGCAATCTATTAAAAGCAAAGACTTAAAATAATAACTTTTGGTTAATTATGACTCTTAGTTAAGAAAAAATTATCATTATTTATCATCTAAGTTACCCTTTCAGAATATTTTAAGATGTTTTACCCTACTCCTCAAAAAATTCACAATTTAGTTACACATTTTATCTTTTTTTTTTTTTAAGATTTTTTTATTTATTTATTTGAGAGAGAATGAGAGACAGAGAGCACGAGAGGGAAGAGGGTCAGAGGGAGAAGCAGACTTCCTGCTGAGCAGGGAGCCTGATGCGGGACTCGATCCCGGGACTCCAGGATCATGACCTGAGCCGAAGGCAGCCGCTTAACCAACTGAGCCACCCAGGCGCCCCACATTTTATCTTTAACTAGTATGTGAACTGAAGAAATTATAACCCAGGATAAAAATATTTAAAAAATAGGTATTTTGGTTTACAGAAACACTTTTTTTCTACTTATTTTAGGAATCTGCCTTTGCCATTGACAGCCTTCTCTTTTACAACTAATGCACAGCTAATTTTTGCTGCCTTGCTCTGGGCACAAATGCTGAATGAATGTTTCCTCCAAATGGGAACTTCTTATTCTGGGGAAAAAAGGGGCTCAAGACAGTTCTCCCTTTTGCCAAGAGTCGAGAAGAGAGACTTCAAAACTTTCTTTTAAACTTGCCCTATCAAAACCTTCAATGTGGAGAATTTAAGTTTCTATTACCCACTAACAGAAGTTTCTCTAATTCACTAATGACTGAAGTTTTGTTAAGTGGGACACAAACATTTTATTTTAATTAGAATACTTCTTCAGTGATACTTTCTAAGCTATCACCAACTAATTTCTCTTAATATTACTACCAAAAAGCATAACTCCTCAACTCTAACACTGTGGTTTTCAGCAAGTCCTCCAATTTTCCATTTCAGTGATTTACAAGTATTTTAGCAGTAAGATGTCATACTGGAAAACACAATCCAGAAATACATGAAGTAAGAGAGACTAGTAAAATTGGAATTAAAATACTGTAATAATAACTTTTTTAAAAATAAAATAAAAATAAAAGGCAATGCTAGCTAATAAAATAGCTAAGCAACATCAAAATTCTTGTCTAAATGCCCAGGACTCATGGCCAACTACAAGATAACATTATTGTAATAGTCTCCTAGAAATGGGCAGGAACAAAGGGCAAAGGCAAGTAAAATTTAGGAAGAAATGTTCATGATAGAAGTTCACCTATACATTCCAAGATAATAAAGTAAAAGGGGACAAAATTACAAAATGATAGTTACCACTGAGTAAAATGTGTATCTATTTTGGTCAACTGGAATAGTACAGAAAGTACTATTTATAGTACTGACCTACAAATGTAACTAAATAAGCATTAGATTGCTTTCATAATTTAGGCTAAGCCACACCAGTTAAGCTATTTACACTTGCTTCTTCAGGAAACTACAAGTGGAAAAAAAGAATTAACAAAGGCAACACTTTTGGAAGGTTCTCCCTGAGCCCTGAACTAGGAAATGATTCAAACTTTGATTTTTGTTGAATACAACCCATTAAATAAAAAACCATGGAACTATGGAAAGAACTGTCTAATTGATGAGGGTCAATTTTCTTCTAAGTATAGTATCTTGTAAAAAAACAGATGGTGAAAGAAAAGGAGGCAACCTGGAATAGAAGACTGCTGGGCAGAAACCAGCATATGGCTGCGGCTGGCAAACCACTGACAACCTTTATAGCTGAGTTTAAATACTAAGAGGTGGTACTGCATGTTTCAAAACCCCACCGCCTGGATTCAAACCCCAGTTCTACCACTAACTAGTTATTAAGACTTTGGGCAGATGAGAGAATCAGGTTCAATTTTCTCATCTATAATGGGATATAATGACATCGGGCATAATGGCATTACCCACTTCCTAGGGTTGTTTGTTGAGGATGAATTAATACATGTACAAACAGAACATTATCTGGCATGTAGTAATACATATCAGCTATTTTCATCCTCATTAACTTAAAAACTCCCTTTTGTTTGGAAATTATATAATTTGCTCTAACTCCTGAGGTTATTCAGACTTCCTAAATAGAAAAAAATTTCCAAAACTTATAGCTAATTACAGCAAAAGAATTACACCACTTTTCCCCTCTACACTGAGTCTACATTTTGTTTTACTAAGGGAACCAAAAAGTCCTGCTTCATCTTATAAATATCATCTGAGAAGCAGCAGAAGACTTCAGAGTCCCACATCTGAAAACTGTTCCCGTGAGACTCACTTTGGAAAAGGTGAGGGGGAGGAGGGTGGCTAGTCTGCTAAATTCAGTAGAAGAATCACTCGACATACGACAACCCAAAGTATAGAATTTACTATTATGTAGCATATGCAGAAAATTATTTGGTAAGTTAGGCTAAATATGCATTTACGGGTTTGGTATCTGCTCCTCCGCTCTCCCTGTGGTCTCTCCCTGGTTTACATCGCTATCGCTCTCCTGTCCTCCCGGTAATCTCTCAGTTTCCCCTAGCCCCTCTTTTCCTCCTGCTTGCTCCGACTCTGTCAGAAACCAAACAAACAAAAGAGTCACAGTCAATAAGTAACTTAAGTAAAAAGATAAAAATGCTACCTGCTTCTACTGTAAAGTACTATGACGAGCCTGAATCCTGATTTATTACCACAGGGTACTGACAACGACTTTCTGTTGGGAAAGTCAAGTGTGTTGTCAGAAAATATCCTTAAAATAATTTAACCTTTTATATGGCTCACCTTATCAATAAACACATTTCCCATATTTCAGAAAAAAAGGAACAGGACAGACTAAATTACAGAACAATAATGAAAAAAATGAGGAAGGATGGGAATGTGAACATTTAAATTTTATTGCAACACATGGGGTCAGAGCCTCTTTCTTCAGCTATTCTGTTCCTCTGTTGATAGGAGTTTGAAGGAACAATATGATTCATAAGCTGAAGCAGATAAACTTAATGCACTCCCCATACAAGTACCTCCGCTTGTAGAATTTTTCAGTTCAATAAATAATAATTTTTATTTCTGAATGTAACTCATGAGGTTTCCATATTCTTAAGCATAATTTTTACATTGTAGAATAAAATTACCTTTTATTTGGAATGCTAATTTTAATAGTGGAATGATAAAGGAAATAAGATTCAATATAGAATTTCTGTTTACAACAAATTTCTTCAAGCTTAATATTTCTGCATATTGAGAGATACATACTTAAACAAGATATAGGACATTGGTACAAGGTCTCAGTGGGCAAGAAATTGATATCAGGGCAGTTCAAATAAGAGAAGTTAATTGAATGCCCATAATGTGTCAGACAGTACCATAATTAGATACATAATCAATGTAAAAAGGGTAAATCCACTTTGTTAATTTCAGTTATCTTCATATTCAGAGGCAGAGTTTAAACTTGTCAGAGATCAAAACTAAACAACTAGATACCTACTAAGGAACTGCCTAAAGCAAAATCTGTGGCTCTGATATGATACCATTTGATACAGGAGTTTCCCCACTTACTCTGAAAAGCAGGTGGACATACTATAAATGTTTGTTGGAACGGATCTGTCTGAGTGCAAATTTGGGTGGTTCCAGGCTGCAAGGACACGCCCTGCTGGGCGACTCCAGGAACTGGTGCTGCAGACGATGGGTACAAAGCTGACTGGTAGTTTAGCAGTGAGACATCTGAATTAGCCAGGGAAAGAGTAGCAGCTGCTGCAGTAGAACTGGAAGCTAGAACACTGGCCTAAAAACAAAAGGATTATAGCTGTATACTGGCATAAAGTGGAAATAACAGTATTTTTACACATGCAGAATCTACCCAGAAAAACTTAAAAGTTTTAAAATGTAGTATTAACTGTCCCTGAAATAACTCTCTGCTTAAGAAATCTTCCCAATCTCTAAATTTAAGGCATACTATAAGGTTGAATAAGAAAACACAGAATAAAAAACAGTCCTGTACTGACTGAGGACAGCCTCAAATAAACCATTACCTCTTCCTTCTGTACAAAAAAGTTGCTGGATGTGAAAAAGCACCAAATCTCCTTTTAAAAGTAGACCTAACTAAGAAATTAGGAAGCTCACATCTTCAATAACAAATGTTAAGTATCACTGTTTGGCAAACAAATGCAAAACCACTCTTAAATTACTGGAGACACCAAACTGAAATCAAAGAAACAGTGAGTAGACTGGTGGTTGCTAGGGACAGGGCAGAAGGTGGGAGAGAAAATTGGGCGAAGGTAATCAAAGGGTACAAACTTGCAGTTACAGACGAATAAGTTCTGAGGATCTAACGTACAGTAGAGAAAAAAATTATTGGAAACAGCCTTCAACACATGTAATGAGACATATAAAATCTTCCCAATAGAGAAAGTCAGTGGCTAAAGTCAGTACAACTAACAGCAGTAGGTGGTACAATAGCTATGGTCCGTTTATGGGACTATGCGAAGACTGTGAGGGCCTGGATTAGGCCTTTGTATTTAGTTTTTGGCAGCACATGACTGGTAGGTATCATCAGTCCACCTGGTCTTCCATCACTTTTGCTATGCAGGAAATTCATAAGAACCAACACGATCACCAAAGCAAAAACTGGTTTACCTCAAACTGCACTCTTACTAGTTTCTACCCCTCTTAGGTTTGACTTTCCAAAATCATTTACTGAATACCTGATTGTGCACTGTATTAAGCTGGTTGCTGAAGCTCATGGTTAGATTTGTGCTTGTATTTGGGGCAACGTGAGTAGTGAAGGGGCTCTTGATCTGACTCACTGTATCATACATGTGAACCCTCCGCTTGCAGATCTCCATGTTCTGAAAACAGGACTTAACACTGAAAAAAGAGATTAAAGATTCAGTAAAATGAATGCTGAGATTTAAACAGACAACAAAAAACTCAAGATGAATATGGATCAACATTTTTCCCCAAGTATATTTAGATAAAATGAATCCAGAGTTTTTATAACCATAAAGAGAAAAAGCATACATCTTATATTTAATCTCATGATTTTTTCAATGAGAAAGGAAAGCATCAGTGAGCCAAATATGAAAGTACCAAGGCTGCTGCTCATGTGATTGTTCTGTTTAGCTGTAACATGGTAACAACACCGGACCACATCATGGCAAATGCCCCAGACCATACTCACTGATTGCTATGTGGAAAATCCAGAAGGTGGGTCATTGTCACAAACTGATGGTTAAGAGTTTTCAGAGGAGTAATTCTCTTATCTGCATCGATTGTTAGCATTTTTTTTAACAAATCAATATATTCTCTTCGATCCGCCTTCTCTGCCAACATATCCGTTCCCTCCAAGTCTGTGGACATATTCACCTTCCAAGGAAAATTCAGAAATATTATACTTCATGACTTAACCTTTAATGTTGATACTAGGCATATGAATAATAGATAGATAACAGATCTCAAGAGAAAAACCTGAGGAAATTCTTTTTATTACAGAAAAATCATTTTCACAAGTGGAAACTCTTCTTATGCTGTCTAAATAAAATCTTCAATTTGGTAGAGTGTGTTGGTAGAATAAAGCTGAATGAGTCTTTTCATTCAAAATTTGGATGAACAAGTGAAAGCAATTATTATTACTTAAATATAAAAATTTCTATTGTTGAAAAGATTAAATGACATAATAAGTATAGCATTTAAGCAGACTTTGGAACACAATATGCACTCAATTAATGTTACCTCTTAAGTATTTATTTAGCAGAGAAAATGGACAGTAAAGAAATCTTCAAAATAATATTTCAAAATACTGACAGACAAAAAGACCAGTTAAGCAAAAGCAAGGGAGAAACACAAAATTCTAAAAGTATCCTTGGTTAGTATTCAAACATTCTTTTAATACATGGCAGAATACTAATGAACTTTTATCTCTAAAAAATGAAAACATATTAGAAGATAACAGATTGAATCTATTTTTAATATAACTATCAATGGAAATGTGTCTCTGATTAAGAGATATATAAATATCAGGCTTCCTGAAACCTTCTATACTCACCTGAGCCATGTCATCTAAACAATTAAAAATGTACTTTCGAGCTTCTTTTGATTTGATTCCAGTCTCCAATTCATGTTCTTCTGGTGTCTATAAAATACAGATTTAAAAAAAAAATTCCATCTGTATGTTATTTTCACGTTTTGTTCTAAATTAGAGCCAAAAATACAAAAAAAACAAGTGTTGTCACCTTACCAATCAGAGATGGCAAACATGAAAGTAATTTACAACCAGAAAATCTTCTGGTGGATGGTCGGGACCTGGATATCTGACCACCCTTTTAATAGTGCTAAATTAAATGTGGAAACAGTGATGTAGCACAGTTCCTGAAAGATGTCATGTAAGAGGGGATATTACCATTTTTCTCTTAAAGCTACTTTCAAATGAAATGATATTTCAAATGCTAACTATTAAACAGGTTCAGGAGCAGAGATTCACAAGGTTACTCAAATTAGAGATCTCTCAAGTTAAAGGAGTAGGCTCAGAAGAAAAAGCAGGCATTTGTTTCATGAAAATATACAGGCCTTAACATGGGGAGTTAGAAACTTATGTTGTTTTCTCATATTTATTGAGAATTCTCTAAAAAACAGTCATATAGCTAAGTTACTCTAGTTCTTCCTGTGACTTAATGGTGAGCACTATTTTCCACACCCCCTTCTCAGCTGCTGGTTCAAATATACAAAATAACCTCAGACAACTGAATGGTGTTTAGTTTATTTTTTTAGCAAAGGATCATGTCAAAGGGGTACAATTAAATAATTTTTCCAAGTACTTCTTCCTGCAAACATACACTGCCACCACCACCACCCCCGTTCCCTCTTTTACCTCAAGAATTTAATAACTAAAAAGCGGGGAGTGAAAGTACAGGAATGGGTAGTATAGTAGGGGAGACAGACCTTAAGCCTCCACAGCGGATACCCCAAATTAGGATCTCTGTTGAAAAACCTGGTTGTTTTTGTCCCAGCACTGAGAAGATATTCGGCGGGCAGGCCTTGTGTTTGTGAAATGTAACGAATCTGAAACATCAAAACCATTAAAACATTGATTTGGAGTGGAAAGGGGAAATATTAAAATATTAATATTTTATTATTAAATATTAAAAATATTAAAAACTTTTACCCTAAGATATTATTAGTTCCAGCCAAATCAATACAAATGAAATTTATCTATAAATACATATAAATGCTAACCCACTCACAGGTAATTCCCAAATATTTATTCAGCTACTTCCATGTTACTGTATCTGTTATTTACAAGGAAAACTCAGCTTTGAAAACTTTGTGTGTAACCATTTTTGCTTCTTTGTAGACCTCTGATACAAAGTTCAGAGAACTTCGGCAGATTTTTAGGACAGAACAGAGTAATTTCCAACAAACTATCTCATGGATCACCAAGGATTTTTCTGTTTCACTTGCTGATACATTATCAAATTTAAAAGATCAGGAAAACATTTTTATAAGCTTCTTTCTTGCCTGGTTACTCTAGCTCCTTACTCTAAATTGCCATAGAGCTTTTCTCTCATACCATGAAATTAAATACTTAATTTAGTTTCTCTACCCCTGCACCACTAGGGGGCAGGCTCTGTGTTAATTCAATCAACATTTACTGAATTCCTACAATGAAGCAAGCTAGCAGTTCTCAAAGTCTGGTCTAGGGACCCTTAGGGGTCCCCAAGATCCTTTCAGGGAGTCCACAAAGCAAAAACTTTTTATTTTTTAACTACTACTCAGAAGTTATCTGCCTTTTTCATTCCCTTATGGGTATACAGTAGAGATTTCCAGAGAGGATATGTGATGATGATGTCATTGCTCTGATGGCTAATGAAACACGTGCTTGTATATAGTTGTATATAGTTTTTTAAAATTTCCCAGTTTTATTGTTCAAGGTTTGCTTCCACAATTCCAATGATCCGTGCTCACTTCGGCAGCACATATACTAAAATTGGAACGATACAGAGAAGATTAGCATGGCCCCTGCGCAAGGATGACACACAATTCTAATGATCCAAGAAAGCAAAAGAAGAGGTGATTTGCTTTTCTCTCCACTACTGAGAGTGATACAAGAGGCAATTTTTTTTACCACCTCTTCCATATTTGAATGGCTGTAGTTAAGATGAAATTAGAGAGAAACTTGTAAGCCAGGAAATAAATCTTACTTCCTACCTCTCCCCCTAAAAACTTCAGTTTTAATGTCTTTTTTTTTAAGTTACACTTTTTATTTTATTTTTTTTAAGATTTTATTTATTTACTTACTTACTTGAGAGGGAGAGTATGTGTATAAGCCGCAGTAGGGGCAGAGGGCGAGGGGGAGAGAGGAGAGAGAGAATCTCAAGCTGACTCAGTGCTAAGTGTGGAGCCTGAAGCAGGGCTCGATCTCATGACCCTGAGATGATGACCTGAGCCAAAATCAAGAGTACCATGCTTAAATGACAGCCACCCAGGTGTGCCCAGTTTTAATTTCTAATGCAGTATATACTAATAGATATAAGCTATACAAACAGAGCTCTTTGGGATCCTCACTGATTTTTTAACAGTGTAAAGCAGAGGTCAGCAAACTATGGCCTGTAGGCCAAATCTGGCCTGCTATCATGAGACAATTTCAGATAACAGCAGGATATTACTCTTGAATCTGTGGGAGCTACATAACGGAAGCCAATACAGCATGAACAAAAGAGAAAAAAAATGTAGATAAGAACATTTTTAATGTGAACTTCTTTTGCGTACAAAAATGGTGAAATATTTCTTAAAATCCAGAATAAAATTTGTGCAATAAAATACTAACCAGACATTTAAAACAATAGAGTAGAGGGGCACCTAGGTGGCTCAGTTAGGCATCTGACTCTTGATTTCGGCTCAGGTCGTGACCTCAGCGTCTTGAGATTAAGTCCCAGGTTGGGACTAGATGCACTAGGCATGGAGACTGCTTAAGATTCTCTCTCCCTATCCCTCTGCCCCTCCCCACCCTGTTTGCTCACACGTGCACACTCACACTCTCAAAATAAGTAAAATAAAGTGACAAAATAGAAGTATAGTTAATGACACATAAAGATATTTCACAATATACTAAGTAGAAAAGCAGATTACAAATTAAATAATCTCACTTTTAAAAAAATTACATTTCACTGATCCTAAGAGGCACATTTTTTCACACTAACATCTTTGAAATCAAGATATGTCCTACAACTGATAACTACATGGTTTAATTGGCAGCATCCTTTCTTACAGGTACAGAAAAATGGTGTATCTTTCAATCAATAGTGTCTTAAATATGACAAAATACAGTATATATCCTCCTCTATATCCCTAAGTTTATCATGTGGAATAGAACTATATATAGCACATATATTCATTCATTCTTTTAGTAAGTACTTATTGAGCCAGGCACTGGTGTTTTAAAAATAGACATGGTTCCTGCTCTCATAAACCTTGCAGTCAAGTGAGGAAGACAGACACTGAATATTCAAACTGAATTGGCATTCTGAAAAAAAGAAATAGGCTTTTATAAAAATACATAGCAAAGGAACCCGAGCTAGACTGGGGACTGGTAAGGGAAAGCTCCTTGAGAAAGTAACACTTGAGCTAATAAATGAGTAGGCACTGACTAGATGAAATGAATGGGTGGTACAGAAGCATTCCAAACTATGAGAACAGTATGTACAAGGGGCCTTTGCTGGAAGGAAGCATATTCTTAACCAGTGCTGAAATGATGCCAATGTGCTAGAGCATGAAAAGCAAGAAGAAATGGTATAAGATCAATCTGGAGAGGGGGAGAAAAAGGGAAAGGACAACCTATGTAGGGACTCAGTGGCCATATTAAAAATTTAGCCCTTCATTCTAAAAGTATTAAAAAACCACTGAAAAGCAAGTAAGTAGCATGATCAAATTTGTGTTTTGTAAAAATTGTAAAAGAACTGGAGATCTCGATATTATATAATTATTATATATTATGTATATAATTTATATATTATATATAAAAGTATTACATAATTATTTACTTAGTATCTGTTTCCCATCACCAAACTATAGTTTCCATGACGGTAAGTACAATGTTTTATGCAGCACTGTATCCCCAGCTCTTGATCTTGGGGTCATGAATTCAAGCCCTACACTGGACACAGAGATTACTTAATAAAAAAGTAAATAAATAAAAGAACCTTAAAAAAAGAAGAAAGAAAACTACTATAAAAAGAGCTCAAAAGGGTTGCAGAATAAAAGATCAATTACAAAACTCATTGTATTTCTATACATTATCAATGAACAATCTGAAAATAAAATTAAGAAAATAATTCCATTCACCACAGCATCAAAAAATAGAATACTTAGAAATGAATTTAATAAGAGAAATGTAAAACCTGTACTCTGAAAATTACAAAATGTTGCTAAAGAGAAAACCTAAAAAATTTGGTCACATTTATGGGATTGGAAGACAATATTCAATGCACTCAACTATTTAAACAAAACAACCAGTAATTATTTTGCAGAAAATTAAAAAAAAAAAAACCCACCCTAAAATTCATATGGAATCTTAAGGGCCCTTGAATAGCCAAAACAATCTTGAAAAAGACCAAAGAGGACTCACACTTCCTGGTTTCAAAACTAACCATAACGCTACAGTAATCAAAACAGTGGGATACTTGCATAAAGATAGATATATAAATCAATGGAACAGAATTTACAGTCCACAAATAAATCACTGTATTTATGGTCAATTGATTTTTGATAAGGATGCTAAGAAAGGTAGGGAAAGAACGGTCTTAGAGCAAATGGTGTTGGAAAAACTGAATATTTGCATGCAAAATAATGAAATTGAACCCTTGCTTTATTCTATGTAGAAAAATCAACTTAAAATGGCTCAAAGACCTAACTGCAAGAGATAAAACTATAAAAATCTTAGAAGAAAACATAGCAGAAATGCTTCATGACTTCGGATTTGGTAATAATTTCTTGCATATGATACCACAAGTATAAGAAACAAAAGGAAAAACAAACAAATTGGACTTCATCAAAATTAAAAACTTTTGTGCAAACAATGCTATCAACACAGTGAAAAGGCAACCCCAAGGAATGGGAGAAAGTTTTTGCAAATTATGTACCTAATAAGGGATTAATAACGAGAATGTATAAACTCCTGTAACTCAACAACAAACAACCCAATTCAAAAATGGGCAATGGACTTGAACAGACTTCTCTAAAGACTGACTGACTTATTTTGCGGGAGGGGGGGTAGATTCATGTGTGCAGGGGGAGGGGGAGAGGGGGAGGGGGAGAGGGAGAGGGAGAATCTTAAGCAGATTTCCCACTGAGCACAGAACCCGACTCGGGCTTGATCTCACGACCTCAAGATCATGATCTGAGCCAAAATCAAGAGTCGGACACTCAACCGACTGAGCCACCCAGGCACCCCTTGAGTAGACTTTTCTAAAGAAGATACACAGATATCCAGTAAGCACATAAAACAATGCCCAACATCACTAATTGTTAGAGGACTGGAAATCAAAATCACAATGAGATTATCACTTCACATCCATAAGGATGGCGGCTATGTTTTAAAAAAAGAAGAAAAGTAAAAAAGAAGAAAAGTAAAAAAGAAAATAACTAATGTTGGCAAGGATGTAGAGAAATTGCAACTCTTATGTATTGCTGGTAGGAATGTAAAACAGTGTGACCGCTGTGAAAAAGTTTGTTTAAACATAAAATTACCATATGACCCAGCAATTCTACCTCTAGCTGTATACCCCCAAAAATTGAAAACAGGAACGTAAACACTTGTATGCCAATGTTCATAGCACCATTTTTCACAATAGCCAAAAGATAACTCAGTGTCCATCAACACATGAATGGACAAACAAAATGTGGTATACATATATACAATGGAACATTATTCAGCCATAAAAAGTAATGACGTTCTGATATAGGTTACAGCATGGATGAGAAACATGCTAAGTAAAAGAAGCCCATCACAGAAAACCATACATTATTTTTTTTTTTAAGATTTTATTTATTTATTTGACAGAAAGTGAGAGCAGGAGAGCACGAGCAGTGGAAGAGGCAGAGGGAGAGGGAGAAGCAGCCCCCCTGCCGAGCAGGGAACCCAATGCGGGGCTCCATCCCAGGACCCTGGGATCATGACCTGAGCCGAAGGCAGACGCTTAATGACTGAGCCACCCAGTTGCCCCAAAAACCACACATGGTATGTGATAAATATGATAAACTACAATAGGCAAATCTATAGAGAGAGAAAGTAGATTAGTGGTTGCCAGGGGTGGGGGAAGTCGGGGCTGGGGAGAATGGGCACTGACTGCTAATGAGGTACAGGGTTTCATTACAGAGAGATGAACATGTTTTAAAACTGACCATGGTGATGGTTTACAGCCCTGTGAACATACTAAAAATCATGGAGTTGTACACTTTAAATGGCTGAATTGTATGGTATACGAATTATATCTCAATTTAAGTTGTTTTAAAGAAACTTGACTATAAGAACAGAGATCCTGCAACAGAAATCTTTGTGTATAACCAGAGATGCACCAAGATAACCTATCCCCAATCCTGCTCTACAACAGCAGTATCCTATTTATTCAGCATGGGAAAAACGATTTCCTCCTACCACCCACAGTTTCACATCTATGTACTAGGCAAAATTCTCTCAAAACTATCAGATCATTTCTTTATTTTAAAAAACCCCAGTTGTACCTTAGCTTCTAAACCTAATTTCATTTGTTTCCACTTCCTAGGGAAATTTACAATACCAATCTGTTTACAAAGGTTGAAGGTTGGCCTAGGAATGGCACTTGGGGGCCTGTAACTGCTCAGAGCAAGGTTTCTTAATTAGGGATCCATGAATCCCCTAAATTTGTACTCAGAATACTGTACATCAATTTTTCTGAAAAGATCCATACCCCTCTTTCATCAGATTCTCAAAAGGGTCTATGACCCAAAAAGGAGAATCAGTGGCTTAGTTCAACCAACTGTGTTTTTGCATCATTTAATCTCCCTCACACTTTTTTGTCATTGTAAAATACGAAAGCTGGCTTCTCTCTCACGAGGTAGAAGAAAGGCTAAATTACAAAGCTCAAGGTGACCAGTTACTTATCACATGAGCAACTCATGTTTTGTTTCAATCAAAGACATGCCCAAAGAGTCAAATTTTTGGAAGGTGGATCTAAAATGGATCAAGGAATCAAAATTCTAAGTTGAATAGGGGAAAATACTGTTTACTCTTTTTTCCTTTTAATAATTCCAGATAACCATTTATTTCTTTAAAAACAAAAAACAAAATATCCTCATGTACCTACTCTGTGTCAGACATAATGTCAGGAGCTGAGGATACACTAGTGGAATCAAACAGTCTATGCCCTTAAAGAGATTACAGCATAGTGATTAGAACCATTTTTTTTTTTTTTAAGAACAAGAAATAAGAATTCACAATTTATGTCCATGGCAAAACCTTTTCCCTCAGGACCAGCTCCTTGGGAAACTGTAGCATATCCTGTAAAGCTTCTCTGTTTTGAGACATAGATCATCTTCTATACAATACTTCTCAACTCATATGATTTCCCTCCTAAATCCTATTTTACAGAAACCCAGTATACATCACAGCTTCCAGGGCCCAATGTGTTTCAGTATGCAGAGAGTAACTTATTTCAGTGTATGTCGTGTATAAGAGGAAGTAACAGTTCTGAATGAGACAAAGTTCACTCTTAAAATTCCAACTCCTCATCCTTCTTTACTTTCGTATCTTAAAAACTCACAAGACACATTTGTTAACCAAAGCCAGTCTCTAATAAATCATGACAGATCTGGAAAAGTACCAATCTAAGGTAATATGAAATAAAAACCTTTTTAAATTGTTAAATTGCAAACATAATATCAGACTAAGAAACAAGTAGAGAAAATTCTAGTCTTTAAAAAAAATCCTTTCTAATTGGACTTTTCCCCTAATATCTAAATACTTCACTAGTAAGTACTTCTCTTCCTCTAGAATCTATTTCACTAGTAAATACTTGCATTCTATTTCCATCCCAATATATACTCTTACCTGATCATATTCTGAAGCACCAGGGTAAAGAGGCCATCCCAGGAACAGCTCAGCTATCACACAGCCCAATGACCACATATCAATAGCTTCACAAAATGGTAATCCAAGAATAATTTCAGGGGCTCTAGCAAAAACAAAAATATCAAATTAAAAAACAAACGTTATTCAGGAAAATTAACTATTGTCTAAATCCTGTTTTAGTATTAGCTCACGGTACATATTGATTAAAGAAACTGAAAACTATCTTTGATATAAAATCCATCATTTGGGGCCATATGTGTTTTGGAATTGAAAATTTTTTTCAATTTCAGAAAGGTATCACCACGCATAAAACTACATATTGCATAGTAATCCCGATGGAGTTTAGGGAAGCACCCCATAATCAGACACATTAATATTTCCACAACGAAACAAATGAACGGTTATACTATTGGCTAAATACTTTAAATAGCCTTACACTGGTTCAAGATAGATTTTGCCAATAAATGAGCTTACACCAAACTTAGAAAAAGTTCTTTAATTTTGAAATCTGAATTTTGAAATCACAGATAAGGGATCACAAATTTATTCTTTTTATTCTTAGCACCTTTTTAATTATAGAAAAATCAATTAAATGACCTGATCAATAAGTACCCCTTGGTAACAGAAATGCCTTCCTAGAGATACAGTGGTCGAAAGCACTATAGAAATACTCACTTCCATTAATGTTCCAAGTGAGAAACCTAACCCTAGGGGGCCTTAAAGAGAAGACTAAGATAATACCACAAACTAAAAGCTATATTATATATATATACATATATATATATATATAAAAACATATCCAAGGTAAAATTATTATCCCCACTTATAGAGGAAACTGAGGTAAACAGAGTAAGTAATTTGCCCAAAATCACAGTTAATAAGTTGAAGGGTTAGAATTTGAACCCTGGCAATCTGGTCCCAGAGTTGTACCGTACTGTCTCCAAACAAGTAGAAGTTGTATATATCCACCTATATAAATCTATTTGGCATGGTGGTACATGGCATTTTTCAAACCATGACTAAAATTATGAGCTAAATCGGTTTAAAAGGGGGAAGATAAATAATAATAGGCATTACTAATATCGATAATAATAAAAGATGACATTTATATAGTGCGCTTACTCTGTGCCACGCACGGTTCTAAGTTCTTTACAAATGTGGTCACTTACCACTTACAACAATCCTACGGAAGTAGATATTACTGCTAAGTCATCAATTCTTTTTTTTTTTTTAAGTAGACTCCATGCCCTGCATGGAGCCCAGTGCAGGGCTCGAACTCACAACCCTGAGATCAAGACCTGAGCTGAGATCAAGAGTCGGACGCTTAACCGACTGAGCCACCCAGGCGCCCCAAGTCATCACTTCTAAGATGCATGGTTGCTTTTTTTCATATTTTAACATCTCTAAAATCAAGAAGATTCTTGCAAATGATGATGTAATTTTTTAGCTTAATGGCAGTGATTTTACTTTCTTATTGGTACATAAATGTTTCATCTTCTAATCAATGGTATCTTAGCTGCTATGTAATAAGTATCCCTTCCATTTTACAGATGAGAAGTTAAGTAACTTACCCAAGGCCACACAATTACTGAATGATGGAGCGCAAGCAATCTGGATCTAAGGGCTGAGCTTGTAAACATTTTATCATCATCTCCAGACAATTTCCTTCCTTCTTACAAGTCACAGAATTGGAATCTGTAAGGACACACCAGATCCAGACCCCTCGGCAGATTTCTCTTCACAAGGAGCCCTCTAATGGGCTGTCCCCCCTCGTGGAGTGCCTAGGTTTGTCCAACTTCGATGTATTATGTGCACACTGTTGCTCTGGGACAGGTAGGATTGAGTAGGGACTGTATAAAGATTTTTCTCTAAATAAGAACATCCTCCCCCAAGTAATTTTCTAAGTAGGTAAGTAGCCCTTAGAAAATAAGGTAAATTAGAGGACTTTATAGGATCTAAAGGCTTTCCTGGTCCTAGTACAGAAATAGCAGAAGAATGATCCAGGCCTGCTGAGACTTTCACTATTTGACAGCTATCAGTGGAAGGACTAATATTACCAGTTTTTATACTAATTGATGTGAACTGTGGTTTTGTTAGCCAAAGAAACAAACTTCAAAAGGGATATTCCTGTTGCAGGTGGCTAGAGCCACATATTACTGATGGAGTTTCAGAGTTTAATTAAATCCCAACCACTGCAGCATGTTTTTAAGATGGCACAAGTTTAACAGCATTAATAAACTAGAGCATAAGAGTATCCAGAAACATAAAAGCTTTTCTAAAATTGAAAAGGGACAAAATTTTTACTTTCAGTGAGCAGAATCATTAATTTCCAAGTTCATGACAGTGCCAAAAATAGCTGGCAGGGAGAGTGCAAATGGCTTTGTGCCAAAATAAAAACTGGGCTTAGAACATTCCTAAGCATCAACTGAAGAGCAACAGATTGATTTTGCCATTCCCACTATACCAGGAAGACATTTTAAAATCCAAAGGTAGGTCATAGGGAGGGGCAGGCCACCCAATAATTTACTTCTTTAAAAAGGTAGCAATAATATGTGATAATTGTTAGGCTTCCAAAGCTTAAAGTTTCAGAGAAATTAAGAAAAACACTAATTCCAGCCCCCAAGCCCCATTAGACAAAAAAAAAAAAAAAAAAAACCCTAAAGACTGGCTGGAACCAGTTTTTCCATTTGGTCTCACTCTGCTTCTGGAGTAACAAAAGCAGATAAGGATTTCCAGCAAGAACGCACTTAAAACAGTAACTCTACTACATCTACCATACAAAAAGGCATCAAAGGAGGAAAAAAAAACAATGAAAGTAAAAATAAAATAAGGTTGCTCAGTCTATTGAGGGCTTTTCACTATCATCAGAAACTAGAAATGCTGACTGACCTAAACTCTCAGAAGCAAAAAGACTGAGGTTATTTTCTTTTACTGAACAGAACAGAACATTTAAAGCAGGTTCATCTCTAAAGACTGAATGTTTTAAACTCTAAATTCAGAATATAATTCTTGGTACTATCTTCATTACTATATCATCTTTCCCCTTGGCCTCCATTATTTCTCAATCCCTCAATATAAACTCTCAACACTAAAATTCTGCTTCTACTTCATCTGTATAGGAGGCTGAGGGAGGTTAATTACTCTTCTAGGTCCCTTTCCAGCTTTGACATTCTAACTGGACATTTAAAAAAGATGACCTACAGAAGCACAGGGAAGAGGGGGAAAAACAAACTGGCAGTATTCACTTTTGTAGGAAAATGGCATTAATTGTACTTTGGACATAGTGGGTCCCCTCTTTGAAAATACATCCCATCCTTAATGAACAAATACTAAACAGGCTCTAATGACTACAACCAGGTAGCAGAAATAGCTATCCTTGCCTTTTGATTTTCCAACTTCAAATCTCTTTAAACTAAACAATTCCTCCAATGTCATAAAGCATTATTTCATTAGAACGTGGAACAAGCTGCAGTTAGAATCACTTAACAGCACAAATTAATCTCTGCTCAATGTCATGAACACTCTTCTTTCTTCCTGTCCATCTCAGAGGCATCAAACTTACCAGATCAGAGATGTTACATAAAGCCTAACTTCCTGCATCTGTGGCTTAGGTGAAACTATAGTATGTTTATTTGTCTAGGATAAACTGAAAATATGCTTTCCTTCTCTAGCCCTTGTCCTTCCATACATAACAAATATAGTGTTCTTAACTTTAATAAAGCCAGCTAGTTTGTTCAGAATGGAAAAGCACTGAGCTTGTAAGCATGGCAAACCCTTGTGCCTAAACTCAAACCCCAAAGACAGCAACTTCTTTGGAAGTAGTCTACATCTACATTTATGGTGGCCAGGAAATAAAGTATATTTTTTCCACTGCCTAAGGCATTTAGCCATGCCCATAGCCAACAGAGACAGTATGGTGGCAAAAATTTATGTCAACTGATAATATTTTGGCATGTTATCAAGAGGATGAAGCAATGTAAACTAAAAAGGAAGGTAAGGGGAAGTCTGGCTTTCACAGATGTTTTCTGAAAGACACCAGGGTGAGGATTTAACAGACTCTAAAAGCAACACAAAGAGGACCACTGTGGATAAAACTAATGGTAAAGAAGGAATGCCTGAGCTGCTATTCCATTGGCCTGAGGTTCATTATCAAGTATTACTGTGACACAAGAGAATACTCATGTTAAATCCTAAATGAAAAAAAAATCCTAAATGTAGTCAAGCCCTGGACGTTGAACTTCAGTATGCATAGTAATTACTCAGTAATACGCAGGAAGAACTCCTGTTTTTAAGGGGTAAACTGAGCTCCATTCACAATTACTCCTCTAGTCAAGAACTAAATGCAATGGATTTGCAGGATGATTTAAATGCAATGGATTTGCAGGATGATTTGTTGAAGAGTAATTACCAATGGACTTAAAAATCTGAAAATCTTATTTCCTATAAAAACAAAACATAATTGAATTACTCAAATGACATCTTAAATTAAATCAAAAGGATAGGGTGCCTGGGTAGCTCAGTCAGTTAAGCGTCTGCCTTTGGTTTAGGTCATGATCTCAGTGTCCTGGGATCAAGCCCCATGCCGGGCTCTCTGCTGAGCAGGGAGTTTGCTTCTCCCTCTCACTCTCCCTATGTGCTCTCCCTCTCTCTCAAATAAATAAAATCTTAAAAAAAAAAAAAAAAAGAATCAAGGGGCACCTGGGTGGCTCAGTCAGTTAAGCATCTGCCTTCGTCCTGGGATCAAGCCCCACGCTGGGCTTCCTGCTCAGCAGGGAGTCTGCTTCTCTCTCTCCCCACTACTCATGCTCTCTCTCTCTCAAATAAATTAAAAAAAAAAAAAACTTAAAAAAAATACATCAAAAGGATAGGGAAAGGGAAAGGGGCAAAGATCAGCAACCTAACACTGAAAATTATTCAAATGAATTACTTATTAGAGATAGCTAAGCAGCCAGAACTATTTACCCCCCAAATCTCCTTTACCCTTTAAGAGAAAATTCCATCAAAATTATTTCACAAAATAATTGTTATTTCTATCGCTTTTTCAATCTTAACATTGCTTCCGTTACCACAAGACAAGGCAAATAGTTAAAGAACACCTGCAGGCACTGACTAGAGAAGAGATCAAGAAGCAAGAGCTGATCAGCCTCCACACCCCTCAGCAGTGCCCTCCCTCCTACCTCCCCAATGCTCCAAACGAGATGCAGAACTGAGCTCTTAAGTGCACCTGTAGAGTGTTTCTGTATATATACCTGAGTGGGTGGTGGTGGGATTGCTCAAAGGAGAATACTAAAAGAAAAACTAATTGGAACCTAAATCTTCCAAGTTGTGAATAACTAAATGGAGGTAAGATTCTCAAAATTAGCCAAACTGCCTAGAGCAGCGTGAAACGAGAAACCAAGGCTATAGGAATCTCTTTACTCCATCTCACTCAAGTAAGAAATAATCAGAATTTCACAAAACTATAAAAGGAAAAGATAAAAATAGAGAAGAGTGGATTGGAAGACGTAATGTTGAGAAGATGTCATTACTACCTAAAATGATTTACAGATTGAGTGCAATCTCTTCAAAAACCAATGTTTTTTACAGAAATAAAAAATCAATCCTAAAATTCATACAGAATCTAAAGGGACTCTAAATAGCCAAAACAATCTTGAAAGAGAATAAAGCTAGAATCTCACACTTCTTGATTTTAAAACTTACTACCAAGCTACAAGTAATCAAGACAGTGTGGTACTGGCATAAAGACAGACATATAGACCAATGGAATAGAAGAGAGAGCCAAGAAATAAACCCTTGTATTTGTGGTCAATGAATTATGACAATGTCAAGACCTTTCAACAGAGAAAAGATAGTCTTTTAAGCAAATGGTTCTAGGAAAACAATATCCACAGGCAAATGAATGAAACTGGACTGCTACCTTACACCATATATAAAAATTAACTTAAAAATAGACCAAAGATCCAAATACAAGAGCTATCTATGTCTATATTTCTTATGTTCTTTTAAATAAGAGCTAAAAACTATAGAACTCTTATAAGAAAGCAAAGCAGAAAAAGTTTCATGACATTGGTTTGACAATGATTTCTTACATGTTAACACCAAAAGCAAAAGCAACAAAAAAAAACATTGAACTTCATTAAAATTCAAAACTTTTGTGCAAATACCATTGACAAAGTGAAAAGGCAACCCCATGGAATTAAAGATATATTTGCAAATCATCTATCTGCAGAGGGATTAATACCTAGAATATATAAAGAACTCTTACAACTCCACAAAAAAAAAATCCAATTCAAAAATGGACAAAAGATTTGAACAGACATTTCTCCAAAGATACACAGATGTCTAACAAATGAAAAGATGTTCAACATCACTAATCATTAGCAAAATGCAAATAAAACCCCATGAATACCATTTCACACACAGAAGGATGGCTATTGTCCCCCCAACCTCAAAAAAACAAAAACAAGTGTTGATGAGAAGGTGGAGAAACTGGAATCCTCGTGCACTGCTAGTGGAAAACAATTTGGTGGTTCCTCAAAAAGTTAAACATAGAATTACCATATGATCCAGCAATTCCACTTTTAGCTATATACCCAAAAGAACTGAAAACAGGGACTTAAACTCTTGAACACTAATGTTCTTTGCAGCATTATTCATAATAGCCAAAAATGTGGAAACCCAAGGGAACGGATAAACAAAATGTAGCACATACATGCACTGGAATATTATTTAGTCATGAAAAGGAATGAAATTCTGATACATTTTACACTATGGATTAATCTTGAAAACATTATGCTAAGTGAAATAAGCCAGACACAAAGGGACAAATATTGCATAACTCCACTTAGGCGCAGTATCTAGAATAGGCAAATTCATAGCAACACAAAGTCAAACAGAAGTTACCAGGGGTAGGGGGAAAGGTAGAGTTATTGCTTAATGGTTACAGAGCTTCTGTTTTGGGTGATGAAAAAAATTTAGAAACAGTGGCGATGGTTATACAACACTGTGAATGTACTTAATGACACTGAATAGTACATTTAAAAATGGTTAAAATGGTAAACTTCATGTTAGGCAGATTTTACACAATTAGAAAAAATACGTAGATGGCATATTATGTGAGCCTTGTACAGGTTAAAATATCCTTCTATTATTTTCACACATAATATAAAATTCTAAGCTCAAACTTTCTATTTACTCAAAATTTAAGAGAGGCTTTTGACAGATTAGACATATCTCCTGATAAACACGTACTGTGGATTACCTATTTTTTTTGTTTATTGTTTCACTTCTTGATTGGGTGAGTGGACAATTTGTATTTAATGATCATTAAAATTAAGTATCAGATTCCTTAAAATTAGTAACTAGACAAGTAAATAAATGAGGTATTGAACAATAAAAGCTCATTTAAGAAGACTTGCCCCTTTTCTCTCAGTAAATCTCCTTGGTTATAGCAGACAACATTGTAATATACCAGCATTTAAGAACTATCCCAGTAATTATTATATATTAAAAATGTAGCTTTGTTAGAAGTATCAATCTGGAAATATAAATCACTAAAATATAAGGCACTTGGGTCAAGGACATTCTAGGATAACCAAATAAGGTCATAACTGAATAAGTTAGAACTATTATGGAGATGTTAAAACAGGAAGAGCTCTTAGCAATCATCAAATCTAATTCTATTACAAAAGAAAGAAAACGTCAAAGAATGAAATGTTGCTAGAGTTAAACCTGGAATTATTCCCAAAGCATTTTACCTGCCAAGAAAGGAACTTGGAAAAAGTAGCAGCATATGCCCAAATTCATTACAAATAAGTAAACATCTTTATATTTGTAAAGACTCTTTAAAATGGAAAATTAGGCATAATGGTACTAAAGAAGGAACCAGATGCTAGTATAATTCAACTAGGAACAAGCTTCAGAATCGAACTGCATTAATTTTTCTAGTGTTAAATAAAAACTTCAGAAATAAAATAATGTTACATATAGGAATGCCAGACAAGGAATAAAGTAAAACGTATTATCCTATTCTACCTTGGAATCTGTAAATAAATTCATTGTTTTTCCATATGTAGCTCTATGTAATATATGTTAAATATAAAGACAGATCTCTAGTCTAAGATATGCTTTTTAGCATTTGTCACTTGCCTGTAGTAACGTGACTGTAAGTAGGTTGAGCACACAGCTTTGGAAACGTGACTAGCAGAACCAAAGTCAATGACCTTCACTCGGTAGGGTTGGCGCACTGGATCGACCAGCATTATGTTTTCAGGCTTAAGGTCAGCGTGAATCAGACCAAGGCTCTTGAGCTTCATCAGGGCTGTGGCCACCTGCTGCAAGATTGGTCTGATGTACTTGAGTGGCAGTGGGCTAAACTTGTTCTGCTTTAGAAAATCATACAAGTTCTGCTCCAGCATCTCAAACACAAGGCAGGTGTGATTCTTATGCTGAAAGCACTCATAAGAACGGACAAAATTATACTCATCAGCATTTTCACTGCTTAGGCGAGAAAGTATGCTCACTTCAATCTGTCCCTGTCTGGCATAGGAGGGGTGGTTCTTCAAGATTTTAATAGCCACGATTTCCTTAGTGCTCCGCTTCCAGCACTTAGCCACCTGTCCAAACGTTCCCCGGCCTAGGAACTCCAACACTTCATAGCTATTGGTCATAGAGCAAAGGATCTCATGCTGGACCAGCTGGTAATCCCCTTCTCCGCTGGAACTGCTACTCTTTGTGGTCACAGTGGTGGTTGTGGCAGCAGCACCCACCACAGTCCTGTTTTGCAGCATGAGAGGGGGATGTTCTTCTATGATTTGCACGCTACCGTTGCTGTCAACTTCCTCACTTTTTCTTTTCAATCCACATTTTTGGTAGGGCTCAAGCAAAGAAACGTTGTTTCTGTGAGTCAGGGTCTGGCTGCTTTGGAAGGTTGATGGGGCAGCACTGGCCGAGCTATCAGCAGCTGTTACAACAATATGCTCCACTGCAGGAGCTGGGAGGAGGAGGCCCTGGTCGTAAGCAGGGATGTTGAAATTTGCTACCTGGTGAGAGGAGTTGGCTTGCCCTTGTGTGGCTGGGAGGGTTTTGCTGTGGGTATAGTATTTGTCGTTGCTGCTCTGTCCAGAAACATCCCAGCCAGAGGGCTCTATTTTCAGTTTCTTTGCACTGCAGAAGGCACTCGACGACACTGATGGGGGGGAAAACACCTGCAGCTGTGATGCCATACCTACATCGAGAGAGAGGAAGAATTAGACCCTCAATTTTACACAACCCCTCGACTAACAAATCAGAGAACTTTTAGTTTAGAAAAACCGCAAGTAAAATATACCTATCTGGCTGGGGTTTTATTTTATACATTTTCCAAAACACGTTTCCTACTACAGAAGGATCAACTTTTTGGTCTAATCACACACCCTTAATCACTCTTTGAGACTCAGCAACAGTAGGTAATATTGTTAAAAGAGCATGAACGTCTATGACAGTTAATAAAATAATAACCATAATAGTAATAGCTTAGATAATTGATCACTTACTATGTGTCAAGTAGTCGTCTAAGCACTTCACATGCATTACTCATTTAAAATTTGTCACCATAACTCTTTGGAAAAGATACTATCATTATTTCCACTTTACAGATGAGGAAACTAAGATACAGAGTGGTTAAAGTAACTTGCCCAAAATAGCACAGCTATTAAGTAGCAGCACTGGAATTCAAACCCAGGCTCTTTGGCCCCAGAGCTCATTCCACAGCTCTGTGTTCACTCCCGCCCTGATGAGCTTTTTGATCAATTATTTAAATTTAGACATAGATGGCACACTTATAAAATTTACAGAGGAATCATTTGGGCAGGATACTCAATATATTGCTAAGTAACAGGTCCAAAAAGACCACACTAGGGTAGAAACTACAAGACAAATCAAGCAGATGAAATTTAACACAAATATAGAATCCTACGTAGTCCAAAGTATAACCAGCACAAAGCACAAGGATAAGAAATACAAGGTTTAGCAGGAGCACGTGTATTTGAGAAACACTTTCAGCTGGTAAGAGAAACATTATGTAATAATGCTCCCCCCCACACCACCACCAAAAGCTAATTCAATCTTAAACTACGTTCATAGAAATAGTGTCCAGAATGTGCTGGACAAAGTGAAGGCTATCTACTCTGCTCAGTTAACTATTTTAATAGTGTCTAGCTCTGTCCACTACATTGTAAAGAGGACCACTGATAAAATGACCAGAAGAAAGTAATCAAGATGATGAGAGCCTATTGAGAGGATCTTCTGAAGAACTACAGGAAGTTACTCTTAGAAAAATATGGAGAAAGGGGGTAGAACAGCCCAGCTTTCTGTCCTGGAATATCCCATAAACACCTCAAGCTCAATAAACCCCAAGACTCCCAAAGCTAATATTTTCAGAAAAAAGTTCAAACAACTGAAGTAGCATACAAGCCATTTCCTATTTATCTTCTCCCTTCTCAACCACATAACCCTCAGATGCCTGGGGGCTCTATATTAATTCATCTTCTCTTATCCATACTTTCCCCCTTCCCAATAACTACCTTCCCAGGATTAGTCATCTGCAAAAGATTCTCAAATCTTTATTTCTATCCCAGACTTCTCTCTCCTGAACTCCAAATTCCTATTTCCAAATAACAACTCCACACTGCAATTTGGATACCTTGCTGACATCTCAAATTTAACACGTCCAAAATTAAACTTATGAGCCTCCACCCCACCCCTAGTCTTCCATCTCAATTATGACACCACCATATATACCCAACATCTCAAGCCAAAACCCAAAGAGGCAGTGAGTCTCAGTTTCCTCATCTATAAACTGGTGATA
This sequence comes from Eumetopias jubatus, assembly GCF_037043125.1. Classification (NCBI taxonomy): domain Eukaryota; kingdom Metazoa; phylum Chordata; class Mammalia; order Carnivora; family Otariidae; genus Eumetopias; species Eumetopias jubatus. The sequence goes on from NW_028274810.1 coordinate 11,383,990, forward strand.
ATAATACCTACCTCATGGGGTTATTCTGAGAATTAAATTATTTAATATATGTAAAGTGCTCAGTGCCTGGAATTCATTTAGCATTATTACCCTGACTTCTCCTCCTCCCTTACTACTCCACCTCTAATCTATAACCAAATCTTACCGATTCTACCTCCTAAGTATATTTCAAAATCAGCCATTGGGACCAATCTAGTTCAAAGAGCCAGTAGCCTCCAACTAATCTTGAATGCACTCTGGGGATCTTTGTTTTTAAACTATGCAAATCAGATGACTGCTCTTTCTTTCTTAACCACCTTCCTCCCCCCCCCCCCCCCCCCCCCCCGCCTCCAGGGTTTTCCATTGCTTTGTGGATAAAATCCAAAATCCTCAATCTGCCTTAAAAAGCTCTCCAAAAATCTGGTTGTTGTCTTCCAAAATCTCCCCACCTTGATTCCTCCATTCCAGCCATACTGCCCTTTTCAGTTCTTGGAAGGCCCTCTGATGTGTTGAAGATTTTCTTCTGGGAAAACCATTCATTCACACACACACACACACACACACACACACACACACACACACACTCCCCACAACTACCACCAACCACCCCCCACCCCGCACTCCCAGAGCATTTCGTTCCTCTCTTACAACTCAAAATTATTTATTTAATGTTACTCACATTTCCAGCTACAGTGTAAGTTCCATGATAGGCACCATATCTGTCTTGTTCTTTGCTTATCACCAGGAACTACCACAGAGACTCTGGCAATATTCAGACACGCAGTATTTGTTGGATGTTTTTGACCCCTGCCTACCAAGCTCATATCTACTCCCTACCACTCAAACTGCAGGATTTTCAAATGTCCCTCCTTTTACCTGTGCAGTCTCTGAGACGTAGGGGGAGTCTCCTATACTACACATAGTATAATTTTATTAGTCATAAGAGAATAAACACACACAACAGGAAAGGAAGGAAGTGTGACAAAGGATGTTACAGAACATAAAAAAGCAATGTGTACATTTCTTTGGGCCTGAATGCAACTAAAAACCATCTGCACTGGACTAGACAGCTGGAACGAAGAACAAATTCCCAGCCTTCAATTTCTAAGATGTGGTCTGGATTTACTTTAAACAAGAGTTTCCATAATTTATGTGAACCCTGAAGAGAAAAAAGTGTAAATTAAAAGCTAAAGTCAGTGCAATTTAAGTCCAAGGCTACAAATTTACAAGTCCTCTTGTTCTGCCTATATCACTGACATAGTAACAAATTAAAAATAAAAATGTGAAACCACGTAGTACCTTTACAAAATTTACCTATTAAAATATATGCAAAAATACTTCTCATCTATCATAAAACTGAGCCAATTTTTGAACAATGAAAGGAAGCAAATTTTTGAAATTTGTTTTCCATTGCATATCTGTTCAGCTACTAATTTTAACAATCTATCAAGAAACAGGAGCACAACCTTTATGTGCCTAAAAGTATTTGATAAAAGAATTGAATGCAAAATTTGCAGTTTGTAGCTATATCTAAGAATGTGAAAGCTTAAAGTAATAATACTGAAAAGAATTCATGAAGTATAATATCAAATTTTTAAAAGTATGTTCATAACTAGACACCCATTAAAATATTGCATTTACCAGAGTAATGTTATGGACAACTTTTCACCCCATCAAATCTTCACAGTGAGCACTGCAAAATGCACAAGTTCTAGGAATTTTTCTCTAAGTTTAAGTACATAAACGAATGCAATTCTTATTCAGTAAGACAAACTTTTAAGTCCACCCACAGGGAAAGAAAAACCCAGAATTTCACTGGCCTTCCCCACAGTAAGGGTGTGTGGTACTTAAATCAGTTTCATGCCAGTATGGCTGAGACTCATCCTGACCTCAACCAGCACAAGGTGAGAAGAAAATACAAAATCAAAACTGCCTGGAAAAATCAACACTCTTGGGGCACCTGGGTGGCTCATTTGGTTAAGCATCTGCCCCCAGGTCATGATCTCAAGGTCCTAGGATTGAGCCCCATGTCAGGCTCCCTGCTCAGTGGGCAGTCTGCTTCTCCCTCTCCATTTGCCCCTCCCCGCTGCTCGCGTTCTCTAATAATAAATAAAATTTTTAAAAAAGAAAAATCAACACTCTTATCTACACGACACCCTGAAATTCAGCTAAAAGCAGCCATTTCTAGACATAAGATAAAGATACTATGTTCCATAAAACCTGCCTCTGCAAAGTGGGGAAGCAATTTTCTTTCTAGGGTGAGGCCTCCCAAACAAAAATATGGAACAGAATTAACATCTGTGGAAAACTTACTATGTATCAGACTCTGTTAAAAATATTCTCAAAGAGCAGGAGAGCAGCTCCCAATAAATTAAAAGTTACTTCTGACTTCCTGAAAATGTTGCACCTCTTGACTCTAGTAATAAACTAGTCTTTTCATTTCAAACCTGACTTTCCAAGGATTTAACTATCTAAACATACTGACAAATTTGGCCACTGCATTAATCGGGAACTAGGACTAACAGGCAAAAGGTTACTAGTACTTGCACATATTGCTAAAGAAAACTGAGTCTTGCTAGAACCTAAGGCTTTCAAAAACAATCAAATTAAAGGCTTCCCCCCACTCCCTGCCGTGGTCACATCTATCAAACATTTACAGAGTGCCCCACATTATGGGCACTATAGGTAGGTAATATTACTACAAATGATTCAAATATTATAACTATGAATGGAACAGTTGGTTATGACAACCAAGGTAATCATCTGTCAGTGTTTTGCCCTTACTCTTCAGGTAGCTTCCACCTTCCACATCAATAATAAATTCCTACTGCTTTCGCTTAGCATCATCTTTGCCTCTTTGATACAATTTAACAATTGGTGACCAAATAACCTAAAATCAGTACTGTAGATTGATTGCTTCCTCTGGCACTTGTCCTCAGCTGATGTGTACACAGATATACATCTTCTCTCCAGCACACTGATATATAAAAAATATTCACATCATTAAAGTAGGTAAATAAGAAAACACATTCTGTAAAAATAAAGCAAGGAGTAGTTTTGGGAAGAAAACTCCTTCACCACAACACCATCTATCTCTCCACTCCACCCATTTTTCTCCACCCCTGCTGACAATCCTGGACTATTTCTTTTTTTTTTTTTTTAACAATCTCTTTTTTAAGATTTATTTATTTGAGAGAGCGAGAATGAGAGAGAGAGAGAGTACATGAGGGGGGTAGGGTTAGAGGGAGAAGCAGGCTCCTCACTGAGCAGGGAGCCCAATGCGGGACTCGATCCAGGGACTCCAGGATCATGACCTGAGCCGAAGGCAGTCGCCCAACCAACTGAGCCACCCAGGCGCCCAGTCCTGGACTATTTCAACAGCCTAACTTGCTTTCCCTCAAATGGTACTCTCAAGCCCCCTTTTTAAACTCCCTTCTCCCAACTCATGCTTTATCTGACAACTGAAGCTTTTAAAAAATGCTTATCTGTCTCCTGCTTAAAACCTTGAGATAAAGTCCGAAATCTCTCAATTTCCGGTAGCACTAAATTTCTCTGGGTTCCTACAGTAGGCCTTATTTCTCCCATCCTAGTTCCCTCACACAGAACAGTCCCTCCCTCTCTGAACTTCACTGTCCCCTCCCAGGCTTCTCTTTTTCTAACTTCTACTTATCCTGTCAGTCTCCATTTAAACCTCACTTTTCTCAGTGTGGTATAGGCTGTTGGTTTGGATCAAAATCTACTCTCTCCTTCACCTCAGGCACATGGCTATGTTCACCAGCCCCTCTCACCAACAGACAGAGTGATGTGTGGGTTAGCTTTTTGTGTTCCTTTTCATCTCCACCAGCAGAAACCCATGGAGACCCAGCTTCCACCATGAAACAATGCTCAAGGGATGACAGAGCAGTAAGATGGAAAGAACTGTCTCTGAATGATTCTGTAAGAGCAGAGCCACCTGCCCACCAAGAATGCTCACTTCAACCTGGAACATTTACTTCAGGCTGTTACACGAAAGAAAAACTAATTTCCTAGACTATGTATGTTTTAGTCAGGCTTATGCTGACAAATACACTCAGAAAGCCTTGCCCAGATCACTTTGTACTAGCTTAGGTTTCCTGGTAAAGGCTCCCACAGCATCCTCTACCACTTCTTAGTACGTATCACACTTGTACTTATTTATGTCATTTACTCATTTAACAAACATATATTGAGTACCTAGTCTATGTGCCCAGCACTGTTCTAGAAACTAGGGATAACAGTGGTGTTCCAGAAGGACAAGATCCCTTGTCTCCCGGAATTTAACTTTCTTCTGGGAAGACAAACACACACACACACACCCAAGAAGACAGTAGCTAGTGATAATGCTATGATGAAAACAAAACACAACGATGTGACAGAGACGGTGGGAAGGGCAGAGGTACTCTAAATTTGGTGGTCAGGGAAGACCTTGTCAGGTGGTAGCACTTAAGCTAAGATATAACTGACAAGAAGGAGCCATTCCAGGGAATGACAACAGTTAGTGCCAAGGCATATTCTTGGCCTATTTGAATAGAACAGGAGAGAAAATAATAGAAACAGGGCCCAAAGAGGCAGACAAGGGCCAGATCGCATATTAACTCATGAGGCCACCCTAAATGTTATTCTAAGCATGACTATTTAAAAGTTGACTTCTCAGGACACCTGGGTACCTCAGTCAGTTAAGCGTCTGACTCTTGATCTGGGCTCTGGTCGTGATCTCAAGGTTGTGAGACTGAGGCCTGTAACAGGTTCCACGCTGGGTGTGAAGTCTGCTTAAGATTCTCTCTCTGCCCCTCCCCCTCCTCCCTCCCTCTCTCAAAAAAAAAAAGTTGACTTTTCTTAAATTGTCAGTTCTGCGAGGGCAATTCTCAGTACCAGAGTAGGTATCTTTTTTTTTTTTTTTTTGGTATCACCAGCATCTATCACATATGGTATGTGTCAAATGTTTGTTGACTAGAAAGAGATCATTACTTCTCCATACATAAACATAAAGGGATCTCAGGTGTCATACTGACTAAATTAGAGAAATATTCAAGTGAAATAGAAATTATAGTCTCTTGTCTACAAGAGAATACCTAAATTAGTTTTCTAAGTGCAGTGATACAGAAGGAAAAAATAAGCGTGAAACCCTAAGGACACCATTTGAATGGAAGTTCCCCACCCCTTTCCTGTAACACTTTCCTTCATAAGGAACCAAGCCAATTGCCCAACCAGTATGCAAAGAGAGGGCGTGGAATAAGTGGTGTTAGCTGATGAAAGAGTAACCCTACAATTCTATGTAATTTACAGTCATATAATCAATATTTTGTAATATTTTGGTAAACTAGCTGATGGGTGCTTTCCTTCTAGGCAGGATATCTTTTCCTAAATTTCAATCACCCTGCTATTTATTTGGAATGATGACTCTATAGCAACAGAACAAAAAAAGTAGGTTTTTTTTATCTTTGGTAAAAAGGTACAATCTTGGGAAGTGCCTGGGTGGCTCAGTCTTTAAGCGTCTGCCTTCAGCTCAGGTCATGATCCCGGCGTCCTGGGATCCAGCTCCGCGTCGGGCTCCTGCTTCGCGGGAAGCCTGCTTCTTCTCCCTCTCCCACTTCCCCTGCTTGTGTTCCCTCTCTCGCTGTCTCTCTCCTCCCTCTGTCAAATAAATAAATAAAATCTTTGAAAGAAAAAAAAAAGGTACGATCTTGGTATGTGCACGAACAGTTTACAAGGCCTATAAAATTTAGAATGAAGAACGCTGTACCTCAAAAAGTTTCAAGCATAAGGAAAACATCAAATTAACAAAGCATACATCAATATGGAACATAAACGTGAGATGACCCTGTTTAGATCAGTCAGCAAAGGCCTAAGGAAACTAGGACTTAAATAAGGTAACAACACTTTGGCAGATGGAAGGCAGAATAACTTCTTTCAGATGAATGAGATAACTTTTGCCAGTATGCCAGGGAATGTGGAAAAATGAAAAACTGTTTCAAGTAAGGAGATGGAGTTGACTGGAGCAGAAGACACTGGCAAAAAAGTACAGGGATTCTTACAGCTAAACCGGACCTTATGAGACTCTTTCCAAAACCCCCTAATTCCAAGATGAGAAAAAGGAGACCCAAGAAAGGCAAACAAGTTTTACATAGAGCTAATGAGTAGCAATGCTGGCAAAGAATTCAGGTCTTCTGATTCTTTTTCATTAAGCACTCTGGGAAAGCACTATACCTACCAGGTGCCCTTAAAAAATCCAAAAGAAATATACCAAGTTTCCCTATCTTCAAAGATAGAATGTTGCTTAGGTGATGTAACACACACACAAAAAAGAAAGAAACAAAGAAACAAAAACAGGATGTAAGTTTTTTTACAGAGCCAAATTATGCTCTACAAAAATACTAAGTCATTTAGGGAGCTGGGAAATTAGGAATAAAAAAGGCACCAAAAAGCAAATCAGTGATTGTTGAAGTGGTACTTGAAGGAAAAATTATTTTGATGGCTTGTGCTCAGAATGGCACAAAACCTAAGGGAAGAAACTGGGGAGAAATTAATAACTGTAACTTGAAAAAAAAAAGCTAAAAAAATATGTATTGCTTTATACAGATGAAAATGAACATAAAAGGGCAGATCAGGAAGTTCATGTTTGCAAAATTACTTAAAATTACAAAAGGACCAGTTACAATATATAACTAACAACAAGTTGTGCAAGTTCCAAGTGTAAGAAGTTTACAAGGCAGGTTTGGCTCACTGATTTCTCCCAACACAACCACTGACTGAGCTGTGCTTATGAAAACAAAACCACAGAATGAAGAAATTCTATTTTCCAGAGAATTGTGAATTTTGAGATTATCTTTGTTTCTTTTAGGAGGGAGTTCTGGTTTGGTTTAAAATCTCAAGTTACCAATCAACTTACTCTACAATCCCTAAAACTACAAAATCCAAAAATAGCATAAACTATTTATGAGTATCACTAGCAAAGTCCTACTTACCAACTAGGGCCAGTATACATATTTACAAGATCTCACTCACCATTTTACACATCAGATGCTTTACTGGCTTGGCTGCCTCCAGTTCCAACCACAAGTTACTTTACTAAAATATCCTCCTAGCAAGGAACAGTATCTTAAAGTCAATGATATACTTCATCATACCAGTACTGTAACACAGAACTCTGAGGTAATTACACGTAAAGATCCAAAATCACCACCTGAATAACTATTAGGTAATAGGACTTGTTAGATTTGTAAATGTTTTACAGAAAGCTTTAGACCTATATAAGTAAAAGCTTGTCATGATTTGAATTCTCTACGATCTTTAAAACACACACACTACAGACCAGGAATCAAAAAAGAGCTTTACACAAACAAGAGCAAAATTGTAGGTTTTGCTGAGGGCATCAGCCACTTAATTTAACCCCACTTCATCAAGAGCAGGAAGCCAGGCTGCTGTTTTCATCAGTTACTAGGGAACAAATAAGATAAAGGATAGACTGGGCAGAAGAGTCTACAGTTGAAATGACTATTTTGATGCAATTACTGAAAATTCCCAAAGTGTCACTAAGAAAAAGCACCCAGGGCTGCTTCAAAACGAAGTCTATCTACAACTGAGTGAGTGCTTTAAGAGGAGGAAAGACATACTGAGGCTCAGGATTGTTTTTTCCCCTTCTCGAGCCCCTCCTCCCTTCCCCCACCTAAACAGGAAAGAAAACTCGTCCAGCATAAACACAAGGCCAACGCTCACGATTTGTCACCACAACAAACTGGAGGTTAGACCAGCGCTCCTGGAGACCGAGCCCCAAGTCTTGGTTGCTAAACACAAAAAGGGCCTCTTTCCCACAGACCTGTGAACGGCGCGGGCCTTACCCAAGAGTTTTTTTTCGTTGTTTCCCCACCTTTTCTCTCTCTTTTTTCTTTAAACGAAAGCTTTGGGAAATTGGCGACAGACAGCAAAAGTTTCCCTCTGAGCCAGACCTCTAAATCCGCCTTGCACTGACACACATTAGGTGGGCTGGTCCCACGCAGTCTCCACCATCATTACAAATTACAAACCTAACGATTAAAGAACAGAAGCGGAGAGGATAGAAAAGCTTCCACACCCACCCCACCACCGCCGTCCTTTCCAGACACCGCTTCCTGGTCGCAAAGAGCACAAATAACCCAAAACCATGGTGATAAGCAGAGCTGTGAAATACACACGCACAAGCCACACGCTGGGAACCTGCCACCACGGCCGGGAAAAACCGGCCGGGTGAGGAGGCGCAAGGCGGCCCCCTGTCATCTGAGGACAACAACACGCCCCGAAGAGAAGTGGCAGGAGGCAGGGGGAGTTGCCCCGAAAACAAGCCCGGAGCCGCCCCGCTTTCCCGGGAACGCAAGCTCCTCCGCGGCCGCGAGTTGCCGGGCCGCAGGACTGGGCGCCGGGTCCCGGGTGGGGGCGCGCCCAGGGAGGCGCCCCCCGCAGGCCAGGCGCCCCGGAGAGCCCGCGGCCCGCCCGGCCCCGCCTCGGGAAGCGGATGGGAGCTCGCTCCCCGCCGAGGCCCCTTCCCGCTCGGCCCAACTCACCGCCGGTGGGTTTGGTTCTCAGCCGCGAGCTGGGGCTGCCGTGAGGAGGCGGCGGAGGAGACGAGATCCAGGGCCCCGTCGCCGGGTCATCATACCCCCCGCGCGAGCCGGCCCGGGCCCCGGCCCCCGCCCCCCGGAGCCGTCCCCGCGCCCGTCCCGCTGGGGGAGCCCCCTCAGCCTCCCGCCCGCTCCGCCGCCCGGCCCCTGGCCGCCGCCGCCGCCGCCGCCTCAGCCCCGCGCGCTCCCGCCTCGGCCTCCCGCTGCCGTCCGGGGCCACCGCCGGGCCCCTCGCTCCGCAGCCGCCGTTGTCGCCAGACCCGACGAGCCGAGCGCAGAGCGGCCGCCCCCATCCGGCGGCCCCGCCCCGCGGGAACCATTCACCAGCCCCGCGCCATGACACCTACTGAGGCGGAAGTGTCGAGGAGCCGGCGGATTAGGACGACCGCATAGTACAGATGGGAGTGGGAGTGGGGGGGCCTCCGTGGGGAGCCAGCGTGGATCGAGTGCGGGGGCCGGATTCCCCGCCCCCTCCGGGCGACAGACTCCGCGGCGATTTAAAGGTGCTTGGTGGTGGTAGGGGGGCCCAGCTGGAAAATGTCAGTGTGACATCACCACATTCTAGTGTGATACCCCCAGAGATTGGGCAGTGCCTACCTGGGAAGCCCCCCTGCTGGTGAGGAATTACTTCGGTTTAGGCTTTAACGTTTCGTTGCCATCTAGAGACTTTCTGGCAGAGTGGCAACCGTGTACGGGATCTGGAAGCCTCCACGTACACCAGGAGCCCCTTAGGAGACTCTCCCGCTGCCGGCCATAGGAACCTGTGTTTGCATTAGGAGGTGAGAAGGAACAGCTGTGCTCAGGACCCAGTCCCTCAAAACGTGCAGTGAGTGAATGCTACCATAATGTTGTTGCCTCTACCAGGAGATAGTAAGACTGGGTATTCAGGAAACGGAGTGCGTTGGGCACACAGCATTCAGAGAAAATGGACACTGTAAAAACTAGATTATCCTGGAGCGCCTGGGTGCCTCAGTCGTTAGGCGTCTGACTTTGGCTCAGGTCATGGTCCCGCGGTCCTGGGGTGGAGCCCCCATTCAGGCTCCCTGCTCGGCGGGAAGCCTGCTTCTCCCTCTCCCACTCCTCCTGCTTGTGTTCCCTCTCTCGCTCTGTCTCTCTCTGTCAAATAAACAAAATCTTAAAAAAAACTAGGTTATTCTAAAAGAAAAACTGTTGCCATCTCCCAGAGTCAAGAGATTCTTTCGTAGGACTTCAGATGTACCTTCCGCTGTGTAAAATGTTCTTATTCCTAAAGTGGGGACCATTTTTAGAGAGACAGTAGTATAATCTATTTATTTTTTCTATCCCGCAAGTGCTGGAGGCAGCAATGATCTGAATCCTACAAAGTGACTGTCCAGCATCATGGGTGTTTGCATATACTCTTTGAGGAGGGGGACAGGTGTGGCTAAGTCAAGATTCTGCTATTACAGTGTATTTCTCAGATCTCACTTAGTATACATTCTTGACCTCTTTGGATCCCCATCTTCTCACACACACACACAAAAAAAATGCTAATACTTTTGTGAAGAAGCAGTAATGCTCTGTTAGTACCTTAGGGCTTCTTTTCTGGCTTAAAGCGCTGGGAGCAGTTCTGTTTTATTGGGAAAAGGGAAGTTTATTTCCCTAGAGGACCAAGGTTAGCAAGTGTTCAATCACACAGGGCAGTTTTGTTTGCTTATTTTCACAGGCACTTAGAACATAAAGTCCTACATTGGGGCTGACCTGGGAAACATCAAAATATAGAGAGTGGGCAAGCATACCCCCTTGGGGAGGAGCCAGGAAAAAGGCAGAACTTGAGCTCTGGAGTAGACAGGCTTCAAACACACTAATTACTTACCATGCCTTAGCTCAACCAAACTCCATGACATGCTTCTAGGCTCCTACTATCTCAAGTTATGTCCCTTTCCTCTCTTCAAACACATCTCAAAATCCAAATTGAGGAAGCCTTTTCTGATTGACTCCCATTTTATTCTAATTATTTCATTCTACATCATCATGTCTATTTACTTCCTTGTACCTTATTTATACTTGTTGATCTATTTTCATGGTTCTTAGGTCATTTCTTCAGTCTCCCTCACTACATGGAGACCTCAAAATCTATTTCCCCCTCTCTAATATTCATTCATCCATCCAACCACTGTATGCCTCCTCTACTCCAGGTGGTCTCCTAGATACTGGGTCAAATGCAAAATGAATAAGACATGGTCTTTCCTCAGCTTGCAGTCAATGAGGGGGAAAAAAATGCATGGCGACATATATAAGACTTGGATAGAGCCAGAGAAGACTTCAGAAAAGGAGATATTTAAACAAAAAAGAAAAAGCACGGTCCATGCTCTGAAAAAGCTGACACTTCAGCAGAGAAGTGGCAAGAGATGGAATTAGTAAAGTAGGTTGAGTCTGATTTTAAAGACAACGAAGAACTCAGAGGTTTAACCAAACAGGTAATATGAAGGTATCTGTGCTTTACAGAGAGAGCCAGTGGCAATGAGGGGGATGGCTGACTGGAAGGTGTAAAGACTAGAGAAAGGGAGCCTAATTAGAAAGCTATGATGAGGGTTTGGTCAAGGAGAGACCCTGGAGAGAAGGGGGCAGATAGGAGAACTATTTCCTCCTAGACAAAATCAGTGCAGCTGGAGAGGGAAAGGGAGCTGTTGCTAGTTGGAAGCATTGAATCTCACTTAGGGTATGATATTCCTCTGGGGCCTAGAGTCTAGATTCAATGTTGCAGGCAAGAAGTTTGCTCAGGAGCTGCAGTGCTTAAGGCCAACTAGGAGAAGTTGACCAAAAAGCTGTGTCAGGAGAGAAGTTGAATCAAAAAACTCATCCAACTATCTGAACATTAGTGAATCCAAGGGGCTAGGAAGAAAAGAGAATTCAAGTAGAAGCCAACAGTTGTAAAACTGGGAAAACCAAATGAGAGTAAAGGTCTGAAGGAAAGGATAGGAGATAGAACATGGAAAAAGCCTTTGAAACAAGAGGGAAGCCTCTGATTTTTTAAATCTAGATTCCAGAAAACCTTTTATATATTTGGAAATAATTCCGAACACACAGAAAAGTTGATAATAAAAAGAGCACCTATATATCCTTTACTTGAATTTGTTGATTAATGTTTTGCCCCTTTGCTCTAACACTTGTAGTCTCAAGTAGGTAACACACATACACAGTTTTTTCTGGCCATTTGAAAGTAAATTTCATACATCATGCCCCTTTATCCCTACATACATTCCTTTACGTACACAGCGTATACAGTTATCAATTCCAGGAGCCTTAACATTGATACCATACTTTACCATCCATATTCCAAATTTTGTCAATTAATCCAATAATGTCATTCTTACCCTTTTTCCCCTTCGAGTAGAGGATCCAGTTTAGGATCGTAGATTGCATGTCTCTTTAGTCTCCTTTAATCTGCATCAGTTCCTTAGCTTTTCTTTGTCTTTGATATTTTTGAGGAGTACAGCCCATCCCCTTTGTTTGGACAAGAGAATGTTCCTCATTTCTGATTTGTTGTTCATGTTTGTCTCACATTTATTCATTATTAGATCCCGGTTATCCATTCCTGGCTAGAATACTGCATAAGTGATATTGTGTCCTTCTCAGGATATCAAACCCAAAGTCAAGACAATGTCTCTGTCCCTCACTGGGTGATAATAATTTTGGTCACCTTGTTGAGGTGTCTGATTCCCCCACAGTATATTTACTATTTTTTTCCTTGTAATAAGCAATCTGTGGAGAGACATCTTAGACCCTGCAAATATCCTGCTCTTCATTAAACGTGTTCCCTTAGATTTAGCATCTATTGATGGTTCTTACTTGTACCAATCCTCCCTTATCTCTTATTAGTTAGTTATCTAATAATGATATAGACTCATGGATTACTGTTTTTCAATGATTTGTAATTCTTTACAGTCCTTAATTATTTGGGTGCTAAAACTTTCCAGATTTAGTCAATGGGGGCCTTTTCAAGCTCCTGTGTCTTTTTTAGCCTGTCTGAATGTCAGATGTTCCAGACTCATCTTGATTCTTGCAGGTTCACCATTCCTTGGAGCATTGGCTTTCTCCACTGGATGCTTTTTATCTGCCCAGAAAAAAAACAAAGGGAAGAGAAAATATGGATTATTTGTGTGGGGAGTTTTTTTTTTTTTAAGATTTTTATTTATTTACTTGAGAGAGAGAGAACACAGAGGGAGAGGGAGAAGCAGACTCCCCGCTGAGCAGAGAGCCTGATGCAGAGCTTGATCCCAGGACCCTGAGATCATAACCTGAGCCAAAGGCAGACACTTAAGCAACTGAGCCGCCCAGGTGCCCCATGTGGGAAGTTCTTATAGGCCACGCCTGCAGGTAGCAAACACATAGATCTATTCTGCACACATCACATTGGTGGGAACTCAGGAACATGAATACTGCTACAGTGATTAGGAGCTAACACTATCTATGTGCCCAAGAGACATGACTTAGTAAAAATTAGGCTAGTCTCTGCCACACTTGTCCAAAAGCCATTCCCTATGTTACTTCTCCCATATTCATAGAATCCCAGTTTTGTTCAAATAGAAGGAAGATCCTTTGATTTCAAAGAAGGTAACTTCCTCTCACCAAATCAGGAAATAAATTACAGTGGTCCAAACCAATCCTGGTAATTCCATTTCTCGTCACCAATGACTAGTCTAGGAGTGGGTATAGACTCAGTTCTGGTCAATGAAATAGGAAAAGAAGTCTAATGGGAGGCTCATAGGAAAATTTTTCTTTTTGTATGAAAACGACAGGACCTTCACAGAAGAAATTCTTTTGTTCCTGCTTCTCTTTTTTGCTGAGACAAAGGAATGAAGACACCAGACTTGGAGCTGCCAGAGCCATCTTGTGACCATAAATGTGACAGCAAACAAAGATGAAGACAGTCAACATGCTGAGGACAGCAAAGGAGACAGATGGAAAGAGGGGTCCTTGACGACAGAGGTAAGCTTCTGAATGAACCTGGGAGTGCCCACTGCTTCTGGACTTTTTAAGTAAATAAATGTTCGTATGTTTCAAGAACACCATTAGACAAGTTTTCTGTTCTTTGCTGCCAAAAATCATTCTTAAGTGACACAGGAGAGAAGTAGGAGAGCTTTTCTAGAACAAGGAGCTAATTGGTGGTATCGTAATGTTCTGAGAAGTAAAGGAGAATAAATATGAAAAAGAGGCCAGTGGAGTTGCAATGAGAAGATCCCTGTTGATCTTGGTGAGAGCAATTTAAGTGGCATGGTGCAGTGTGTTGGGGCAGAAGCAATGTGATTCCTACAAAGGATTTTTCCTAGTATGAGTGGTGACCGACAAACTGGGAAGGATGGTTTGATCCAACTGGGTGATAGAATCTATTCTGGTCAATTCCCATATTCAGTTCCTAATATCCAAGGAAGCTGCTTGGATTCCTGCTGTCCGCTTCAGCAACATCTGGGAAATCATAAACTGAATCACTTTGCTCTCTTTACCACTTCTCACAGGAATAAGCCAGGAAAAGTTGTTCTGGACCCTTAACTGGTTTCATAGAGGGCAAATCCAGCCTGTATGATGGGGACTAAATAGGGCCTTTTAAAAAACATTTTCTTCTAGGATTTATTGACTGAATAATAAGTACCAGGCATTTAGTTAGACAGAATAAAAAATGAATAAAGCACATTTTGTGTCCTCAGGGGCTTCACGATCTAATTAAGGAAATAAATTAGGAACAGTTATAACAAGTCCAAGATTGGTCCTCAAAGTGGCGTTATAAGTGCTCAAGAATATAGCAGTTAACTGTCCTGAGATCACTGCAGAAGCATCTAGAAGTATTACTGTTGACTGAACAGGGACTTAAAGAAGACAGCACTATTTCAGCCAGCCATCAGTGAGATGTTGTATTTAGTAACTATCTTTAAGTACCTTTTCCATGCAACATGTGAACAGAATAAATATGCTGTTACATTATCATATACAATGGACATGAGCTCTTCAGTGTGACAGGTACTCCTTGGGAAGGAGTTATCGGTCTGCACTAGGCCACCAGAGAGCCATGGGGTTAGAAACTAAAACGAGGCAGAGATGAGTGTGGTATACAGAGCAGAGAAGTGAAGCACCCACCTGGGTTAGGATAACCAGGTAAGCGAGTCCCTCCTCTGTATGGTAAAAAGGTTTGGTCCCCTAATGGCTCCCACACTTCTTATCCTCCCCAGTATCTCCCCACTAAAGCTGGGGTGGTTGCTGGGCTGAATAGTGGCATTGCAAGTAGGAAATGGCTTCCCTGCTCTCAAGTGTAAGTCTTGCTGGTCTTGTTTACTTTTTGTATCGAAATAGGACACTTTAGGGACTGGGTCCCGGCAGAAATGATGGCTTTGGGTGGAAGGGGAGTTTGGAAAGAGGCCATGGCTGTGGGATTAAAGAGAAAGAGTCAAATATAACTAGTTAACATTATGAATGCATGAAATGCCACTGAATTGTACACTTTAAAATGGTTAATTGTGGGGCGCCTGGGTGGCTCAATCATTAAGCGTCTGGCTTCAGCTCAGGTCATGATCCCGAGGTCCTGGGATCGAGCTCTGCACCCGGGCTCCCTGCTCCGCCGGAAGCCTGCTTCTCCCTCTCCCACTCCCCCTGCTTGTGTTCCCTCTCTTGCTGTCTCTCTCTCTGTCAAATAAATAAATAACATCTTTTAAAAAAAATGGTTAATTGTATGTTATGTGAATTTCACTTCAAAAAAAGGGGAGGGGAAGGGGGTTTGCAGGATTTAGAGATAATGAGCAAGAGACTTGATCCCTAACTTTCCTAATTTTCAAGAGTCAATCTAGAGCCTTCTGGGAGAAGAGCAATGCCTTAAATACTCCTACAACCGTGTTTATTCCTCCTCAGACCCTCCTTCCCCCTAATCATATCTGTTTCCTTCCTTATCTACACATGACCATCTTTCTCTCACTTTCTCCATATACCAACTCTTTATTCAGCAAAACCAAGGGATAGTGCTTTTCTCTCCCTTTCCCTGGATCATTGTCATGTCTCATTATCATGTCTCCACCATTCTGTAGCTTCTCACCTTCGACCAACTGTTACACAAGCTTTTAGCACCTGCCCTCCATATGTCTCTCCCTATTCTCAATTCTAAGCAAAAGCCAAAACCAAAACAAATGCTCTGGGAAGGGACACAGAGACCCACAAGGGAGAGGGCTATGATTCAGGACAGAAACGCGAAATTCAATCATTGACTATTATTTATGCTAAGTCATTCTGCACTTCCTGCAGACTCAGAAATCAAAAAGGCCCTAATGAAGTATCCCTTGTCTAACACAATTCCTGATACGTGGTCAGTACCAATAACTATTTGGCTGACTAAATTACTAAATTACCTGATTGTTTATTCATGGTGCTCAAAGCATCAGAATTCAGTTAACTATAGAATAGAGTTTTGGAAATCTCAACAATCGTCATCTTTGGCTGTGAATTTAACTTAATTTTTTATTATTACTTTTGGAAACTCACTTTTATAAAATCTGTAAGCTGTCATCAAGGGGTTAGCAAGTGGCCCTCTCCTTTGGAGTTGGGTAGGAGGAGGGGCCTTATCAAAACCCTAGAGGGTAAATTCTCTGAGGTGAAGTAGGCTTCTGCCTGACCAACCTCCAAGTTCCCATAATGTCCAGTACAGAAGTAAAACATGAGCTCTGGAGTCTTTTTTTTTTTTTTAAGATTTTATTTATTTATTTGACAGAGAGACAGCGAGAGAGGGAACACAAGCAGGGGGAGTGGGAAGGGGAGAAGCAGGCCTCCCGCGGGGCAGGAAGCCTGATGCGGGGCTCGATCCCAGGACCCCGGGACCACCACCTGAGCCGAAGGCAGACACTTAACGGCTGAGCTTTGGAGTCTTGACATCAGTAGGAATCCTGAGTTTTCTAGTATAGAACTAGGGTGTTAGTAGGCATGCTTATGAACTTCACCTTCCTCATTCTTCTTTTTTTTTTTAAAAAAGATTTTTATTTATTTATTTATTTGAGGGGGGAGTGGCAGAGGGGCAGAGGGAGAGGGGCAAGCAGACTCCCTGCTGAGCGCGGAGCTTGATCTCAAGACCCCGAGATCATAACATGAGCCAAAATCAAGAGTGGGACGCTTAATCCACTACACCGCCAGGCACCCCACACCTTCCTCATTCTTAAAATGGAGATGATAGGGCGCTTGGGTGGCTCAGTTGGTTAAGCGACTGCCTTCGGCTCAGGTCATGATCCTGGAGTCCCGGGATCAAGGAGTCTGCTTCTCCTTCTGGGAGAATGAATGAATGAATGAATGAATGAATGAATGAATGAATAAATAAATAAATAAAATAAAATAAAATAAAACGGAGATGATAATACCTTCTTACCTTCTTCATTCCATCCATCAGAAAAAGTCTTCAATGTTGGGCGCCTGGGTGGCTCAGTTGGTTAAGCGACTGCCTTCGGCTCAGGTCATGATCCTGGAGTCCCGGGATCGAGTCCCACATTGGGCTCCCTGCTCAGCAGGGAGTCTGCTTCTCCCTCTGACCCTCTTCCCTCTTGTGCTCTCTGTCTCTCATTCTCTCTCTCTCAAATAAATAAATAAAAATCTTTAAAAAAAAGAGTCTTCAATGTTACTTCCAAAAAATATCCTGAATCCACTACTGTTCATGTCCACTGATACAGACTTTCTGATTTCACAGACAGTAAGAAGTGAGATAGAGACTAATAATAAATATGGATTTTTCAGTCCTATATTGATTAAAAGGGAGTGCAGGTTTTAGTTATGTATACATTGACTAGGAGCCTTATAGAGAGAGGATGCACTGTAACGAATAAAAAATTACCTGTTCATTCTAGTGCTCCTCTGTAAGGATGTGGAATATTATAATTGGTGAATTAAACAAAAAGGTTCAATTCGCACTGAATTTGACTATACTCTGTTTTCTACTATATCTTATAGATCTCTCCTCATAGATGCAGATATTCAAAGATCAGGACTAATGTTATTGCCAATACAATTTTATGGTTAAAACTTTATAATAATTTAAACAATTTAAAAATTAAGTATGCTCTGATAAATAATTTTTTGTTTGTTTTTACTGAAGAGCCCTAATCTCTCAGAAAATATAACCTTTAACCCCAAGGCTTGTGTTGACTCCAAAGCAAGCAAAACATGTTTCTTTCCCTTAAGTACATAGTTGTAAAATATGTCTATTATAGGAAGTAGTGTTAACTCATAAAGTATTCTAGTTACTTGTAAAATTCATTACTTTCTTCTTCTCTTTCCTTACTCCCCCCAGATATCAGTATGTATATATTTGTGGAGATATATATGTATATATATCTCCTTTGTGAAAGCTATGGTGGAGGAAAAGTCATGTCTTTTATATCTGTAGCTGCTTGTGCTAAAAAGGCTTCTCTAATAGATTTATAGCCAGACACAATGCAAATTCCCTTTCTTCCAGAAGCCCCAAGTTGAGCTCACCAGTATCTCACAGCTGCAAGACCTTCCTAACTCGTATGCCTGCTTTCGTTCTTGCCTCATTCTCCATCTGTTGCTTTCAGAATACCTATCAAATCATATCACACACACCCCCACACACGCTTTAAGGCACTCTAGTAGCTGCCTATTGTAGCTAGACTAAAGCCCAAACTGTTTACTTTGACCCCTAAGTCACTTCTGACCCCACCTCTGCCTCCCTCTCTGAGCTCATCTTCTCCCTCTCCAACACATGCTCTTCTCAGTGTTCCCTGGACACAAAACTCATTCCCATCACATGGTCTTCGCACAGATGCTACCAGGTCTTTACCTGACTGGTTCCTTCTCGTCACTCGAGTCTCATCTTAAGTGTCGATCCCCTGACACACCTTCCTTGACCTGTTTCTGAACTGCTCCCCACACCCATAAGCCAGTTTTATTTTCTTAGGTTTTATCACTATCTGATCTTGATGTATACTGCCTGTCTCTCTTCTTTAGAGTATAAATGCCATGTGGGCAGGACATGTTCTTGTTCACTATTTTGTATGCCCAGTGTCTAGAACACATGCCTGGCACATGGTAGGCATTCCGTAAATTTTATTGAATGAGCAAATGAATGAATGAACTTATGGACACTAGTTTTCTCAAAGGAGAGTTGCAAGATTTAGAGCTAATATATAAAAAGTGTCTGCCAAGGTAAGCTGTCTTTCTTTCTTTCTTTCTTTCTTTTTAAGATTTTATTTATTTATTTGACACAGAGAGAGAGAGAGAGCACAAGTAGGCAGAGGGAGGGGGAGAAGCAGGCTCTCCACTGAGCAGGGAGCCCGATGTGGGGCTCGATTCCAGGACACTGGGATCGTGACCTGAGCCGAAGGCAGCCGCTTAACCAACTCAGCCACTCAGGTGCCCCAAGGTAAGCTTTCAATAGCTGTTAGCTCCTTGAGGGCTAAGATCTTGCTTTATTTCCTGTTTGAGAGAAACAGTATTTATTGAGGGAAGATTGCCTAAAGGATGAACAATCCATCCATTTTTCTAGATTCATTCATTCATTCCACCAGTGTTTATTTTTAAGAACTTGCCATGTGTTCGAGACATTATGGATGCAACAGTGAACAAAAGAAACCAAAAAAAGGGCGCCTGGGTGGCTCAGTTGGTTAAGCAGCTGCCTTCGGCTCAGATCATGATCCTGGGGTCCATGATCCTGGGGTCCCAGGATCGAGTCCCGCATCGGGCTCCCTGCTCAGCAGGGAGTCTGCTTCTCCCTCTGACCCTCTTCCCTCTCGTGCTATCTCTCATTCCCTCTCTCTCAAATAAATAAAATCTTTAAAAAAAAAAAAAAGTCCCGGAGTTTACATTCCAGTACAGTGAGGTACACACCAACCTCAGTCAGTAAATGTTAGAGTATGTTAGAAAGTGGTAAGGGCTCTATGGACAAAAAAGAAGGAAGGGAGAGAGGGAGTGGCTGGCCAGGTGGTTGCAATTTTAAATAAGATGACCAAGAATAGTCTTGCTGAGCAAAACCTTGAAGGAGGTGAGGAAACCATGTGGGTATCTGAATGGAGGGTCTGGTAAGGGGAGGGAACAAAGTGAAGTGAGAGCTTGCCTGGCGCTGGAGTAACCGCAAGGAGGTCAGCAGGCTTGGAGAGTATAAGCGAAGGGCGCGGCAGAGCACGTGGGCCAGGAAGACCATGGTAAGAGCTTTGGGTTGGGTTTTATTCTGGGTGAGCTGGAAATACCTTGGAGGATTTGAACAGAGAAGCAACCCGGGATGATTTATATCAGGCCTGCTGTGGGTAGCCGACTGAGTGTCTGCAGGGGAGAGGGCAATGTTGGAAGCAGGTAGAACATTTAAGAGGCTCTTGCGATAACTGAGACACAACACAAAGGCCCCTCGGACAAAGGTGGTAGAGGTGAAGATGGGGAAAAGAAATAAGATTCGGGATACGTTTCAAGGTAGAGTCAACAGGATTTACTGACAGATGGTGGTGTGGCGGGGAGGGAGAGCCAAGAGAAAGGGACAATTGGAAACCAAGCCCACTGAAGAAACATAATAGGATTGCTTAGCAGAATGGAAGACCATTTTCATATGACCTCACTGATATGAGGAATTCTTAATCTCGGGAAACAAACTGAGGGTTGCTGGAGTGTTGGGGGTGGGAGGGATGGTGTGGCTGGGTGATAGACATTGGGGAGGGTATGTGCTATGGTGAGCGCTGTGAATTGTGGAAGACTGTTGAATCACAGATCTGTACTTCTGAAACAAATAATGTAATATATGTTAAGAAAAAAAAAGATAGCAGGAGGGGAAGAATGAAGGGGGTAAATCGGAGGGAGAGACGAACCATGAGAGACGATGGACTCTGAAAAACAAAAAACAAACTGAGGGTTCTAGAGGGGAGGGGGTGGGGGGATGGGTTAGCCTGGTGATGGGTATTAAAGAGGGCACGTTCTGCATGGAGCACTGGGTGTTATACGCAAACAATGAATCGGGGCGCCTGGGTGGCTCAGTTGGTTAAGTGACTGCCTTCGGCTCAGGTCATGATCCTGAAGTCCCGGGATCGAGTCCCACATCGGGCTTCCTGCTCAGCAGGGAGTCTGCTTCTCCCTCTGACCCTCTTCCCTCTCATGCTCTCTATCTCTCATTCTCTCTCTCAAATAAATAAATAAAATCTTTAAAAAAAAAAAAACAATGAATCATGGAACACTACATCAAAAACTAATGATGTAATGTATGGTGATTAACATAACAAAAAAATTTAAAGAAAAATAAGTAAAAAATATCAAAAAAAAAGAATGGAAGGCCATTTGATGTATGAGGTCATGAATTTATTTTATTTTATTTTTAAATAGTTGCTTTTTTTTTTTAAGATTTTATTTATTTGACACAGAGAGAGAGCGCACAAGCAGGGAGAGGGGAAGGGCGAGGGAGAAGCAGGCTCCCCGCTGAGCAGGGAGCCTGATCCCAGGACCCTGGGATCACGACCTGAGCCAAAGGCAGTTGCTTAACCAACTGAGCCAGCCAGATGCCCCTGAGGTCATGAATTTAAAATGAAACCAGTCAGCCTGCTTAGGGGTTTCTCCAACAGCATCTAGCTGCTCCAGTACAGTCAAACAACAGATAGATAGTAGAATTTATTCAGAATTTGAGTTTTTCAAGGCAAGTGTGTCTGAGTGAGAGAGAGCAAGGGAGTTGTATTATATCGATGTATCGTGGGATGCAGTTGGGTCAAGGTGGGAAGTGAAGCTCAGAACGGGCTTACATTGGCAATGGAGGTACTTTAGTAAATAAGGTGGGAGAAAAGATTTAAAATTGAGATTTCAGATGTAGTTCAATTTCTGGTAATAACAGGGTGGTGAGGAAGACAGAAATACAGTCTTTGGAGGTAAGGAGGCCAAAGAACCTAAGAGGCTGGAATGTTGAAGTCATCCAGAGTGAGGACAGAGTTCTGAAGGAGTGAACACTTGGAAATCTGGAAAGAGTGGCATGCTTAGAGAGCATGGAAGCTCCTCACCCTTTCCGCATTGCCCTAAGCATCTCTTCCATCTGAGTGATATCCTTTTATAACAAACCAATGATCTAGGAAGTAAAATGTTTTTCTGAGTTCTGTGGGCTGCTCTAGCAAATGAATCAAACCCAAGGAGGAGTCATTGGGACCTCCAATCTATAGCCAGTGGTCAGAAGCACAGGCGACAACCTGGACTTGTGACTGGTGTGTCTGAAGGGGAGGAGAGCAGTCTTGTAGGATTGAGCCATTCACCTCTGGGAGTGGAGGCCACCTCCAGGTAGAGAGTGTCAGAATTGAGTTGAATTATACGACACCCAACTGGTATCAGAGAATTGTTGGTTGGTGGGGGGACTCCCCACCTCTCCCCCCCAGTTTAGGAACTGGGTGCTCAGAACCTTTTAGCAGGTTTTCTCCAAACCTTATATCCCTGACTCATTCTGTACAGCAGTCTAGATCCACCTTGATGCTTTGTTTCTATGGAGCCCGGTTAGTAGGGTGAGTGAGCTGGACCCAATGTTCTTGGTTCCACAGAAGCACACATTACAGTGAACACATTAAGAATGGGATTATAGCACAGAGGACAAACTTTTCATCCTCCACGCCCCAAAATTATTGAAAATTGATGGGAGGATTCAGGATTGGTAAAATAGCCATAATATAATTGTTTTTTAATATCTGAATATTATAAGGGAAAGACTAACCCAAGGCTTGCCAGAAGTTTTTTGTGACTGAAAGATGATTCAGTGAGCCATCTGTCCAGGAAAGGAACCAAGCCTGAGATTCTGGGAGCATCCAGTGGGTTAAGGATGTGTTCAAAGAAGAGGAAGTTACCTAGGAAGGAGATAGTCAAGGTGGAAGGGTACAGCTAAATGAAAGCACTGTGGTCAAAATAAAGACAATCTTAACCATTCTGAGAATCCCACAGGAGTTGTAGGTTTAGATTATAATGGCAAGCAGAATTATTCTGTATTGATGTGGTGGGGTGTTCCGTGGAGGAGGAAGTGGGAAGCACCATGAACCCAAGACAAAACAGCTTGTTGTGGTAGTGATTAGGGAGGGTGAAGGGTGGGAGGCAGGTAAGAAATTGACAGCTATTCAGTAGTGGTAGCGTCAACAATATGTAAACGTGGTCTCCCAGGTGGGATTTCTCTTGCATAAGAACTACTCCAAGAAGGCAGAGAGAATGGTCTCCCTGGGAGTGGACTTGACATGGAGAACCCAAGTCCAAATCTTTTTCCTCGAATAAGCAGACTCGCTTATCTCCTATTTCCTACTACAAAGGGAGTGAGAGATGGCCCCTCAAAGCCAGCCAGGTAGATTTTTTTTTCCTCTAAAGGGACTTAAGCCACTGTCCATCTTCTTTTAGAGAAGTACATGTTTTCCCACAGATCATGAAACAACTAATTGATCTCTATGGAATTCCTTTCTCCCGGTATCCTCAAGCCTAATTGTAAGATTGCCTTAGATCTGTGCGGTCATCCCGAGATTCTAAAAATAAATTAAGGGGTGCCTGGGTAGCTCAGGTGGTTAAGCAGCTGACTCTTGGTTTTGGCTCAGGTCATGATCGGGTCGTGGGATCAAGCCCCGTGTCAGGCTCCACACTTGGCGGGGAGTCTGCTTGGGATTCTCTCTCCCTCCCACTCTGCCTCTTCCCTCACACATGCTGTCTCTCTCAAGTAAATAAATAAAATCTTAAAAAAAAAAAACTGGCTACTTACAGATATATGCAGTGCAGCACTTTTATGTGAGACTATTGAGATTATCAAATAAAATAATTGCCAGTCTCTATTCTAAGCCAGACAAATTTACTTCAGAAAATTTTCCCATTATTAAAACACAAACATGCCATCAACAACTAAATTCCTCAAAGCCATTTGCTTCCACCCCCCACCGGAATTCACAGAGATCCCATTTCAAGGAATGCATGTGACCCAGCACAGGCCAAGAGTAGACAGGTTCCCTTGTCAGTAGAAGATAACACCAATCTGGGGGTCCTTGTATGAAGACTACCTTATCTCTCCCAGCCACCTTTGGGTAGCCGAGAAGTGAGCTCTAGCTCCTGAAGGAGCTCAGGCTAAGCCTTTGCCCACACAGCCCTAGTAAATATTTATTAACACACAGGATGATTTGCCGTATGTTCACATGTTCCAGTCTAACGACATTATTTGAACTTGATGAATCTTCAACGTATTCTAATCCTATCCTCTTCTGCAGAAAGGATGGTAAGGAAACCTTTCTGGAGGGCAACTGGGCACAATTTGCATCAAGAACTTAAAATTGTAGAGGTGCCTGGGTGACTTAGTCGGTTAAGCGTCCGACTCGATTTTGGCTCAGGTCATGATCTCAGGGTTGTGAGATCGGGCTCCACATTGGGCATAGGTTCTCTCCCTCAGGCCTTTCCCGCTCCCCCCAAAATAACCTAAAATTTTAATCCCACTTCCAGTAATTTACTCTAAGGAAATAAAAATGCCATAAGAGATGCATAAAGATGTTCACTGTAATACGTATGATTGTGAAAAAAGGGCACATAAAATGTTGAATATGGAAATGGTATTACCTATATAAGATATTATACAACCATTCATAATTACATTTCAAATAATATTTAATGGTACAAAGAAATGTTTAAGATATTAAGTAAAATGCAGGATTGAAACTATATACAGTATTGCCCCAATTTTGAAAAAAAAATTATACATTTATACATACAAAAAAGGACTAGAAGGAAACAACTGATGTACATGGAGGATTAAAATTGACTTTTTCTTCTTTATGTTTTTATATGACTTCCAAAATTTTGTGTTTTATGTACGGAATAATCTCTTTAGAGAACCAGAGTCTAAGAGAACCAATATTTGAAATACCCATCATGGTGCAACCACTGAGCTAAGAATTTTACCAATTATCCAACCTCCAGAGCAACCAGGAGAGGTAGGTCTCGCAGTCCCTGTTTTACAGATGAGGAACAGAGGCTCCACTATGTAGACGTGGGAGCTCTTTGCCCACAGTACCCTGGATTCGAGCCCAGGACAAGCCCATGTTTCCTGCTGCCCCACATGCCTCCTCTGCTGCGGCTCCTAGTGGGCCCACGGGAGGCTTACAGTGAAGGTCACTGACAAAACAGAGCTGTGCACAGCTTGCCCAAGAGCAAGGCCTTACTTTCTAAACTCTTCCTATCTTCTTCTGAAAGTAGAAACCACCTTCTTTATTGCAAGGCTCCATTCTGAAGCAGCTTTTACCCGCGCCCAGCTCCACTCGCCTATGCCCTCTCAGAGCCTGTGGTATCTGCTGTCCTGCTTATTGGTTTGGCATGGCATCAGGCTGTGAGCAGAAGGACAGGGCAGAGCTGCACACCCCCACCCCTTCCACCAGCTGGCTCCTTGGTCTCTGCCCTGGATACTAAAACAAACAGGCTGTGTGCTCTGGTTCCCTACTCAACCCAAGGGGGTGGGGGTTGGGGAGAGCAGCAAATATCCCAGCTATGTGAACAATCAGGAATATCTGGCAGCACATTTGATCTTTTATAACTTTATTTCAGCTAAATAGGGCCTCCAGGCAGCCGGGAGGCCATTGTACCCCTAAGTCTAATGCCCAGCTGGTTCCAGGTATGGCCTTGGTGAGGGGTGCCCAATCCCCTAGCTGGCTCTGTTCCAGAGAAGTCTCCAGTGACACTAATTGCAAACTCCCATGGAGGCAGGGGGGAGTTTCTCTCCACTGTTCCAAGGTTCTTCACTGCTTCCTGTTCCCTCCCAGAGGCAAAGACAGGAAGTCTCTTTGATGGGGTCATGGCAAGTCAGTGACATTCGGGATTGGAACGTGCTGTCTGGATCACCACTTTATCCTCCAGCAACACAGTTCCTGACTAAAACAACAACAACAACAACCTAACTACTTAGGTTCTTTAATCTGGGAAGAGGGAGAAAGGGACATGGGGAATGGCAGGCACATGGCCCCAATAACCTGGCCCTTTTGGATTCAGACCATATCTCTTTCTGCACTCACATAAGAGAACTGCATGTTCAAAAGAGGTGGAGAAATACTGAGTTAAAGTTAAGCAGATTAAATTACTGCAAGACTTCTGGGAACCTTTAATGTGCTCATGTATACCGTGCAGGGGGCGTAATGGAAAGTGTTTCTTAAACATAGTCAACCATGAAACTAATGAGTCCATAGGCACTGAGACTCCAATGAACATACTTTGAGAAGTACTGCTCCAGGGTGAGCCCAGAGGGATCCTGTGAAGATACAAAAGTAAGGCCCAAAACAAACCTCCTCCCCAGCCATCAGTCAGTCTTTAACACTGCAGTGCTGGACCAACCAAAGGTATCATTCTGCATTCTCCTCTCTGGACTTCAGCATTGGTTTATGGTATTTTTCCACTTGCTGGTCAAAGCCCCTAGAAGAGAACTGTGCCTGGAAAAAGTTCACTGGAGTCAAAAGGTATTTTAGTGCCAGGCCCCTGAACTCAGGAGCCAGGAGATGGGCAGCCATGCTACTGCAAGACAGGAGAGACTCCTGGGCCAGCCAGGCGCTCTGGTTCCCTGTGGCTGCTGAGCCACTGTGGTCTCCCTTGGGTCCCAAGTGGGGCCCTACACCAACTTCCTCCCCAGTTTCTAGAGAAAGAAATTCCTCATCTGTAGACTGTAAGTGCACTGAAAAACTCAAGGGGGTGGGCCGTACAGTCACCATCTTCTGGGACTCAGAGATAGGGACTGCCCCATCCCATTCTTTGTAGCAGAGGTCCGGGCACAACTGTTTCTTGATCTGCAAAGGATGGTGGGAAGCCTTCTTCTCAAGGTCCCCAGAAAGGTTCTCATTCTTGGCCTTCTTTGAGTCCCTGGCAGCTGGAGATTGATCAGCAGTGTCCTGAGAGGAGTCAAACATGACACCCTGGGTTCTCGGCCTCTTTAGCCTCCTTTCTAACAGCCAGAGAAAGCTTGGTTTCCTTGAGGAGGAATTCATATATTGCTGCACAGAGTCCGGAATCAGGGGCACAGAGAGCCTGGGGCTCAGGCTGTCCTGAAAGTAGTCCCTACAGGGCTGCCGACTGACAATGGGCACCACCTGGCAAGGCTTCAGTGCTGCAACAAAGGTCCGGAGCTCCGAGTAGGAGGAATGATCAGAGTAAGGGATGACGTGGATGTCGGGGTGGGAGCGGTGGATCTTCCGGCTCGTGGGAAGGATAGCGATGGTAGGGTGGGTCTGGTTCCAGTGTAGCATGGAAGAATGGCAGATCTCCATATGGTCCACTGCATGGATGCGGCCGGCCTTCTCTTCCACGGTGAACACATCCGCCAGGCCCAGCAGCTGCACCAACTCCAGGCGCCGAGGGCTCAATACCACCCAGGTCTGAAACTCCAGGGCCAGCTGCTCCAGAAGTGACTCTTTTCCCAGGCTATAGAGTCCTGAATCATGTTAAAGGGAATGGGAAAAGCAAGGGATGAAAGACAGGAGATACTGGGGAATCCTAATACATCAACCAAATGTTTAACAAAAATACACAAATGGGGCAACCAGGGAGTGTATCAGGGAGGAGGTGGCATTTGAGCTGAAAAACATGGAGGTTGGGGGAGGGCTTAACACCGAATCCACCCACTCGTTCGGTTCAACAAAGGAGAGCATCTACCAGGTGTTAGGCACTGTGAAAATAAGCATAAGCCTCAGTCTTCAAGGAGTGCAGTCTACATGGGGACCCAGAAGCAAAGTCAGAGACATGCACATAGTATTATGAGGGCACAGAAAAGTATCTACCGGTTGACAGAGTTAGGGAAACTTCCCTAAAAATGGCAACTGAGTTGTCATAAAAGATAAAGGATGGGTCTGAGTTTACCTGGCAAGGGAAGGGGATGATGGTTCGGTGTTACTAAAGTGCAAAAAAGGAACTAGTAATAAATGACATAGGAGAGGTAAGGGTCGTATTATACAGGGCCCATATATACTGCTAAGGAGTTTGAACTTAATTCTGTAAGTGAAGGGGAGCCATTAAAGAGTGTGCAGCAGGAAAATGGCTCATTTTAATCACAGGAATAATATGATCAGAGGAGCGCTTTAGAAGAAAAAAATAGCAGGAGTGTTACTGATCACCTGGATGAGGAGATGCTGAAATCAGAAGTACCAGTTAGAAGGCCCCAAAATGAGGGCGCCTGGGTGGTTCAGTTGGTTAAGCATCTGACTCTTGATCGGCTCAGGTCATGACCTCAGGGTTCTGAGATCAAGCCCTACATTGGGCTCCATGCTCAGCATGGAGTCTGCTTGAGATTCTCTCTCCCTCTGCCCTTCCCCTTATTCATGTGTGCTCACACCATCTCTCTCAATAAAATTAAAAAAAAAAAAAAAAAAGGCCCCAAAATGTTTTATACTATTGTGGAGTTGCTAGAACAAATATACAGTTGGTTTCTCAATGTGTCTGATTTTAAGCACAGCATTCACTTGAATATCTACATTCTGATAAATTCCATTCACTCAGGGACGCCTGGGTGGCTCAGTCGGTTAAGTATCTGCCTTTGGCTCAGGTCGTGATCCCAGGATCCTGGGATTGAGCCCCGCATTGGGGCTCCTTGCTCAGCAGGGAGCCTGCTTCTCCCTCTGCCTGCCACTCCCCCTGCTTGTGCTCACTCTCTGACAAATAAAGACATAAAATCTTAAAAAAAAAAATTTCATTCACTCAGATAACATATTTATTGAGTGCCTCCTCAGGCATTAATCTAAGCATTTGGGATGTATCCACAAGTAACAAAAAGAGCCCTGCCATTTTGGAACTTATATTCATTCTAGCAGGGGTAGACAGATAATAAAAACCAAAAACAACAATATGTAAATTGTGGAATACATTATAAGATGATGAATGCAATATTGGCCCTCTCCTATTTAAAAACCTTCAATAGCTTTTTGTCCAAATGTAACCATCTGGATCAAGTTACGTTTAAGAATTACATTCAGGGGCGCCTGGGTGGCTCAGTCGTTAAGCGTCTGCCTTCAGCTCAGGTCATGATCCCAGGGTCCTGGGATCGAGTCCCACATCGGGCTCCCTGCTCCTTGGGAGCCTGCTTCTCCCTCTGCCTCTCTCTCTCTCTCATGAATAAATAAATAAATTTTTAAAAAAAGGGGGACTGTTAAAAAAAAAAAAAAGAATTACATTTAGGACCAAGTTCAAGCTTACAAGCAAGCACTTCAGCCCCTCCTCCCGTGACAGCCTCCTCACCCACTGTGTGCCTGTCATGCTGCTACTTCTCTGTTCCACAAGCAAGACTCCTTCCTACCTCCATCCATGCTCTCAAGGAGTCTGTGTGTATGGCAGGACACGTGGAAAACAGACAAATAATAAGCAATAGCATATTAAAACATGGACAGAATATACTGGAAGGTGATAAGCACTATTAAAGAATGAAAAAGTTGAGTTGGTATAGGGGATCAGGAGTTGGGAATGTCAGAGTAGAGATGGTAGGAAGACTGCATTTTTTTTAAAAAAGATTTATTTAGAGAGAGCACACATGGGGGTGAGGGGAGTGCTGGGCGACTGGGAGGGGCAGGGGGAGAGAGAGACTCTTAAGCAGACTGGGAGCTTGGCATGGAGCCCTAGGCAGGGCTTGATCTCACGATCCTGAGATCAAGACCCGAGCCAAAACCAAGAGTCAGAGGCTTAACGGACTGAGCCACCCAAGCACCCCAGGAAGACTGCAATTTTAAATAAGGTTTCATGGAGAAGGGGGGATCTACAAAGACCTGAAAGATATGAGAACCCCCCCCCAAAACCCAAGATTCACTAGCTATGGGTAAAAGAAAAAGGAAAGGAAACCACTTACCAATCTTTATGTTATGTTGTGGGTGCTTTCGAATGAGCTCAACAATCTGGCGGGCAGCTTCTTGTCGGGAAGGAAGAACCCAGGCTGGGTTGCAATTGGTGTTGTCTAGGTATAAGGTATGGATCTGTTTCCCCAGTTTCAGGGCTGGCTCCTTTAACATGGATGGTGTATACCGAAAGTCACCTAGAAGAAGAGTATATGGGGTTGGGGGCGGGGGCAGAGAGTCAGAGGCAAAAGTATGAAACACAAGCTTCTCCCGGCTTCCAATAGCTGATGGAAATTTGCTTACCAGCCTGTGAAAAAACTAAACAGGAAGTCTGGCACTAACATAGTATAGCTTCTTTTCGGAAAGGTCTCCGTTCTGCTTCTGTTTTTATTACTCTTAATAAGGTTTGAAACCTTAAAGAGTGGGAAATCAGTTGAGAAAGGGTCACTGTGGTCATATGGGATGAAGCTAGGAGGCCTCCAGACTTCTGAGTTAAGACTGCTCAAGAAAAGTAGTATCTAGGCTGGGAAGGTGGGAGCGACCCCTTGGAAGGCCCACCTGTGTAGAGAATGGTTCCAAAGTATCCTTCAAAGAGAAACATGACAGAGCCAGGGCAGTGATTGGCATCCATGAGGGTTACAGTCATGGTCTCTCGCCCAATTTCATCTAGAGGCAGGACATGGCTCTCACCAACCTCCAAGGCCCGGATCCACTCCTTAGGTACCTGAGGAAAAAGTTGGTCATTCTAGTGAACACAGAATCTCCTCCTTGGTACTGCCCTGGATCAGGAACTAACCCTTTACCGGAATCAGGGGAAGCAGACGACATCCTAAGCCACCCTGGAGCAGAAGGTATAATGGAGAGTCCCCTCAAATCCTCCCTTCTTCCTCCCACTCTCCCCTCCCACCCTTTGTACAATGTAAATTAAGAGTCTAAAAAACAGTCTAGCCAAGCAATTCTCAAACCTTCCTGATAATAATCCCTTGGGGGCACCCGTTAAAAAAACTTCCAACCAGATTTCCAGGACCTGCACCAGCTAGATCTACTTTGGGGGGGGGGGGGGGTGGCCGCTGGAGAATGTGTCACCCAGCACATTAGGTGGATTCTTAGAGGACACTAGGGAAACACTGGCCTAGTTTATCTGAAAAGGTAGCTAGTTTCCTTGGCTGAAAGATCTCCCCAACTTATAGCTGAAACTTCCCAAGTGGGCCAACCAAGAAGCCACATTCCCATTCTGGGCTAAAGGCGCATTTCTGGGTTCGAACAACTCCCGCATTTGTAAAAATCAGTCCTCCTGGCCCCTACTCTGGAGTCCGAGACTGTGACAGATCGGAAATCCCACCCAATGCTCGACCCAGCTCTCGGAGGACTCCGGCCCCCCGTACCTGTAGGTGACGATGCACGAGGTAAGCAGTGATTGGGGAGCAGTAGAGGGGCCGGGCCCAGGTGCTAGACAAACCCACGGTGTGGTCCGAGTGCATGTGGGACAAAAAGAAGAGCCGCGCGGAACCAGCCCGGCGCAGGCTCCAAAAGTCCACAGCGATGGGCGTATGGGGGATCAGGGCCCCATTCATGGTGGCGGGGCTGGAGAGTCCCCAGCGGGATCTTCATGGGCACAGAGCTCCCGCGCAAGGCTCCCGCAACGGCGCCCTGAAGAGAAGTCACGCTGGGGCAACGCGGCCAGAGACCCTAACCGGAAGCCAGGCCAGTAGAGGAGCAGTCCCTAGCGTGGGCAGAAAGAAGGAAGTGGCCGTACTCTTGGGAGTCCTGGGGGTAATCGCAAACCGCGGAAGACGCTCGACTGAGCGCCACTCCTACCCGCGCGCGGGAGCCGGGGCTGAGGCCGGGCACTCAAAGCGCGCGCTGCTGGGCGGAGACAGGCCGAAGCAGCGGATTTCCGATGGCCCGCCGCGCCTCCACCAGAGCGAGCCGCGCGGCTGCGCCTGGAGGTGAGAGGTGGGGGGGGAAGGGCGCCCTAAGGTCGGCGTCCGGGCGACGCTCGGCGCTCGCTGCGAGAAGGTGAGTGGCAGCTGCTGTGCGCGGTCGGCCCCGAGGAGGCGGGACTTCCGCAAAAAGCTTGTTTGGGCCTATCCGGGTGGGCAACCCGGCGGAGGCGCACAAAGGGCTGGAACTGGCGAGGGAGGGGTCTGCGGACCTTCGGCGGCGGGGCTGGAAATGCGGCGAAGGGCCTCGAGGTAGCCGGAGCGGTCTCAGGCGGAGCGAGCCGGCCTGCAGGTCCCGGGAAGGAACCACAGAGCCTCGTTTGGGGCTCGCCGGGGCGCGGAGAGGGTTGGTGTGAGTGTGCTGGGGCCTGGCGAGGCTGGGGCGAGATCCCGCCTTTGGTCTCTTCGCTGACTGACATTTGCTTTACCCAGGTTCCCCCGTCAGGGCTAGGAGGAGCCCGCGAGTTACCTAGGGGTCTGTGGGGCTGCCCCGTGGCCGTTGAAGATGCCGTACCTTGGCTCCGAGGACGTGGTGAAGGAGCTGAAGAAAGCTCTGTGTAACCCTCACGTTCAGGCGGATAGGCTGCGCTACCGGAATGTCATCCAGCGAGTGATTAGGTATCAGCTACCGCCCGAACTCCCCGCTGCAGCCCCCATCCGGGCCCTCTACCCGTGGCCGCTCGAAAAGAGCGAATGAACTCAGGGCAGGGTATGATTTGGCCTTCCTGCTTCTCCGGATGGCCACCGCAGCCTCCCCTGGGGGACTTGCTTGACTTGGTTTACTCAGCAGGGTGGTTACACCCATGTCTTGACCCTAACTCTGCTGACTCCCAGATCTATAGAGTCTAGTACAGAAAGCCTTTTGTATCTTCAAACCCACATATCCTCCTGCCTGCTGGGCATTCCCACCTGGACATTTCTTCAAAGACATGCAAAATAGCACCTGCATCCTTCCCCTCTCCCCAAACCTGCTCTTCCGCTTATGTTTGGGTTGAGGAATGTCACCATCCAGCTGACCAAGGGAGGGAGTCCATCTTGATGACGCCTGATTTTCACTTCTCAAGTCAGATGGTATGGATATATAGTTCTCAATATCCATCCTCTTTTTTTTTTTTTTTAAGAAAATGTCTATGTATTTCTTTTTTGTTGGCACCGCTATTCTGGTTTTATTAGCAAAGCAATTGCAGTGGCTTACTAGTAGGTCAGACCTTGCCTCTTCATTTCAGTCAGAAGTTTCCTGACATGAATTTAAAGGTATAACTCTTGGCTGCAGTTGTGGATAACAAACGTTAGTATGCACAAAAGTCCCTGGGGGTGCTTTAAAAAAAAAAGTGTAAAGTTTTCATCCAATCCAGTAATGCTGCTTTCAGGAGGGTGGGGTGGAACCCAGCAATATGCATTTTAAACAGATTTCTCATCTGATTCCTGTAGGAGATTGTTTGAGAAACAGTGATCTACAGAAGGAAGTCCAAACTTCTTACCATAGCACCCAAAGAACACCCTGCTAACACAACTACTTGCATACTCTCAAAAGAATGTAGCATTCTTGCTGACGTCTACGTGCCTCAAAGCATGTGTTACCTACCTACTACACCTGCCTGGAAAATTCCAGCTCATTCAACTAAAGTATTACTTCCTCTTTGGAAACATTTTATGATTTCTTGGCAGTATTAGACTTCTGGGTCCCCATCGCACCTTGTCTGTTAACTTCTTTTTTTTAAGATTTATTAATTATTTGAGAGAGAGTGGGGAGAGAGGGAGAGAGAGAATCTCAAGCAGACCCCATGCTGAGTGCAGAGCCGATACGGAGCTTGAACTCACAACCCTGAGATCATGACCTGAGCTGAAACCAAGAGTCAGACGCTTAACCAACCCACTGAGCTACCCAGGTGCCCCAACTTTGTTACTTCTGTTTTAACGCTTACCTATTTTAATACTTACCTTTTGTACTGTAATTAGTGGTGTTTTTGTCTTGCTCCTTAGTTATACTTTGAGTTCCTAAAGATCTGAGACCATGCCTTCTTCAAGATTATGTCCCCAGAAGGGCACCTGGGTGGCTCAGTCGGTTAATCATCTGCCTTCAGCTCAGGTCATGATTTCAGGGTCCTGGGATCGAGTCCCTGTATCAGGCTTCCTGCTCCGCGGGGAGCCTGCTTCTCCCTCTGCCTGCTGCTCTCCCTGCCTGTGCGTGCTCTTTCTCTCTCTCTCTCTGATAAATAACAAAAAAAAAAAATCTTAACAAAAAAAAAAAAGATTACGTCCCCAGAGCATATCTCTGGAACGTAGAAGCTGAATTAGACTGGAATGTACCAGGAATTCAATAAGTGTTTGTTGAATGAATAGAAAAATGTTTATCGTAGGCCCATGGTGTGAAGTATTGTGCAGTATAATAGACAAGGTGGACTTGGTTGCTTCCTTCACAGTCTAGTTGGATCACCGGGATGTGTATAGGTAAAATGCCTCTCATTGTAGGCTGGGGATTATGTATTTTACTTCTCCTGCTATGTGTGTTGGTTTCAGGCACATGACTCAGGGCTTGGACATGTCTGGTGTTTTCATGGAAATGGTGAAGGCCAGTGCCACCGCAGATATTGTTCAGAAGAAGTTGGTTTATCTGTACATGTGTACATATGCCCCCCTGAAACCAGATCTGGCTCTCTTGGCCATTAATACGTTGTGCAAAGACTGTTCGGATCCCAATCCAATGGTTCGAGGGCTGGCGTTACGGAGCATGTGTAGCCTCAGGTGAGTACCCTTTTCCCTGACTGTTTATCAGTGTCTGAGGTATTCAGGAGACCCTGGGGCAGGTCTTCAATGGTGAGGTTCTTAATTCTAGGGAAAATGCAGTTGTAACCTGAACTCAGGTTTTCAGCCATTGCTTAGGCTTAAAAAACTATGTCATGTGGTTACATTAAAGGGAGGTTTCCGTCCTCACTCTTGCTGAAATAGTTCTGGGTTTTGGTTAATGATTTGTAAACAATCGTGTAGATACATGTTTTTGCCGCCCCTGGAGTATTAGTCCAAGTGAAAATTCAAGTATGACTTTTTAAGTGTGGCAGTGGCTTTCCCTAATTCTTTATGATGTGATAGATGTACATTCAAACATCTGCTGAACTTTCTGTTAAGTGAATAGAGGCTGAATTAAGTCAAAACTAGTATTTCAGGATCTGGCTGACTCTAGGATGTGTTGCTTAGGATGCCTGGTGTGCAGGAATATATCCAACAGCCTATTCTCAATGGTCTGCGAGATAAAGCTTCATACGTCAGAAGGGTGGCAGTCCTTGGTTGTGCCAAGATGCATAATCTTCATGGAGATTCTGAAGTGGGTAAGTTTCAGTATAATCCATCATGATCAGTATTTATTTTGTGCCTCTGTTACATGTTTGACTTTGTAAAAGATGACATGACTTTGGTAGGAAATAGTAATGTCACCCTACTTCTGTACTTGTCCTTTAGAAAGGCTGGTTTGGTATTTTTTGAGATCAGAGAAGCCTTTTCTTTGGGGCCCAGGTGAGATCTGTCACATTAGCTACTTAGAATAGTCTGGAGATGGCAATTTTTTGCCTTTCACTTTATTATTGCCTTTGTTATTTTTGTAGCAGAGAAGTTCAGCT
This sequence comes from Eumetopias jubatus, assembly GCF_037043125.1. NCBI lineage: Eukaryota > Metazoa > Chordata > Mammalia > Carnivora > Otariidae > Eumetopias > Eumetopias jubatus. The sequence goes on from NW_028274810.1 coordinate 11,418,879, forward strand.
TTGTCTGCCTGGAGCTAGTACTCAGCTCTATTCCTGAGACTCTGAAGTTCTTTCTCTCAGATCTTCGTGCTCTTTTATAGACGGTGCTCTGGTAAATGAATTATACAGTTTGCTGCGTGACCAGGATCCAATTGTGGTTGTGAACTGCCTGAGGTCTCTAGAGGAAATTCTGAAACAGGAAGGAGGTGTTGTCATCAACAAGCCCATCGCCCACCATCTCTTAAATCGGTTTGGATGCCTCAGTGCTCTTTTTGTTATGATGAGATCTGCATCCTAGTGGGATCTTGACATGTTGAATTAAGGAGACGTCTTGAACAACTTCTGTAGAGTAGTAAAGTTAACCATAACTATTAACCTCTTCATATTTCATTGAGAGGATTCTTTTATTTGTCTTAGTTTCTTTCGGTGATATAGAGAGATGGCAGAAATACTCTGTGGAAATAGGTTCTGTCCTCCTCTACAATCATTATGTCCCCCAAACTAAGCGATTTATACTGTCTTAAACTGTAAAGAATCTGGATCTAGGTATAGTGATCATGGTCCTTGGCCTTAGATCATGAGAATTTGTAGTGTAAAATCTCGGAATTTAAAGCCTATTTTGTGTAAACTTTAAATAGGACATGAAAAGAGTAATTCTATTATGGGATAGCCTGTTTTCAAGAATTCTCCTTGTTACGATGAACAGATGACTGGTGACATGGCTTTTGCATGCTGATGGTCCTAATTTGGTTGCTAAAATAACACTTTTCTTTTCTTTTTTGGTTAGAATGCCAAAACTGGACCAATGGGGCCAGGCTGAAGTATTGAACTTTCTGCTACGCTATCAACCGCGCAGTGAGGAGGAGCTGTTTGACATTCTCAATCTGTTAGATAGCTTTCTCAAGAGCAGTAGCCCCGGTGTGGTGATGGGAGCCACGAAACTCTTTCTGATCTTGGCAAAAAAATTCCCCCATGTACAAACTGATGTGCTTGTGCAAGTCAAGGGCCCTTTGCTGGCTGCATGTTCTTCAGAGAGCCGCGAGCTCTGTTTTGCTGCCCTGTGTCATGTGCGTCAGATCTTGCATAGTTTGCCCGGTCACTTTAGCAGCCACTACAAAAAGTTTTTTTGCTCCTACTCGGAGCCCCACTACATCAAGCTGCAGAAGGTGGAGGTGCTCTGCGAGCTGGTGAACGATGAGAACGTACAGCAGGTGCTAGAGGAGCTCCGAGGGTACTGCACTGACGTGTCAGCCGACTTTGCCCAGGCTGCCATCTTTGCCATAGGTAGGGGTCTGCTGCTTTTCCTTTTGGAGACCTTCAACTAACCAGGAAGCTGTGGAATCATAGCGAACAAAAGGGAATGAATCTTGCATCAGAGACCAATTACCATGCACCAAAGAATGGGGTCAGTGGCCACAGGAGTGGGAAGGGAGGTGTTTTGTTTTGTTTTGTTTTTTTGTCAACACTGGTGTTACCGTATCTTCTAGGATAGAGAATACAGGTAACTCAAACTAGAGTACTTAAAATTTATATGGCCTTTTGTTGGCTACTATCCAGAATGCTTTCCCATATATCATCTTAGCACAGTTTTTGGAGGCAGTCTGGAAAAGCGGACAAGTGTTACCACCTCATTTTAGAGATGAAGAAACTCAAAGAAAAAGGTTATTAAGTGGCCAAAAGGTCATGTAGTTTTTGACCCAGGGTCAGAACCCGGCTTTCTAGACTCAAAGTCCTGTGACAATTGACCAGTTGTTTATTGAGCTTCTGCTATGGGCTATATATTGTGCTGAGTACAGACCAACACAGAATAAATCCCAAATCTTAACAGGCTTTTTCGTATTACTCTGGGATTCAGAAGGCCAGAGTGACTCACAAAATGAAAGCAGCCAGGGAGTAATGTTTTGTTGGAGGGCTTCAAGTGGAAGAGGAGAAGGAACCCTTATATTAGAATAAAGAGTGATTATTTTCAGGGTCAGGAAGAGCGAACAAAGAGGAGAGCAGAGCTCCTGCGGTCAGGTGTTCCTGCAGGGACGTTGCTGTGAGGTGCTCTGCAGGCAGTGGTGCCTCGAGGCCTCGTATCTGGCTGCCACATACATACCTTTGTTACTGAAAGTTTTCCACCTTGTTCAATGGAAAATTCACTTTTACCAAACTTAGGAAACGTAAATTGTTATTTCATCAAGCAAGGGGTGATTTTTTTTCTTTCTTTTTTTTTATTTAAAGGTATCCCTGGTCCTCTCTGTCTTTGGCTGGTGGGAAGCTTTTTTTAAATGAGGTGCTAGGATTTGGACTTACCACTTTTTTCTGCTTTCTCTTCCTCTGTAGGTGGTATTGCCCGGACCTACACAGATCAGTGCGTGCAGATTCTAACAGAGTTGCTGGGGCTTCGGCAAGAGCACATTACCACAGGTAATGGCTGGCTATCCTTTGAGGATTTGTATTTATTTATTTATTTATTTTTATTTATTTTTTTGTCAATTGCCTCTCCTATAGCTGTTGCTCAAAAAATATTTGTTGTTGATTAACAGAGGTTTAAACTTTTCTTTGCATCCTCATCTGTTGCCATCAGAGAAGCATAGGGTCTATAGATCTAACAGGTAGAGGGTCTTCTGGCTGCCATAACTCTGCCAGGCTGTTCTGTAGATAATGAAGACTACCAGAATGCCTGTGCTTGTTAACTCCCCACCTTTACCCCTCTTTTTGCTTTATGGCAGCAGTGGCTTCCAGGGCTGGGACTGGGGCAAGGCAAGCAAGGTGCCCAAGATGCAAAAATTTAAAGAGGCACTCACTATCAGGTTCATGCAGGTGCTAACCCTGCATGTCTTAGATTTTACACCCACAGCACCTCGTTTGCCCTACCCTAGTCCCAGCAGTGGTGGCTCCATTTATACCGTCTTCAGAATATCAATCAATAATAACATGTCCTCACATTTGCTTTGCATTTTACCATGTGCTTTTGCACATAGGAGCTCATTTGTCCTCATAGCCATCCAATAAGAGCAACATCCATTTAAGAAATTATTGCCCGTGTCAGACATTTCTCAGATAATCATGGGCCACCCCTCCAACACCCATTTTACAGAAATTCACATAGCAATCTAGTCTGAATATGTGACTTCTCTTGATTCCTTCCTGCGTGGAGCCTCTAATCCTGTGCTCTTGTATCCTGAGCTGTGTTGTAGTGGTGGTGCAAACTTTCCGAGACCTGGTTTGGTTGTGTCCTCAGTGTACGGAAGCTGTGTGTCAGGCCCTGCCCGGCTGTGAGGAGAACATTCAAGACAGCGAGGTAGATGGCCATTCTCCTTTACCTCCAGGCAGAGGGGAAATGCTTGGGACCCTGCTCTGTGAAATGGAATCTAATTCTTCTCTACCCGGTGTCTGAATGTGGAAATTCTTAGAATTGATTGCCACCTCAGATTCTCTTTTGGGTGTAGTTAGGATAGAAGTGATAAAAACATGAGATTTATCTATGATTTTTATTACAAATGCTTTGATATCATTGTTTTCTTGAACAGTTTTAAGCCAGAGATTTAGACCATGGAGTTTTTAGCTGGAATGAGAATCAGGATCGTTTTTGCATAGTTGGGCTTCACTGCAGGCCCACCGACTTAAATATGCAGGAGTGGTAGACCTAGACACATAGATTTTTAAGAAGCTTCACAGACGGCTCCGATTTGCACTCTAGGTTAATTACCACTTTCATGAAGTGGTTTAGAGGAATCTTTGAGTCGCTTCCACTGACACATTAAACCCCAGACTGGGGCAGAGGCCCCCAAACTGAGGAAGCCTTATTTCTTAACCAACACAGGCTCTGGGAGTCTTGAGTCTCCTTTTGTGTAGTAACATTTTATTCCTGTTTGTTGTAGAGAGTGGAGTCGGGCTGTGGGGGATTGATAACAGTGCCATTTGAAGTAAACAAAAGATTATACATTTCCTGCTGACGTTGGGGGGAAGCAAAACCTGCCACTGTGTTTGGGACAGCCAAATGTCGAGCACCTGCTCTTACTCCTTCATTCCCCAGGGGAAACAGGCGCTTATTTGGCTCCTTGGCGTCCATGGGGAAAGAATCCCCAATGCTCCCTATGTGTTGGAAGACTTTGTGGAGAATGTGAAATCAGAGACCTTTCCAGCTGTGAAGATGGAGCTACTCACTGCACTGCTGCGCCTTTTCCTCTCCCGACCTGCCGAGTGCCAGGACATGCTGGGGCGTCTGTTACATTACTGCATAGGTAGGTTCTTCAGAAGGAAACTGTACTTGCCCTGTCAGATAGTAAACATTCTGAGAGCTGACACTGTTCGGTGAGTCATCTCGGGGACCCAAGAAGACAATGTTCTCTAGGGTTTCCTCCGTCCTTCCTTTTTTTTTTTTCCCTATTGCAGTTGACACAGGGTAGAAAGAGTGTTTTTGGTTTTGTTTGTAATTAACTCTGTCTTTGTCTTACCACAGAGGAAGAAAAGGATATGGCAGTACGAGACCGGGGTCTCTTTTATTATCGACTTCTCTTAGCTGGCATTGATGAAGTGAAGCGGATCCTGTGTAGCCCTAAATCTGACCCTTCTCTTGGACTTTTGGAGGATCAGGCAGAAAGACCTGTGAATAGCTGGGCCTCAGACTTCAATACGCTGGTTCCAGTCTATGGCAAAGCCCGCTGGGCAACCATCTCTAAATACCAGGGGGCGGAGCGCTGGGGCCCAGAGCTTCCTAACACTGCATCCTTTGCCACTCCAGGTAAAAATAGTCCTTACTTTACGTCATGTCATGAAAAACCTTTACCTTTTGCGATGACTGTTAGAAAGTAGAGTACCCTAGCTACGTCTCAGACTATTGTGTGAATTTGAAGTCTTCATGAGCAAGAAAGAATATCTTCATTGGCTATTTCAATCATTTATCCAAGGATAGAAGGCGTGTTGTGAACGTATAGAAATCTAGTTAAAATCATAGTTCGGGGGCATCTGGGTGGCTCAGTCGGTTCGGCTCAGGTCACGATCCCAGAGTCCTGGGATTGAGTCCCTGCATTGGGCTCCCTGCTTAGCAGGGAGTCTCCTTCTCCCTCTGCTGCTCCCCTTGCTCACATGCTCTCTCTCTCTCAAATAAATAAATAAAATCTTTTTAAAAAAAAACCTAATTGGTATAGATTAAGAAGGCCTCTTACGCAAGCTTTCTAACTCTTTTAGGTCCCCTGATTCCTGAAGAGAGCAAGGAGACAGTACAGGAACTTCCTGATTCTGAAGCCCTCATGCTAGTCCCCAGTTGCCAGCTGACTGCTGAGTATTTTGAGAAAACTTGGTTTAGCCTGAAAGTTGCTCATCAGCAAGTGTTCCCTTGGCGGGGAGCCGTCCATCCTGACACCCTCCAGATGGCCCTGCAGGTAGTGAACATCCAGACCATCGCAATGAGTAGGGCAGGGGCTCACCCGTGGAAAGCCTACCTCGGTGCCCAGGATGACACTGGCTGCCTGTTCCTAACGGAACTGCTCTTGGAGCCCGAGAGCTCAGAAATGCAGATCTCTGTGAAACAAAATGAGCCGAGGACTGAGACCCTGAACAGTTTTATTTCTGTACTAGAAACTGTGCTTGGAACAATTGGAGACATAAAATCATAACAGATTCTTGCTGCCTGTTCTAAGTGAGATGAGTAGCTATCAGAGTTCCTAGTTTTTCTTACTAGAATTTGCTTGTAAGTCCAGATACTATCAAATGCAAAGGAGAATGGACAGTCTCAGAATCAGGATTCTTATGTTTTTGTTCAAAGAGTATTGACTTATTCCTGTAATACCTATAGGTGAATGACCCCATTTTCTAGGTGATGTTGAAAAGGTTAATATTGGAAAGGGGATGGGGAGGGGGTGAGGATAGGAATTGGATTCTTTTCTAATCCGTTTTAGGGATTGTTTTACTAATTAAAGATAAGATGCCTGATGTTTATGGAAACTGATGAAGTCATCATTTGTGGGGGTCATCTTTTCTTCCCTGTATTACTGCAGTAAATTCCTCACTGGTCTCTTTCTAATCATGCTTTTCAAGGCCAGAGTCCAAAGTCCTTAGTGCGGCATCAGAAGTAACTCTTCAGTGTCCTTCTCACCGCTCGCCTAAACACCCTGTTCTTGCATAAGCAAACCACTCGGCATTCCTTGAATGCAAAAGGCTCTCTCTCACCTCTGTACTTTGCTCCTGCTTTTATTTCTTGGCTAGAACATTTCCTCACCCTCGTATCTTCTTGAGGTAACATCTAGTCCTTGTCTTTCAGCGTTCTGCTCAGTCAGGAGCTCTTGCAGGAAGTTTTCTGTGACCCTTGATGCTTTCATTATGGGTCCTGTTCAGGCTGTCACGGCCTCCAGTGCATGTGTCTAGCAGTACTGTTGTAATTGTTTTCTGTCACTCTTCCTTGCTTTCAATTTTATTCATACCTGCCCATATTATATACATTAACTGACGCAACTTATGGCAAGAGCAGATGTGATAAAATGATTTAAATATATATAGTAAAGTATAAATAACCAGAGGATCCACAACAGGGAAAATGGAAATACCACCTCAGACCAGCTTGGTTGGGGATGGGGAAGTACACAAATGTTCAGGTTTAAGGGCCTACATAATTGGTACAGTTGAGCCTCAAATTTAGCTAAGTGATTTGGTAGTCAGGATGAAGAGAAATAGGTGTATAGATGTCATCAGAGAGGAAGAAGCCTTCCAATATTAATTTCTCAAAGAAATTTACAGGTAGTTTCACATAGGAGACACTGAGGGATAAGTACGAGATTCTTAGGGGAAGTTAGTAACGGATTTCTCATGACTTACGGTGTTCTTCAGTGAAAGCAGAGAGCATAACTTTAACATGAAGCTTAGGGAGGGCATTTCTTCAAGGACTTAACACGATTCAAATATCATCTAGCTTAATTCAAGGACTTTGACCACATAGATATGTAAATGGACTGCATACCTTTAAAAATTTTTTTCATCCATCACTTCTCTCAACTAGGCTCTTAATAGGAGTAGATAACAGACAGCATTGAATTTTCTGGCAAGGGCCTGGATTTTGTGAGTTGATTTCCCCCTGGACAACTTCTAAGGACGGTGATGTTCTTTCCTTCCATCTCCACAGTCTGCCACATAGTGATGACTCAGTAAATATTTACCAAATGAGTGGCTGTCAGTAATTAGATTCTGATGGTGTTTTGGGGTTGATGTTTGAAGTGTGTGTTTTGCTATATTGTATCAACCAAACAACAGTGGAAGTCCACCCAGGCTAGGGTTTCTCAAAGTGGCATTACTGACATTTGGGGCCAGATAATTCTTTGTTGTGGAGGGTTTTCCTGTGCACTGTAGGATGATTATTAGCAGCATCTTTGGCCTATACCCACTAGATGCCAATAGAACCCCCAGTCATAATAAAAATGTCTCCAGACATTGCCAAAAGTGCCTTGGCGGGACAAAATCGCTCCTCATTGAGAATGAGCTAGATCATGGGTCCCCAGGGATTACATGTAGCGAGATCAAAACAGCTTCAGAATTGCCTTTTCCATAGTTTGACTTGTTCAGTTAAGCCATGAGTGTTTAATTAGGTGCTAAAAGAAATAAAATGGAAGTGTAAAATGCTGCCAATTTACAGTGTTATAAGGGAACAGGATAAATATGGTAAAGATTAAGTAAACTGATGGACTTTTTTTAAAAAATTAAAGACTATAATTGAAATGTTGACCTAAAGAAAATTAGGTATGCCTCGATAATTGAATAAATGTTACTAAAATGATCCTAGCTACTGGAGCTTTAAAAAGATTAAGTCCTACTTGGTTGCTTCTCTGTAATATATGGGGCATAGCAGAATACGAAACTGTTGCTTTTGAAAAAGTGTACTTTTAAAATCTCAAGGAAGAAATGATTTCTCGTAACTAGCCTGATTTTGCTCATTTATAAGCAAAATGACTAAAGCTTAAGTATACCATGAAGTTAATTATATTTCTTCTCCCTAAGAGGTCTCTCTAGCCTTGGCAGACATATGGTTTGATGATGTGATATAAGTAGATGCATATTTTTAAAAATCCTTGAGTATGGTTGATATTGTGCTTTTAGAAAAATGGCTTTCTAATGTCTGTCTTGTTGGGAAATAGTATGTATTTCACATGTAATAGGTGCCCACTGACGACCATGGCACTTTAGAACATTGCAGAGGCAATCATTTATGTAGTTCCTGACCATAATCTTATTGCCATGGACTAGTGGCTATTAAATGCCTCCATTTCTCCCACCCCCCTTTTTGAATGGGAGTTCTGTTACCATTATTCCATCCCTTTCTCATATATTGGGTGTTCGGGGGAGGGGAGACAAAGAACTTACTTTCTCAGTTATAGATTTACAAATTGAGAGGAGCTGTACCCAAGATCCTCCTTTACAGGCAGACTTGGTGCAGATGACAAGACCCTAGACTTTGAGCCAATGATAAAAGGTGATGAGGCTTTTAAGAGAAGGATGTAAATTGTTGTGGCCAGAGCAGGAAAAGAAGCAAGTGATGGTGAAAACATGGTGGCCTCATTTTTCAGTAATAAGTGGGAGACAGAACTTGAACTGCAAGAGTGAGGGTTATGTGAGCTGTGGGAGAAGGGATGGGATGGTTTGGGAAGATGCTATAATGAAACTTCAAGAAGAAATACACAAAGGAGGAAACTACCCTACATTGTCCAAGAGAAGGTATACTCCATTTCCTTAGCCTTACAACATTGATTCTACAAGATAATGGAGGATAAGATAAGGCAAAGATTAGATTCCAAAGCAGGAAAGAATGTCCCATGGGAAAAAGACAGTCTCTTCAACAAATGGTGTTGAGAAGATTGGACAGCCACATGCAAAGAATGAAGCAGGACCATTTCCTTACACCACACACAAAAATAGACTCAGAATGGATGAAAGGCCTAAATGTGAGAAAGGAATCCATCAAAATCTTTGAGGAGAACACAGGCAGCAACCTCTTCGACCTCAGCCGCAGCAGCTTCTTCCTAGAAACATCGCCAAAGGCAAGGGAAGCAAGGGCAAAAATGAACTATTGGGACTTCATCAAGATAAAAAGCTTTTGCACAGCCAAGGAAACTGTCAACAAAGCCAAAAGACAACCGGCAGAATGGGAAAAGATACTTGCAAGTGACATATCAGATAAAGGGCTAGTATCCAAAATTTATAAAGAACTTACCAAACTCAACACCCAAAGAACAAATAATCCAATCAAGAAATGGGCAGAAGACATGAACAGACATTTCTGCAAAGAAGATATCCAAATAGCCAACAGACACACGAAAAAGTGCTCAACATCATTCGGCATCAGGGAAATCCAAATCAAAATCTCAATGAGATACCACCTCACACCAGTCAGAATGGCTAAAATTAACAAGTCAGGAAATGACAGATGTTGGCGAGGCTGTGGAGAAAGGGGAACCCTCCTACACTGTTGGTGGGAATGCAAGCTGGTGCAGCCACTCTGGAAAACAGTATGGAGGTTCCTCAAAAAGTTGAAAATAGAGCTACCCTAGCAATTGCACTACTGGGTATTTACCCCAAAGATATAAATGTAGTGATCGAAGGGGCACGTGCACCCCAATGTTTATAGCAGCAATGTCCACAATAGCCAAACTGTGGAAAGAGCCTAGATGTCCATCAACAGATGAATGGATAAAGAAGATGTGGTGTTTATGTATACACACACACACAATGGAATATTATATAGACATCAAAAAATGAAATCTTGCATTTGCAACAACGTGGTTGGAACTAGAGGGTATTATGCTAAGCAAAATAAGTCAGTTAGGGAAAGAATTATATGATCTCACTGATATGAGGAATTTGAGAAACAAGACAGGATCATAGGGGAAGGGAGGGAAAAATAAGACGAAACCAGAGAGGGAGACAGACCATAAGAGACTCTTAATCTTAGGAAACAAACTGAGGGTTGCTGGAGTGGAGGGGGGTGGTAGGGATGGGGTGGCTGGGTGATGGACATTGGGGAGGGTATGTGCTATGGTGAGCGCTGTGAGTTGTGTAAAACTGATGAATCACAGCCATATACCCCTGAAACAAATAATACATTATATGTTAAAAAAAAAAAAAAAAAGATTAGATTCCGAAGATGGCATTTGCCCATAAGTACATCAGCCGTGAAACGAATTACTGTGGGAAAAGGTTTATTATTTGAGGTAGGACGTACTTGGTTTTAAATTTCTATTCTGCCACTTACGGATGTCATTTACCTTGGGTAAGATATTTAACACCAATTGGATGGTATCTTATAAACCTTTTGTTTGTTTTCGTATGCTATTTGGGGAGTATGTCATAATTTGATGGAATCCTTAAATTTTCAGTAACTGGCTCTAGTGTGAAAGGAGGTGGCTCAGAATTATCTCAGAAGGACCTTCTTACATTAGAGGTCTGAAGCTTACTCAGCAGAAACTGAAGTTTCAGCCCTAGTGATAGATGACAAATGAAAACGGCCCTTTACGTAATTTGTTTCTCATCCAAAAGCAATTTATGATCTATTTAGAGTAGAATAGAAAACAGAAGATTTGTTCTCTTTATTTTGCAAGTAGAACTTTCGTTCTGAACAACTGACTTACTGCTTATGCCTGAATCTCTTATCAGCTCGCCAGGTCAGAATACTCTGGAAGACCTGATAGTTTGAGTGCTGACACCCAAATCCAAAATCTAAGTGTGGCTACATTAAGAAGGTGGCCACGGTGGGTAAGTGTCCAATCATGAGATCTCGTGAAAACAGTGATGGTGTCTAACCCCTGTCAGGAGAATCCTACTTTATTCTGTTGGAGAGTGACTCGCAGATCCCTGTCATCCTGGTCCTCAGGCCTTGGGCTAATAGGAAAGACGTTTAACACTACATGTCAGAAACTGCTGGATCATCCCACACAACATTATCTTATCTGATCCTCATATAATTTCCCTGTGAAGTACTTTGTGCTGTCCCCATTCCGAATTCCTCAAACACCCAACTTTGCCCCCCCCACCCCCCCCCACCCCCAGTCAGCTTCTCTAGCTCCTGTTCCCACCTGGGATGCTTTTATCTCTCCTCTTTGCCTTAGAGTCTCGCTCGCGCTTCAGAGCTCGTCTAAGATGTTACAACCTCAAGGAAGCCTTCCTAACCCCCTAGCTCTGATTCTCCACTGCACACTGTGGTCACACTGTCTCAATAAGCACAAGAAATTCTGGGATTGGTCACATAATACCTGCTGTGCATGCTGAAACGTAAGCTCCATGAGGACAGAAGCTGTGTCTGTGTCATTTTCCTGTGCTATTTGTAGTGCCAGGCATCGTTCCTTACCCACAAACAGTACCTAAAACGTCGGACTGTGGCACACAAATGCCATCTATCAGGAATTGAATGCTTGTCTATTGTAACTTCAGAACCTTCTTGAAGTTACACCAGACACAGAACCCTAACAGGAAGTATTTCTAAATGAAGTTGCCCAAGAAACTCTTCCTCAACTCTATTTCAGTTATAAATTGGCTAAAAATAAAAGTTATTCATTAATCTTATGTACCGGCTAGGGTGTGGTTCTGAGAAAAGGAACTAAGAGTCTTCAAAAAGTCTTCCCAGTCTGTGTAGGTGAGCTCTTCAGAGAAGTCCCATGTTTCTGACAGCTAGTTTTGAAAAAAATTGGTGGGACAGGCTCTAGGACTACATGTCCCACTAGGAAACTTTACAAAGTACAAATGTAGATGTATCTGGTTTACCAGTATTTCTGACTTCCTGCTGAACTGAAAACTGCTTGTTTTGTGGAAAAGCAAAAACTCTGCAGCAAGCATTGAAAATGAAGAGGCCCCGGACTTTTGAGGAGCAAACGGAATGCATCGTGGACACTTTACTTACAGACTTCTTAGGCACCACAGTGCAGGTTGCTAACCGGGACCTACATTATGGAGATGAACCAGATTCAGGTAAGGCTCCTGGCCCGAGGTGGTGATTGTAGGTCAATAAGAGTATCTGAGTATGCTTTCTTATTTCCTCTTAAGTTTCAAAAGGCAAACTAAGCTTTCAGCAATACCTGAAAATCAGTAGTTTCCCTGGAAGGGAAAGATATTCTCAGTGAAGGGAGATCTTCTGACTATGGGGTTGACAGAATAATGAAGGTGTTCTTGGGAGAAAATGATGCCAAAATTGTTTAAAGTCTAGAGAACGTTCTCCAATGCCCAGATTCCTGGGACTGGCCGTTCTTTCAAGTTCTGTAACAAATGTGAATGTGTTCCCTCCATCTTAGGAGAGTCTTGCTCTTTTGACGTGGCCATCATTGCTGGCCGCCTTAGGATGTTGGGTGACCAGTTCAATGGAGAATTGGAAGCTTCTGCCAAAAATGTCATTGCAGAAACCATTCAGGGACAGGTAAAGTTGCTGCTCTTTTTCTATTCCAGTTGCTCTTTTCTTACCACTCTTATATGGCTATAACTAAAAATGTCCTGCGAAAGATTTGGGGGCTTATGTTCATCCAAGGAGACACAGCAATAATTCTCCGATTGCTAATTCTTCAGGACTTAATCAAAGGCCCAAGTGGTATTGAGAGGTACTGGCAAGGGCTGGTCAACCTTCAGATTGTTCCCATTTGTTTTTCAGCAGAGCTGTGCTTACGTGACATAGAGCACATCTGCAGCACTTTGTTCTTGGTAAAGCACTTTATTCTTTTATGTACCTGTTTTAACATTGATTTGGCTGGGAGTGGGCATCTTCCCCTCACACCCCCCCCCAAGGTCCAGCGATGAAATTATGTACCAGAAAGGCAGGAAGTCCACAAGTATGCTGCAATGAGGGATAAGTACTTACAACAGCCATCTAGGGCATAGCTGGCTTTTCATCAGAATGTTGATTACTGGCAGTGGCACTTGGATTCTGCCTTGGATGTAAAGACCATAGGCGACATTCTAGAAGATGTTGCTGATTAATACCGATAATGGCAGGTAATATGAACACATCACTTAACAGGTGCCAAACAGTATTACAGATACTTTGCACTTATTATCTCATTTAAACCTTCCACCACTCCCTGGCGTATTATAGGAACTGTTATTCACAGGGCAACCTCTCTTCCTGTGTATGGAATGCTGTGAGAGCAAACATCTAACCTCTTTGTTCACTGCAGTATTCACACAACCCAGACTAGTACCTCCTATACGGGAGACCCTCCATAAATATTTTCTGACTCAATATCCATTTAAGCAGATAGGGAAACTGAGGAAGAGGGAAACAAGAAATTAGGTTAGATTACTCAGTTAGGATTTGAACCCAGACTGATTCCAGAACCACACTCTTCACCATTATGCTTTATTCTTCTTACCACATATAGCTTGGATGGTGCACCTATTCAGGCAGAACTGGACTTATTATTCCTAATAGCTTGCACTGAAACTTTCCTAGGTAGCAGAGAGCTGAATTTACTTTTGTTTTTTAATTAAAAATAAAGTTTTTGGAACTCCCAAATTCATAGGAAAGTTGCACATAATTAATTGTACAAAGAATTTCCCTCTTGAATCATCTGAGAGTAGGTAGCTGATAAGATGTTCCATCATCCCCTAATACTTTCACATTTCCTTCAAACAAGGCCATTCTTTTATATAACCACATCAAAACTAGGAAATCAGCACTGACACATTATCATCTTGTCCCCAGATCCCGTTGAAGTTTTGCCACTTGTCTCAATGATGTCACATACAACAAAAAGATCCAGGCCAGAATCAGATCCTGCATTTAGTTGTCATGTCTCTTTAGTCTCCTTCAACCTGGAATTGTTCCTCAGTCTTTCCTTGACTTTTTTGACCTTGACGCTCAAAGATTATGGGTCAGTTATTTTGTAGAATGTCCCTTAAGCTTGGGTTTGTTCCATGTTTCCTCATGAGTGGATTCAGGGTATGTACTTTTGGTAGGAAGGATTGCTGTGTTCTCATCGCACCTATTAAGTGGCACAAATTTTAATTTGTCACATTACTGATGTTAACTTCAATCACTTAGGATGGTGTCTGCAAGTCTTCTCCACTGTAGTTAATATCTGTGGTTAACATAATTAAGTGTTGTGGGGGGGGTACTTTGAAACCATGTAAATATCCCATATCCCATCAACATTTCAATCTATTCATTTATTTTTTTATAGCAACATGGACTCATGAATTCCTACTTTTTTCAAGGGTTATAATCTGTTACTATCATTATTTATTTGGATGCTCAAATTGTCCCAGTTTTGACCAGTGGGAGTCCTCTCCATCTGGACTGTGTCATTTTAGCATGTCCCTGTCATTCTGTGAGTACTTCCTTAATTTCTGACAGATCTCTTGTATTTTCCAAGCCCCAGCCTGAAATCAGCCATTCTCCAGAGAGCTCTGGTGTCTTTCAGTGGAGAATGATATTTGGAAACCAAGATCTGGGTACACATGTGGATGCCCTCCTCAGCTTGTTTGGGTTCTTTAAAAATTTTTTTTAAAGATTTTATTTATTTGACAGAGAGAGAGACAGCCGGAGAGGGAACCCACAAGCAGGGGGAGTGGGAGAGGGAGAAGCAGGCTTCCCTCTGAGCAGGGAGCCCCATGAGGGGCTCAATCCCAGGACCCTGGGATCATGACCTGAGCGGAAGGCAGATGCTTAATGACTGAGCCACCCAGGCGAGCCCCAGCTTGCTTGGGTTCTGACAACCTGCTCTGACTACCATGGGTCCCCCTACACTACACCCCAGTAGATCTTGCTTGGCCCCACCTAATGACTTCTAGATCAATTTTGGGGGGAAGGAAAGAGGAAGAGGAAAAACAGATCTTTTTTTTTTTTTTTTACTTTAGAATTTCCCAGACTTCAGTCATTCAAGTAATACCTCTACAACTTGACCAGCTGTACCATCACATACTTCATATTTTTCTTTCAAATCATTTTGTTTTTCTTTCAACCCTTGTGCTCATCCTAAGTAATAATACCTGAACTCATGGGTTTGATGGGCTACTTATGTTTTTCTCTATACCCATTACAGTAAATAACAAAGTAATAAAACTTGTCCATCTACTCCTTAAGATTACTCCAGATACAACCAGTGGTGCATTTGCCATTCTCTAGGAAACTCTTGCTTTACTGGACTCCTGCACCTGCAGCCTCCTGTACCTTTTTATCGATACCTCACTGATTTCCTGTGTCTCTCCCCAGGCAGGCGCTGTACTGCGGGACACAGTGAAATCTCTCAGCCAGGCCTGGTGTGCTCAGGATTCCAGCTTAGTTTACGAAAGAGCCTTTCTGGCAGTGTCAGTGAAGCTTCTTGAATATGTGGCCCGCATGGCTCCCAAAATGGCAAGACAGGTGGCTGTCCCCATGACAAACATGATCAATGGGAACAGTGCCATCCGGGAGTTTGTCCAGGGCCAGGGAGGTTGGGTGAGTATGTTGGGGCCCCTGGCTTTGATAGGCATTTGCATTGCTTTTGTACTAATACCTGGCACTCCCAATTCCCGATTCTTTCTGTAAGTTGGAAACCGAGTAGAAAAACAGGTTTTCCTACTTTGCTGAAAATGGCAATTTGGGTCCGCCCCCCCCACTCCCATGGGAAGGGGAGCGGTCAGAAGCTCGGGGCTATGGGTGTTGGACTCCAGAGACATTTTGCCTAAAATTTTAGTTGACTACTAACAGTGTAGAGCTAAATCCCACTGCCTATATATAACGGCCTATTAAATGTGCTGGTGATAGAGTACTAGTCTCAGCCTGGCTTCAGAAATTCAGAATCATACCCCTGTTGTCTAACAAAAAACAGTGTCATCTGCTGCAGCAATAACTCTAGGAGGCATTCTAAGCCCATATCTTAGTAATCATTAGAACATCTGCTCTCACTGAGCATTCCTCTTCATTTCCAGCAGCAGCAGAAGCTTCAGTAAAGAGCTGCATTCCCTGGAGGTATCTGTAGATTATTTGTGCTTTCTTTAGGAAGCTCCCTTTAGGAAGACAATCCCTTTGACTCTAGGATATGCATTGTCCTTCCTAGGAAAATCTGGAGAGCTGAAGGAGAGGCGGCGTTGTTTCCCAGCCTGAACATCACTGCCACTTTGATCGGGTGATTGATTGATTGCTGGCCATTGACACAGACAACCAAATCCAAAGCTACTTTCTTTTGGACACAACTGGACTTAGCTGAATAATTTCTTTTCCACTGATGGCTAAAGTTGGGAGCAGCCCTCGGAGGTCTACAGAGATTTTGTACTTTCTGTCTTTATGAGAGTTTGAAGGAGGTTCCATTTAAGCAAAGACCTCCAGATACAAACTAATGGCTTGTTAGGAGTGGAATTTCCAGGCAACAGAGCAAGCCTTTGCTGGACGTATTTTGGGAAAGGGAGCACACAGTAAACTATTCAGATTTAGCCCTGTCCCTTGCTAAGGATCTTGTCTACTCACTCTACAGTCTAAAGGACTTCAAGGGAGATCTTTGTTGGACTCTTGTTATTTTAAGTTGAGGATTTTCTTTTAAATTCCTATCCTAAGTTTTGTGTTAATTTCACCAAAGCAGAATTATTTTATGCATTTTTAGGCCGAAAGCAAAAAAAAAAAAAAAAATGGCAGTTTCTTCATCTGCCCTGCTACTAGAAAGGCCAACAAAAGATAAAACAGTGCATTTTACTGCCACAGGATGCAGGAAGTGCTGGCCCGCATCTAGGAGAGTGGGGCCATCCCACCTTAGATGAAACTAGCTGCGTACCACAGTGTTTTTCAAACCAAAAAGTGGTTTACATACCACTTGTGGACCTTATAAGTTGCTGATTTCCGGGCCCCATCCCTAGAGATTCTGATTCTGTCGGGGGAGGCTGGGGCCTAGCATCCTACCTTTTTAACCAGTTCCACAGGGGGTTCTTGTGCCCATAGAGAACTTGAGAACCCTCACATTAGAGCAGGGCTTGGCCAAATCGTGTCTGCTGCTTTTTTTTGTCGATGGGTTTATTGGCATGCGGCTGCACTCACCGGCCCCCCATCTTGTCCATGCCTGTATGAGCACTGCAAGGGCAGAGTTGAGGAGCCACAGCAGACACCTAATGGCCTATAAAGTATATTTACTATTTGGCCTTTACAGAAAAGCATGCAGACCCCTGCTTTAAAGCTAAATGAATGTTTCTCTCTGAATAATTTAAATTCTGTTGCAATCCTGATCATTTGTGCCAAACACAGCGGTACATAGGATAACTCTATTCTTTTTTTAGAATTTAGTCTGAGAGTGTTTGTTAGTTCCTGCATAGTCCACACTTTCTCTGGGACTTTGGCAAATCAGAAAGCTCTGGGACGGGTGCCTGGGTGGCTCAGTTGGTTGAGCGACTGCCTTCGGCTCAGGTCATGATCCTGGAGTCCCGGGATCGAGTCCCGCATCGGGCTCCCTGCTCGGCGGGGGGGTCTGCTTCTCCCTCTGACCCTCCTCCCTCTCGTGCTCTCTATCTCTCATTCTCTCTCTATCTCTCATTCTCTCTCTCTCAAATAAATAAATAAAATCTTAAAAAAAAAAAAAAGACAGCTCTGGGACGCCTGGGTGGTCAGTCAGTAGAGGGTATACATTTCCCTGGCCCCTACCATAAGTGACTGGAAGTAAAGCCTATGGTATCTATGGCATGTGTATCTTGTAATAATCCTTCATAATCTCATAGATTAGTAGGGGCTCATCAAGCAGAGACTCTTACATTCATAAGCCCCAAGGCTAGACTACTTACCTGACTGTCAAGAAGAAAAGCATTGCTATATCTATTTTTGAAGAGAGGCCTTAATGGTTTGGTTACAGTTTGGCTCAAGTGTAACCACATCCCCTCCCTTCAGCCAGCCAGCTATCTGTTTCCCCTAAATGCATAGAAGTAAAGATGTAGCGCTGCTACTATATTTTCACTTTTTAAGTTATGGTATTTCCTCTATTCATGGATAAATCACAATAGTTTAGTAATCCCAAATGAGATTTCATGTTTCTCTTAGGTAGGAATTAGCTTTATTTGCTACCAAGTTTGAACAATGTATTCCTTTGTCTCTTACATTACTGTAAATTCAGCATGGTGGATTTTGTGGTATTTTACTTCTTGGGTGAAATCACTATTTTCACTTTGACCAATGCTGTTTTGTTTGTGAAATAAAATTATGTCCATGTATTTGAACTAATTCTCAGTAAGTGCCATCTCAATTGAATGATGGAGAAACAGATTGGTGGTTTCCAGGGGCAGGGGATGGGAGGTGGGGGAAATAGGTGAAGGTGGGCAAAGAGTATAACCTTCCAGTTATAAGATGAAAAAGTCCTGGGGATGTAATATACAGCATGGTGACTATAGGTAACAATATCGTATCATATATTGAAAAGTTGCTAAAAGTAGATTTTTAAAGTTCTCACCACACACACACACACACAAAACCACATTATTTTTTTATTTATGTATTTTTTAAGATTTTATTTTTTCTAAATAATCTCTACACCCAACATGGGGGTTGAACTCACAACCCTGAGATCAAGAGTCACATGTTCCACCAACTGAGCAGGCCAGGCGCCCCAAAACACATTTTTTAGCTAGGCGAGGTGATAGATGTGTAACTAACCTTACTGTGGTAATCATTTTGAAATATACACATATAGCAAATCATTACATTGTATGCCTTAAACTTATACAAAGTTATATGTCTGTTATAGCTCAATAAGCTGACAAAGTAAATAATAAATGTCAGAGGCCAGCAGCCTCCTCTTTGTCTTTTCTTTTTCCACTTAGCTAGAGAAGCTGCCTGTTTTATCCGATACTGCCAATGAAACATCAGAATATGAATCTGGCTCCAAGTATACGGCAGTGTCTTGAGATTGAGGATATGGTGCCCCTGGGGGTTATGCTAAGTAAATGGGAAAAACAGCTCTGGCTTGTGTTTGTTGCTAGGCCACCCTTTCCTAGGAGAGCTGCGGAACCCTTTCCTAGGGGTTGCGGAAGGAAGACACGGGTAGCCCAGAGATTAAGAATACCTTCAGATCGTCTGATTTTAACAATTTGGTTTCACCATAGGCTAATCATGTGACACTGGGCCAGTAATCCAATTCCTTTGTGCCTTAGTTTCCACGTCTTAAAATAGAGATGATTTGGTTACTAATTCGTGGGATTGTGGCGAAGGAGAAATGAAACAACACACTGTTTAAAGGGTTTAGCCCAGTTTCTGGAATATTTTAAGCCCTGCACCATTAACAGTTCGGGACTGCTGTGATTCGGTGTTCATACAGTTCTACCTTGACTTTTTTCTCTCCACTGACACCGTCTCTCACAAAGGCAAGCCAACCTTCTGGCTCTACCTCTCTCCTCCATGTGGGTGATTCCCAAGTCTGGCTTATCTCCCTTCTTCCTAAATCCACATCCACAAGCTCTAATTCTTCATTTCCATGTACCGTTCTTATTCCTGTACTTTCCCAGACTGCCATCCAGCTAGCTCAAAACCTTAGTCATTCCTCCCTGTTCCCTCGTTCCAGTCTTGCACACACACAGTTAGTCTTTCTCATCTATTCCTCTTGTCCCAATTCTCTGCCTGGACTTTTGGTAAAGCCTCTCAGTCAGGCTGTTAATTGATCATCCTGTTCCAGGCTTGCCCCATTCCAGTCCATCCGATATACTGCCACCAGATTGACCAAAGCTGTGGTTTCCTTGGCTATTCTTGATTCCTTTCTGGGTATGGCATAATTCATTTTGAAATTTTACATACTACTGAAGGAGATGATGAGACTTTCAAAAAATTTATCAGAAGGGGCCATTTCTTTAAAAAAAAAAAATATCGAGAAACATTGCTTTGCCTGCCATTCTTTTAAGATTTTCCAGTGGAACTTTTGAAGGTGATCAGATATGTTCCTTATCTTGATTGTGGTGATGGTTTCATGGCTGTGTACACATTTCAAACTTATCAAACCACGCACTTTGAAGTATGCAGGTTATTGTATGTCAATAGTATCTCAATAAAGTTGTTATTAAAAAAAACAAAAAACCTTTACTGGTTTTCCACTGCCCATCAAATAAAGCCTGACTTTTCAGCCTGGTATTCAAATTCCCCCAAGGGTCCGTCTCCAACTACCCTTTCTAGCCTTATCAATCAGGACTCTACAGAACCAAGGGTCCAGTCAGACTGAGCCACTCACTAAACCACCCAACTCCTACTGTTCTCTTTCTCTTTCATATCGCTTCTCCTCAGGCTCTTTGACATATTCAAGGCCTAACTTAAATGCCGCTTCCTCCAGGAAGGCTATCCAGATAACCCAGGCACAAAATGATCTTTGCCTTCTCAAAATTTTGTGCGCATAACGTTTACGGCCTTACCACGAATGGCCTTAAACTATAGTTATCTGTGGGGGCGCCCGGGTGGCTCAGTCGTTAGGCATCTGCCTTCGGCTCAGGTCGTGATCCCAGGGTCCTGGGATCGAGTCCCGCATCAGGCTCTCTGCTCCGCGGGAAGCCTGCTTCTCCCTCTCCCACTCCCCCGGCTTGTGTTCCCTCTCTCGCTGTGTCTCTCTCTGTCAAATAAATAAATAAAATCTTTAAAAAAATTATAGTTATTTGTGTACTTACCTTCCTTACGGGTATATAAAAGATCCTTGAATGAAGACAATTTGTTGCACACATCTGTAGCGCCCCTCGTCCCCATTCTCTTGCATGTATATGGATCTCGTAAGTATTCATTAAATGAATAAACAAACAGACTCAATACTGAATAAACAATCAGAAGAAAGATAAGACTCCAAGCAAGTTTGATTATATTTTGAACAAGATGCCAAGCCCCACCAAGAGTTAAAAAAAAAGAAAGGTAAATTGTGTCAATTGGAAATTATCAGTTGACTTTTGCTCCCTGAGGATTGTGTTTCTGAAACCGAAGGTGGAGCATAATTCCTTGTGGAATGTGGGGTGCTGACTACGAAGTTCACAGCAGGTGAACTGAAGAGCTTGATGAGGTCTCAGAATACTGTAGTGACCAGAAGGAATCGTGACCAGAAGCTGGGGAGGGGACTTTCCTGCTGTGGGTGATGTAAAAACACCAGCAAAGCAACAAGCTTCATTAGAGGCGTTTTATAAGCCTCTTTTGTGTCCTTTTAGAGAAGGGGAACTGGGTCTATTCTGAAGAGGAAGGAGGTCATTCCCGCCCCCAGGCCATGGCGACCCTGCAGGATTGGACTCTGCGTCCCATTCCTTCCATAACAATGGCTCCACTGCTGGGCAGCAGCCCTCAGGCAAATGCTCTTTGCCAGGTTCCTGGACGTCCCTGTAGGGAAGGCCCATCTGTTCCTGGCACAGTGAAAGTGCCCGGCAGGAGAGCCGGAGTCATTGCTGTAGCGAGTAAACAAGTCGGGGTAGATCTCTCACCAGCACCCAAGCACATTATATAGCATCCTTTATTATGATAGGCTTATTTCAGGCGTGCTTAAGACCATGGTAAGCACTGTGGGTTACCCAGATGCGTATAGAAGACATTAGCATTGCCTTTGATAAACTTAAAACTCCAGGGGGCCGTTTATGTGTTTTCTTTTGAATAAACTCTTTTAAACTCATGGGAGACAAGGAACACGTGAAGAAACAAAGAAAACTTCTGTGGCTGAATATAAAGACTTCATTCCGAGAAGAGGCAGACTAAGAGAAGCTCATTGGTGAGACGGCGTCAGGGGCAGGATTGTTGAAGAAAAGAGTGACCAGGCTTTACAGCTCTATTTTCGTCTTGACGAAAATTAGGGGAAAGGTGAGAAGTAGCAAAAGAGGTGGCAGTAGCAAGTGCAAGGCCTGTGGGTGATGTGGCTAGGTAGTTTGGGTGGGGACACATGGGGAGGGGCTTGGTGGCAGGCGGAGGAATCTGGGCGTGTTCCTGTAGACCATTGGTAACTACTTTTGGGTCTTGAGCATTAAAGTGGAGTTTTATGAACATTCATCTAGCCTTGGTTCCTAGGAGATGCTAGCACGGATTAGAACTAAGAGCCCATTGCTGCAGCAATCCATGTGTGCAAAAGGGCATGGTGGTCAGCATGGGAATGGAAAAGGCTGCTTGAATCTACAGGACATTGAGGAGAAAGGACAGGCTGGCCTTGGTGACCCAGGGGATGCTCTCACAAAGAACCAAGGGTCCCGCAGATAACGCCTAGAGCCCCTATCAAATCAATGACCCTGGGAGATAGAGAAAGGCAGGCATAGTGAAACTGAAGCAAAGATTGGTCAGTGGCTTCCCCAGGGTAGAGCATGCCTCCTCAGAGAGAGAGAAGGATGTGCTGAGAAACCTGAGTGTATTTCCCATTAGCTAATAATCAATGTCCTAATAATCTTCCCTGATACTCCCTTCGGTTGAAGTTTTTTTGTTTGTTTGTTTGTTTTTAAAGATTTTATTTATTTAATTGACAGAGAGAGAGGGAGGGAGAGAGAGAGAGAGGGAACACAAGCGGGAGAGGGAGAAGCAGGCTCCCCGCCAAGCGGGAAGCCCGATGCGGGGCTCGATCCCAGGACCCTGGGATCATGACCTGAGCTGAAGGCAGACGCTTAACCGACTGAGCCACCCAGGCGCCCCTCGGTTGAAGCTTTTTTTGGTCATCTAATTCCAACCTCCGTGACACTGATGTTTCCCTTTACACTGGCACACTTGCCTCTTGCTGGTGCAGGTGACCATGTGACGGGTCCTCCTCTCTGCTGTCCTTGTCCTTCAGAACACACAGCAGAGCCCCAGGAAGCGGCAGGGAGATGGTCCTTCCTTCCTCTTCTTCAGGTGCTCATTCACTTTTACTTTCCACTAGAACTCAGCCCTGAGGGTTCTGACCGAGCGCTCATGGAATTGTCGTGTTCACTCAGGGTGTGAGCCAGACTGGTTTCAATGTTTCATCACAAATTCATAAATTCTTTCAGGTACTTGCCAGTCTCTGCTGTATAACATAGTCTCCCCTCCCCGGCTCTTGATCTTCCCACAAGATATAAATGAGTCATCAGAATCTTTATCAAAAAGCACAATGCTCTTATTGTCTGTAGACACTTGTAAGTATCCATAGAAGGAAGTGTGAAAAATTAAGTAGCAGCTTAGATTTGTTAAAAATAAAACTGAAGTTTTTTGTTTTCTCCTTCAGTTTTGTTTTTTGCTCGCTTGAGTGGTCTACTCAGGAAATGGTCTTTCAGCTAGTGGGTTTTTGAGGTTTGGTTATTTCACGATGTTTCTGTCTCTTTTGGTTTTAGAATGGAACAGACTCCTAAGAATTGCTGTTTGCTTTAAAAAAAAAAATCTGCAGTTGTGCTAAGACACTATTTTTAGATTCTTGTATTGGGGTAAAAGGACTACAGAGGGCATCTCAGCGAGTTTCTCTTTACCTCATAATCTGTCTCTATCTTAGCTCTCCCTAAGAAGAGACTGAAGTTAAAGATTGTTTTGAAATATGAGCTTGAGAAAAAGAGCTTTAAATCTTATTTGATTAGGTCTCTTTTTGTTTATTAATTAATAAAGTTCTGGTTTGGTTGGAAGTGATTACATTCTAAGGGGACATGGAGTTTATGAAACTCTCTCTCTTGTTAAAATACAGAAAATCATTTTCCTTTTCGGTTTACGCTTTGCTACTCTGCAAACGAGCAAGTTAGTTTGGAATGTTTTTATTTTAATTAGTAATTACATCTATGTCTTAGTCTTGAGATGCTTTATTAACTGGTTAAGGGTTCTTTTCACTATATTCTGGCTTGTTCGCTACTGCATCCCCAGCCCTAACATAGTGCTTAGCATTTAGTTGGTACTCAATACATTTGTTTAACAAATTGATGGATCTTTATGTCTTTTTTTCTAACTTAAAAAAAGGGCATGAGACTTTTAAAAAGCACCCTCGATCCCAGCACTTACACAACTGATCCTTTTCTGCATCACTTAGTCTTCATCTAACCTTGTACATACTTTTACAGGGTTTGAGCTATTGTGAACTTTAGATTTTGTGCTTTTAAAGGCTTCCCCCCATATTTTATATGCCTTAAAATAGCCAAATTAAACATTGCATTAGCGCAACAAAAAAATTCCCCTTTAATGCTAGATGGGGTTAATTGGAGAAATCCTATCCCATTCTCAACAAATATTGTTGAAGAACTCTGCTTCATTTTAATTTATTGTGTGGCTTGGGATTGAAATTCTTTATTGGCTTCACCTGCCTATAAGCAGAATCCCTCAAAGACCATTCCTTTCCTGTTGTGAGGTTCAATAGAGTGGAGGCGGCTTCATAGTGTTTGGAGTCATGATTTCCTAAAGGGACTTTGAATAATGCAAAACAGAAAGGATTGCTAATATCTTAAATAGAGGAAGCTCTAATGGCACATTTCCCAGTTTTCTTCAGGATTATTTCAGACTAATTTTGTTAACAATTATTTATGGAATTTCTGTCCTCAAGCAGAGGTGATATGCTGACTTGGGGCTGCACTCACTCTGGATGAGACAGTCTTAAGTAGGTTTGTACCCACTGAGGAGAGGATTTATTCAAGCTGAGATGTGGAAGCTTTTTCTAGAACAGCCGGCCTGTCAAACAGGGCCAAAATGCCACATGCACAGCATGGCTTCCTGAAGCAATGGCTTTTTCCAAGGCACCAGTTGGGAGAGTAGAAATGTCTTCTCTAGACACGGTTCATGCTTTGCTCCCTGAAAGTTATGCTGTTGCCAGCAAGGTGGTTGATGTTACTCTTTTTCTGTTCCTTATAGTTAACTAGTATTGCATACAGGGGACGTTGTGCCAGCTTCCTGGTCAGGTGCTCCTCATGGGGGCCACTGTGCTCCTGGATCCCATATAGACCAATACTCAGTCCTGAAATCGACAACACTTCCCTTAACCGAGGTCGGCACTTCCCCAGCCCTGGGAGAGACACAGACTGTCAGAAGCAGCTGACTTTGCTTCATCCGAAAGAGAGTTTGAGGTCTATATGGCAGACTTAAAACTTCTGAATAAAAATGCCTTCTCTGATGAACAGAAATTTGCCACCGATCACATGGACAAGACACTTTTGGGGAGAATAGTACAAGCAGATAGATGTCTTAACCCCAAACAGTGAAGTTTGGAGCCCCCCTCTCTGACTCTAACTGAACTTGGCTGAGAAGGTGTCAACAGGGCCTTTGTGTTCACTGAGGCAATGGGGAGAGGCAGACCCCATCCATGAGACCTGGCATTCTGCCTTTTCCCTAGGGAACCAGAAAAAAAGGTGAATCTTGCTTAAAGATGATGGAGTGGAACAGTCTCGGAGCTAAGCAGACCATGTATGATGCTCTGGTTAGCCTCTTGTTTGTTACAACTTGAGTTGTAACCAGGTTCCTTCCTTGAAAAGGAAGGCACTAGGGCCCTGAAGTGATGATGGCTTTGTTGTGTGACCACAGAGGCTGGTTGCGTACTAATTTCCTCTAGGGCTTGTGATGAAGTCAGTTAACCACAGCCTTCAGCATGCTCTGCTCCAGCGACAGCAGCGGCTTCTTGGTGGTATCTTGGCCATGACATACATTTGACATGCCCTCCTGTAACCCGCTGGTAGACGGTTTCTCTTGTCCTGCAGCATGGACCAAAGGGAAATTCTGCACAAGTTCCTGGAGGAGGCCCAAAACAAGAAAACTAACAAAGAGGAGTTTGCCGATGAATTTCTGGTGAGTCCTACGTGTGACACTCTCAGGGGAGTTACACAGACTGTTTAACTGACGAGGATGGTCCACTCTCCTAGACCAAATTGCTCTTGGGATAAAAAGTGAATATCAGACCGTGCAGGGGAAGAAGGGAGAAAGGCAACCTAAAAGTTCGACTTTTCTGAGTGACTTGTGTGTTTTAAGTATTCTCTCCAAAATACTGTTTTAAATATTGTGTTTGCTAGTTCTTGGAGTTTGACTGGCATTCCCATGGAAGGCCTGCTTGATTCCAGGTGTATAAATACCCACATTAATTGAACATCTGGAGTTCCTAGGTATCTGAGTTGTGGTTTAGGCTTCAAATGACTACGTTTAATTAATATTAAGAGGAAAGAAACTAAGATTAACTTTTCATGGGACATTATGTGTTAGCCTCCGCATGGAATTCCACTTGGATGACAAGGGCTCTTGAGCGCCAAAACAACCTGCTGCCATTTTTCTTTATCTCTTCTTTTCCTTTTCTTATGTATTTTCTTAAGAAGAAAAATGAGAACATGTGTTTTTGCAATAATAGGGTTTCCTTAAGCTTCTTCTGCTTGGAGAGGTGGAATGGCTGGGACGGAGAGTAGAGACAAGTGAGGGGCATAGAGCCTAGGGCCGACTAGATCTGATCATCCAGATCAGTTTTCTTCAGGATTGGAACTTCTGTCCTCAAGCAGTGGGAGTGGGGGTGATCTCCTCTAAGGGGACTGTGGTGACTGATGTGTCAGCAGCTGGGTAGGCCTCGTTCGTCTATAACCTAGCACATCAGAGGACATGGGATATCTGATAGTACCTAGTGTGTGTTTTGGAACACTTCCAGCAGGGTTTCAGGGCTATAAAAACTTGAAACCTTGGTTTTTCAGCTGCAAAGAAGTGGGAAAAACAAGAGAGCTGAAGCAGAAAACCTGAAATCAAATCATGATTCTCTTGTCAACCGAACTGTCAACTCTTTGACATGTTCCTTGATTTCCCCAAGTCTTTGTTTACTAACTTCCAAAATGGGGATGATAATTCACGGCCTACCAATCCTCACGGGTTGTTGTGATGATCAAATATCAGTAGTAATTAAATGTGCTCATTCATTCAGTAATATTTATTGAGCACCTCCTGCGTACTAAGTTTAGTTCCGGGCCCTGAGGATACAGCCATGAACAAGACAACACCTCTGTGCTCATGGACCTAACATTCTGGTACCAGATAGTAGATGTGAAAACACTCTGTAAAGTCTTTGAGTGATTAGATGTTATGACTATATGTTGCCACAGAAGCCCCTATGTCAACCCAACTTGGATACTACTGTGGAATGGTGAAAAATGTGCTCTCATCCCCCCTGGCCAGGCAGGGAGTCCCTCTGAGTAGAGCTACCAGGGAGGGAGGCAAGGGGAAAGTCCTGGCTTATGTGTCTGTTTAGACACGTGCCTGCCCCTGGGCTATAACTCCTGAGTCACCCAACACATAGAGGCAAAAAGTGACCTGAGGGGCTAGTGCCAACCTCTGTCTTATTTTGGTTGCATTTTTAAAAATAATATAGACTACATCCTTAATATTGTACTTTTCTTACCTCAGTCATTATAATCTCCCACCAAATTATGGCGGTCACTTCACCTCCTGTTTTCCCTGCCTCTAGCCTTGCCCCACCTTCAGTCAATTTTCCCTTCAATACTAATAATACAAACCTGGTCAGTTTCCCCTGTTTAAAAACAGTTTTTTCAGCTGCTTAAAATTGTGAAGTATAATACATAGTTAGAAAATTACAGACAACATGTATAATTATAAAGCCACCACCGCCGAGGTCAAGGACTAGAACATTCTCGGCCTCCAGAAGACCTCTATAATCGCTTCTCCAGCAGGTCCCTCACCCCCACTCCCATCCCCACCCCCACTGTGTCCTGCCCTGCCCTGCCCAAGGAATAATCACTATCCTGACTTTTATATTAATCACTTCCTTGCTTTTCTAGCTCTTCTTGGTTTTAAGGACCTTGTTTTTGGGTGGTGATTAAGTGGAACCTCACTGTTCACTGACTCATGTCCTCCAGTGGAAAAACAGAGTCTTGTCCTCAGCCCCACCTAAAGGTTCAGCTGAGATACCAGAGACATTCATTTTGGGGGAGTTGGGTCGTGGTGAACAGGGCTAGGTTGCTTGCTTGGACAAGGCCAATACTGCCACTAACTTGAAGGGCTTTCCATATGGTCCTGTCTCCCATCCCACCTTAAGCCCTTTAATGTATTCTCCCAGGATTTGATGTTTTTGAGGTTGGAGGACTAATTCTGTGACACGAAGCCACTGCTAGCCTAAATGGTGGTGCCTTTGTGGGAATTATAGAAAGTCATCTCTGGTTCCAGGGAGGCAATCTGTGTACCCTGCCCCCCGCCAGGTCAGAGGCTTGGATATCAGTCCCCACCCCCAACCCCTTGGCTGTGTATCTGTGCACAGAGCACATGGCCCTGCTATGCCAGCTAAAGCCAATACCATGCAGCGTAGGACTTTTCCTGTGCCAACACTAAATTCAATCACCTTTCTGTAGCAGAAACTGCCACAAAACTAGTGGAAGTTTAGTTCTACTAAACGTGGCTCTTAGTGTAGTGGAAACTGCCACGACCATAAGCTTTTCATGCATTCATTCACGTGTTTACTGAGCGCTTGCTATGTGCAAAGCATTGTGCTAGATGCTGCAGTATGCAATTGCAATGCTTTGATGGAGCTTATCTCCTAAGATCAGAGAATGTCATAGTGAGGGAGACATTAAACAGCTAATTACGCTAGTAAATATTGAATTGTGATAGTCTTGGTGGGGTGCATATTCATTATCTTATGTATTACTCATTAAAAAAAAAAAAAACCCATGAGGTAGTTATGATTTGTGACTTACAGATGAGAAAACTGAGGCTCTCAGAAGTTAAGTAATTGGTCTAAGCTCACGCCAGTGTTCAGCCACAGGCATGAAGTTTAACCTGGATCTGTCATTTCAGAGCCTGTGAATTGAATCCTTATGCAGTAGTGTCTTGCTTCAGCCAGTAACACCAAGTTCCACAAAGGGCCTAGCCTGAGCGTTAAGTCCCCAGTTAGTAGAGTTTCTTTCTTTCTTTTTAAGAGAGAGAGAGTAAGAGTACAGGGGGAACGGGGCAGAGAGAGAAGGAGAGAGAGAATCTCAAGCAGACTACCCTCCCAGCACAGAGCCTGACTCGGGGCCCAATCTCATGACCCTGAAATCATGACCTGAGCCAAAATCAAGAGTCGGACGCTTAATTGACAGAGCCATCCAGGCGCCCCATATTGTTGTTATTCTTATAAAACAATATTATTGCAAGTTAAAAGAAAATAAATTCACCACAGTACCAATATCCCAACAAATACAGTCTTTTTGGTGTGGAAATTCTAGTTCTTGTCCATTTATATACTGCCTTTTACATTGTTATAATGACAGCGTAGATAACGATTTTGTATTCTCATATTTTCACTTAACATTATACCAAAATTATCTTGTTAATTAAAGTCTGTATTTATGGCCTTTGATGCAGCATTGTATAATGAAAGAATAGTACTCATAATAATAACTAATACATTCATATTTCTTATAGAAACCGTTCTAAACACTTTTATGTATCAAGTCATTTAATCCATTGAAGAAGGTACTATACATTTTATAAATGAGGAAACTGAGACGGCTTCATTGACTTGCTCACGGTCGGAGAGCTTGTAAGCGTGGAACAGAGATTTAAGTTCAAGTAGTCTTGCTTTACCACCTATATTTACAACAACTTTGGTGTCATAAGCCTGAGTTTGAATTTAGGTTCTGCCTATCATTAGCTCTGTGACCTTGAACAAAGTCATTAAAAAGTGGGAATAAATAAATATTCACATTGCAGAATTGCTGTGAGGAAAATGAAATAAATACATAAAATTTCTGACGTGTGGTAGACACCCAAGTAATTTGATTTTTTCTTTTCTTGGACGTTTAGATTATTCCCAATTTTTCACGATTATTAAGAGCATGCAATAAACGTGCTTGTCCACATGGTTTTCCTCTTCTTTTGAATTATATCCTGGGGCTAGATCCCCAAAAGTATCATTATCGGGTTCAAGAGTCTTAGCATCTAATTGGCTAAGTATTGCCAAATGTGTCTTTCAAAGAGCTTTTCCAACTTGCAAAATCTGAATTTATCACCTTCTCTACCACCTTGCTAACTCTTAATAACTATATATACAAGAAAATAAATAAATCTTTTTGACTGCTTACCATATGTTAGGCAATAAGTGGTCTACCGTATATGATCTTAATCACTACAACCCCAAGAGGAAAGCATTATCTTCATTTAACACATGAAATGGCAAGGCCAGGATTTGAAACTGGTCTGATTAAAAGCCCTTAACCTTGGGGCACCTGGGTGGCTCAGTCGTTAAGCGTCTGCCTTGGGCTCAGGTCATGATCCTGGGCTCCTGGGATTGAGCCCCCTTAACCTCTGCACTGCATCATAACATGCTCCCCCCACCCCACCCCCGCTGCCATTTAGTGTAAAAGAGTACTTTGTTATGTTAATTTTGTTTATTTGATTTTAGAGCCTCAAAAATTTTCCTGATTCTTTTTTTTAAATCAAAGTATAACTGGTGCACAGTGTTACATTAGTTTTAGGTGTACAACAGAGATTCCACAACTCTATACTCCATGGTTATTTTCTACCTGCATTTTCTCATTTTAAATTTTCTGTTCGTCTACTTTCAACAATAACTAATCCATGGAACTGTGTTCCAGACTCTATGCTCAAGTGCTTCACACACAGAGCCTCATTTACTTCCCAAAGAATACCTTACAATGGCTGACAAAGTCCTGCATGGACCAGCCCTCAAGGGCTTCTCCAGCTTCCCACAGCAGGTTGAGTTTCTTGTCCTTGTCACGCTGCTTCTGTCACACGGCCTTTGCGCACATGTTGTTCCCTTTCTTTCTTTCTTTTTTTTAAGGTTTTATTTATCCGACAGAGAGAGACGACAGCGAGAGAGGGAACACAAGCAGGGGGAGTGGGAGAGGGAGAAGCAGGCTCCTGCTGAGCAGGAGCCCGATGCGGGGCTCGATCCCAGGACCCTGGGACCATGACCTGAGCCGAAGGCAGATGCTTAATGACTGAGCCACCCAGGCGCCCCTCCCTTTCTTTGAATATTCCCTCGTACTCCTCTTTACCTAGTTAACACTTCGTAATTCAGATCTCAATTTGGTGGTCATTTTCTCAGAGAAGCCTTCCTTGACCTCGCAAAATACATCAAATCTCCTATTATACGTTCTCATTAGCACCGGCTGGCATTTCTTTTTACGTCTCTTTTTTGCCCCCAGCCTTATTAAGGTTTCCACAGCATTTACCACAGTTCCAGTTTTACATCTCTGTGTGATTATTTGGTTAATGTCTGCTCTCCCACCAGTTGGAAGCTCCGCAAAGACAAGGCTCACGTTTAGTTCTGCTTATCTTCGTAGCCACTAGCACGTTTGGCAAGTCGTAGACACTGAGGGACAACTCGCTGAGGTCATGCAGTTCATTAAGTGGTGGAACTTGGATTTGAAAGAGAGCCATCTGTTAAGCCTGTGCTCTTAGCCCTCCTTAGGATCCCTGACTCTATTGCCCCCAATTTATACGTTGGTCTGAACATTTTAAACTTAAAAAAAAATGGTAGAATATAACATACACACAGAAAAGTGCTTTAAACACACATATGAGGGGCGCCTGGGTGGCTCAGTCTGTTAAGCATTTGACTCGATCTCAGCTCAGGTCTTGATCTCAAGGTGGTGAGTTCAAGCCCCAGTCTGGGCTCCACTCTGCACCTGGAGACTACAAATAAAGAAACAAAGAAATAAAGAAATAAATAAAATACACATGGCCACCCGGGTGGCTCAATTGTTGGGTGTCTGCCTTCGGCTCAGGTCACATCGGGCTCCCCGCTCAGGGGGAAGCCTGCTTCTTCCTCTCCCTCTGCCCCTCCCCCAGCTCATGCTCATGCTCTATCTCAAATAAATAAAATCTTTTTAAAAATAAAATAAACACACATATGCAATTTAACAACAAGTGATAAAGCAGGCACCCATACACACACCGCTCAGATCGAGAAATAGAACATTGCCTACACCTTGGAAATCCCTTGGGTGTCCTTCTGGATCACAGCTGCCCCCAACCCCCACCAGATTAGAGGTAAATGCTGCCCTAAAATGGTTACGATTTTTATTTATTTTTTATCCCCTTCACCTATTTTGCCCATCCCCCCACCCCCTCCCCTCTGGCAACCACTAGTTGTTTTTGTTTTTGTTTTTTTAATATTTATGAGTCTATTTCTTTTTTCATGTTGTTTTGTCTTTTAAGATTCCCCATGCAAATGAAATCATATGATATTTGCCTTTCTCTGTGAATTGTTTCGTTTTTCTGCATAGCTTTAAGACCTATATATATATATATGTATATATATATATACATATATATATATCACTGAACAGTAGAGATTAATTTTACCTGTTTTGGAACTCTATGTAATGCAATCATGTTATGTATTTGTGTGTGTGTGTGTGTGTGTACGTGTTTAATGTCTTCTTTCTTTCACTCTACATTATATTTATAAAATCCATCCGTTTTGTTATATGTAGGCAGGTCTTGATTTTTTTCTAATCATGTTTAAGAATTCCATCAGGGTTGAATATATGCAATTACTGTAGAGTTGTGATCACAGAGGGCACTGAGCAAGGTCGCGTAGTCACCTAGGATTGTATTAACTATTTTGGATCACCACAGTCCAGTGTCTTAGCTTTAGTTTTGCTAGTCTAAAAATTCAATTTTGTCAGTATGCCCAGAGTTGATCAGGACTAGGCAAACACATAAGAAATTCACCAGAAACAAGAATGCCAATTTATTAATTTTTCAGGGAGGAAAATCACTGTCAGAGTAGAAGCTTGCATTGACCGACAGCATGTTCTATGGTTTGGAGAAAAACTTGTATGAGAAGCCAACTATAATCAGAAAGTTGCCTGATGAGCATAGTGATTTTGGTGGCCTCACCTGTGATGGTATGGTCTCCACCTCCTTGTCTGAACCCTCAAGCTGGGGACCACTACTATTTCCTGGCCAGCCCTGGGGACACAGTGACAGTGCTTGGATGTCTTATCTTCTAGGCTTAATGAGGACCATCTGCTTCCATCAGTGCATTCTTGATCAGATAGATCACAATTTGCAGAGGAATAGGTATTCCCTTTGGCCAATTACTGCACCTGATTGTGGTTTTATGACATGTACATTTCAGCTATTGTATGAAATATGGGTCGAGACTTGGTTATGTATATCACATGCTGGTCGATTTTGTTTAAAACTCCTTTGATATACTTTTCTACATTGGAGGCAGTATGAAGCATCTTCATTTAGAAAACATGTGTAAGGGGTGCCTGGGTGGTTCAGTCGGTTAAGCGTCTGCCTTCAGCTCAGGTCATGTTCCCAGGGTCCTGGGATTGAGGCCTGCATTGGGCTCCCAGCTCAGCGGGGAGCCTGCTTCTCCCTCTGCCTGCCGCTCCCCCTGCTTGTGCTTTCTCTCTCTGTGAAATAAACAAATAAAATCTTAAAAAAAAAAAAGAAAGCATGTGTAAAAGTATGAATTGTGTATAAAAAGTGAAAGCTTAGCAAATGTCAAGAATTGTGCTAAATAGGGGCGCCTGGGTGGCTCAGTCTTTAAACGTCTGTCTTCGGCTCAGGTCATGGTCTCAGGGTCCTGGTATCGAGCCCCGCATTGGGCTCCCTGCTCTGCGGGAAGCCTGCTTCTTCCTCTCCCACTCCCCCTGCTTGTGTTCCCTCTCTCGTTGTGTCTCTCTCCATGTCAAATAAATGAATAAAATCTTTAAAAAAAAAAATTGTGCTAAATATACACATATGAGCTCATTGGATGTCTGTATGTATTTGTACAAAGACTGGATGGGAATATGGAAATGTGAACACGGCTTCATGTCGATAGGGTAATTTGATTATGGTGTATCTTCCTCCTAAAAAACGTTTTGGAGTGAAGAAATTGCAAATAGAAGTACAAATAACAAAAATACCACCAACAACATTTAACCTTTCAGATGGCCCTGTTACTTAAAACATTACAATCTAATGTTGGTCAGAGTTCAGAAATATGCAGTTTCATACATTGCTTTCTAGAGGCAAAATTTGTATACCATTTCTGATATATTTATATGATAATATGGATCAAAAGCCTTTACAGTGGGCAAATTCTTTGGCCACTCCTAAGAATTTATCTAAAGAAAATAATGAAAGATGTCTGCATAGGTTTTATCTAAAGAAAATAATGAAAGATGTCTCCATATAGTGATATTGTTTAGAACTATCGTTTAGGAAGATTGAAGCACCTTAAATGTGCAATAATATGAAGGAATAGGCTAAGTAATTTATGTCGCACCCCATACAATGAAATACTCTACCATCACTAAAAATGTAGAACGCAAATTCGTAAGTAAAAAGAGCAAGTCGCAAATCCCTATATAGAGTGTGATCCCATCTTTATTACACACATAGATAAAGGATTGGAATGTAATATAAAATATTAAGAATGATTAACTCTGGGTAATGTGGGATTATAGGTAACTTTAATAATTTTGTTTTGCTTCTCAGTATTCTAAAATTTCTTCAGTGAATATGCATAACTTTTTTATTTAAGAAATTTATATTTAAAATTTTCCTCTTGTGTTGCTTGATTCGATCTAAACAAGAAAAAGCAAAAAGAGAAACGGGGGGGGGGTGATTTTTCTGTTTCTTGGGGATGAGGTATTTTTGTAGAAAAAGTAAATGCTGTGTTTATCAAATACAAAGATATATTTATTACGTATGGAGGATTCAATGAGCCCTAATAGAAAGAATATACCCTGTCCTGAAGGCCACAGTAACGTTGGTTTATAATACACTAGAAGTCAGACTGGTAGCGTAGCAACTTCTGGAGATTTATCATAGACAGGACCAGAGAAGGCAAGGTATATTTTAGTTCCACAGAGAAGATCTAGACGTATCCTAGTTCTGTATTTTTTTACAGTAACAATACTAATAGGGAAGTCAGGAACACAGTGCCTCCGGCATAACCAGCGCACAAACATCTGTGCAATTGAAATGACTCATTTATGCAAAACAGCCTATCAGTTGAACAGACTTATCAACATTTCTTGACTTTTGTGCACACGAAGGTGAAATTTTTTTGCTACTGCCACCAGAATAAATATATTGCATCACTTCTAAAGCGAATTCCTCTCAACTCCATCCCCAGCCTCTCACTAGGGACTGTCCAGTCCCATATTTTCAGTTATTCACAGGATTAAAAAAACAAACATGTCTTGTTATAGCCTCATGTTGTAAGTATCTAAAAAGTTGAACTTCTTGGTTTACTCACCCCACTTTGGCTATTGCTTACCCACCTACTCACTTAACCTGACTGACTAGTGGATTGCAATCCAGTCCTCATATGTTTGGCTGGCTCGTTGGAGCTAGACTGAAGGTTTGGAGTAGATCATACTGACTTATAGTTGTAAGCATTGAAGAACTACCTTGAGAGGCTCTGGAATTGGCCAACCTGATCTCCCTCTCTCATCTAGCACGGGGGCGCCATATTTGCTTTCTCCCACTCCAAAATGTAACTTAGGCTAGGTCTTCTGCGTAATGATGTAGTTCTCCAAGGCAAAGATATTATGGTCTTGGGCTTTCTTTTTCTTCCTGTCCTCTTTTGGGAGTGACCTGAATCCATTTATTACTAATGAGCTTACTAGTCAATGAAAAGAACAGGCTAATGACTCTGTCCTGATTTCTATTCTTATGGCCAGAACTTCAGTTTTCCTGTCTTGAAAGTTAAAGGGTAGTACAGACCATAAACCAAATGCATGTACTATTAGCTTATCAAGCATACACTGAATCTGGTTTGTCATACGTTCCAACTGATCAGGGCCCAGGACGGGATGCTGGCCCCTCAGCAACTTTGCCCGATTTCTCTCGCCCGGGCCGCCTCTAGTGAACGCACGGCCCCGCATCTTGTGCTGGGCGGAGGAGTACCTCCCCCCTTTCATCTATCCTGTCTCCCTCAACCCCAACTCACCCCCATGGCTGTGCTTTCTCTTTTATGCACTTTTGCTGTCTACTCTCAAAGCTCCTTCTTTTCTGGTGAGGTATATCCGTTCTTCTGTCCTAATTCGGCTCTGTTTTGTTTACTCTTGGGGTGTTGGAGCCTGCGGGTCTGGTAGGGAGAGAAGGGGAATAAAAAAAAGGCCTTAACAGTGATCTGAGCTCAAGTAAGACATCTAAAAACAAAACGAGAAAAACAAAAACCTTTCACACTTTCCAGAGGAACAATTCCATAGGCATTTCCTATGTGATGTTTTGCTAAAAGTGCATCTCCCTGTGTCATTCAGCAGGAGGACTCCAGGAGGAACGAGTAGGGGAGGAAAAGCCAGCCTGTCCTATTGTTGAAGGGGGCAGTCAAGGTGGCTGAACAGGCACAAGTTTACAAGCGCACGTGCGCATGCGTGTACACAAACACACACACACACTCTCTCTCTCTCTCTCTCTCTCTCTCTCTCTCTCTTATCTGTGACATTTTACCAAATTAATAGAGGCATATCTTACAAAAAGGGCTTTTTGCCTCTAGCATTCTCCCTAGAAAGCATTCCATAAGTAAGCAAAGCAAAACAAGTAGAAACAGTGTAACAAAGAGTATGCACCAGGCTCGGTTCTGGAGATTTCTAAGAGGAACAGCTCTAGGACTTGACATATTTTCAGCAGCCCTGGAATGAATGGCAACCTAAAAGTGATCATTCCAAAGATGCATAAGAGCAGAGAGAGCCAAAAAATCAGTGTAACTTGAGTGGAAATCTTTTATAGTCTCCCAGGTGCCTGTGGCACGTCCTTAGTTGAATTCCCAAACTAGCCCACTGGCATCCATCTTGTTGTGAAAACATACTGTAGTGTTATCAGTTCAGCATCTCTCCCCCTAAATCTAATCCTGAAAATCCACAGGAATTCAAACCATGGTAAGAAACCAGAATTTAAGAAATGACTGTATACCTGCTTTGTAATAGGTCGCCTGTGTCTGATCTACCTCTAGAAACAGAAAAATGGTCATTAGAACAACACATGCTGGTATTTGTGGTCCAGCAACTAAGCAGGCACTGGTCGGCTGTCCCATTTGTCATCCTCAGGTGGAAAAGGCTTACATTCCTATATTCTGAGGTGGTATAATAATTTAGTGATTATGTATTATTTGGAAAGTATCAATTTAATTAGTTTCTAGATATTTGGAATTCTTTGTGTTATGAACTCCCAGCTAACAAACATCTCATGACCCCAACTTTTCATCACGTTATCCAGAGCTGATCTTGAAATCTAAGGATGGATTTGGATGATTTATTGGAGCAGATTTCTATTCTCTACGACTATTCTCTACCTTTTTTTAATCTCTCTGTGTGTCATCATACCTTGGTTTTAGGCTCTCCCTTCCCCTCACCCATTTTTTTAAATGACATAGTTATAAGTGTCCTTAAGTAAACTCCTACAGATAGACACACATCCTAATTATGTGAAAACACTGTATGAAGTATAGCAACTAAGCAACAATAAATGACACCCCCCTTCTTTTTTATTTTTTCTTGTTGCCAGTCACTCGAGGAAAGTTCTTTCTCTATTTCCTTACTTCTCTTTATTATTTTACCCCGTGGAACAAAATAGACCATAATTTAGGTTCAGAAATGCACAAGCAGTACCAATATACATTTATGAAAAGGAAAGGAAAGCCATAGTTTTAAAGAAATGATATTATACATAATTGATAGTGACATCAATTTGTATCATTTTTTTTTTGAGAGAGAGAGAGAGAGAGGGTGCCTGCATGTGCGAGGAGCAGAGAGGGGTAAAGGGGGAGGGACAGAGAGAATCTTAAGCAGGGTTGATCTCATGACTCTGAGCTCATGACCAGAGCCGAAATCAAGAGTCGGATATTTAACTAACTGAGCCGTCCAGGTGCCCCTCAATTTGTATAATCTTAGAAGAAACTAGAAGTCAAACCTTTTAAAAAAAAAAAAAAGTATTTCTTGTTTTATTAGACAACCTTAAATACATTTTTTTCTAATACCCTTAAATATATTTTTCTAGTTAAGCATTCACGTAGACTGAAAGCAAGCCTGTTAAATTGGCTAAACAAGGATGTGTGTAGACAATGAGGTCACTGCAGGGAAATGCATGTAATCAGAGAGGTATGATCCCGCAGAACTACAACCTAGGCCCGGGTTAAGAATTTTAGGGACCTGGGGCACCTGCCTGGCTCAGTCATTGGAACATGTGACTCTTGGTCTCGGGGTTGTGAGTTTGAGCCCCACGCTGAGTGTAGAGATTACTTAAAAATTACAAAAAAAAAAAAATCTTAAAAAAATTTATAAAAAGAATTTTAAGTATCTGAAGTCATTTGTTTATTCCCATTCCCTGCATTTATTAAACATTTATGGATCACACATTATGTCTCCTGGGAAGTTAATCTTAAGGCACCTTACAATTATAGGACTGTGGGGAATATGGGAAAATTAACTTGCGATCCCACTGGGGAGAATCTCAAGTACTTGGCTAAGGAGTCTGGGCTCTTTCCCAGTAGCAAGGGGGATTCACTGAAGTTGTTTTGGGCATGCGAGAGATAAAGAAAGCAACATTTTAGTAAGATTAATTTGGCATAATTGTCCCTTAATGAATTTGGATAAGGAAAGACAGAAAAGTGTGCAGGTGAGTTAAGAAGCAACTGGACCGGTTCAAGCTTTAAGGTAGAGGGTCTGAATTAAGGTACCTGTGGTGGACATAGGAAGGAAGGTCGACGCAAGATACTGCATGGGAAGAATCACTTGAACTTGCTGACCCAGTTAGAGGTGGGAATTGTCAGAGTCACCACAAGTGACTCTCGGTTTCCAGTGTGTGGTTGCCTGGGATAAAGATGATGCCAGTGGCATTGACAGTGGGAACGATGCTCATTTTAGTTTGAAATGTGCCAAGTTGGAGGCTCTAATAAGATGTGGAAGTGGTAAGGTCTAAGATATGGTCAGGAATTCAGGTCTGAAACTTAGTAATCAAATCTCTATATAGAAATTTGAGAGTTCTCCCATCGGGGTTGGAACTATAATTGAATTTGAATCAGCTAAATAAATTTCAAACCCTCCCACTGGTATGCCTTCTCTAAGAGTATATGGTATCCTGGAGTGAAGGTATAGAGCGAGAGAAGAACAGAGAGTTGAGGACTTAACTTTGGAACTTTGGAGAACTCACAACCGGAAGGCAGAAATGGACAGAGAGCCAGTGAGGAAGAGTAGACGTGGGGATGAGAAGGCAGAGAAGGAGGAGGAGAACCAAGATGATGTGGACTAGTAAGGGCCGAGGGAGGAGGAGATTTCGAAAAGGAAGTTAAAGAGAATGAAGACTGAGTAGATCCTGAGGGATTGGACCTATAGGAAGTAGTTAATGCTCTTCACGTGATCCATCCACCATTAAATAGTGGGTAGATCATATAAACTATTTTCTGTAGTTCAATCCAACAAATATGTATCAGCGATCACAGATGTTTCCCCCTTTTCTTTCTCAGATTGAGTAAGGCTTCACAAGTTCAGCTCTATTAAAAGCAGTTTCTTTATTTTTTTAAAAAAAGATTTTATTTATTTATTTGACAGAGAGAGACACAGGGAGAGAGGGAACACAAGCAAGGGGAGCGGGAGAGGGAGAAGCAGGGTTCCTGCCGAACAGGGAGCCCGATGCGGGGCTCCATCCCAGGACCTGAGATCATGGCCTGAGCCGAAGGCCGACGCCTAACGACTGAGCCACCCAGGCGCCCAAAAGCAGTTTTTTTAAATGATAAGGGAGTTAAACAAAGTCTGGGACTAGGTTGATTCCTAAGGAGCTACAGAGGGACTATGATTTTCTCTGATCTGAAAGTCTGGTCTACAGTAGAATATTGGAAAATGGGAGTAATTTCAAGGAGTTACTTCATTACCTTGAAGGATCTTGTTGAACCATATTATGCCAGTCCTAGCCTGGTCGAGATCTTATTCTACCAACAGAATATGACACTATTTAGATATTGTTTGGTTGAGGGGTGGGCTTGCAGTTTGAGTCATATAAAAAAAAAACAAAGACTGCTATTGGGACTGAAATTTTTGAAATTTTGCTAGATGTAGAGAGATTTTATTTGGCCTAAGCTCCATTTTTACATAAAATAGCCCTGTAGTAGCTATAAAGAAGGTACACTTTTAGTATCTGATGTTTGTGTGGAGCACATAGTTTGTTTTCAAAAAGACATTGGCTTTTAAAATATTCACTAGTTTCACCTCTAGGTTTTAGCTATTTGTGGCTCAGCTGCTGTTCAGTGTGATCTTTTCACTTCTCCAAACCTGAGGTCTGCTGACCTTATGCTCTGGGGCTCTGTCCTGAATTGGAGGTAGTTCTAGAAGATGCTACAAATTGCAAAAGTGGACTGTTTGGGCAGAAAAGGAGGAAAGCTGTCTAGAGATTTGTGCCCTAGGAGGATTTAATTCTTGGAATTTTATTACAGAAGCTGAAAAGACAATCCACCAAGTACAAGGCAGACAAAACCTATCCCACAACTGTGGCTGAGATGCCCACGAATATCAAGAAAAACAGATATAAGGATATCTTGCCCTGTAAGTTTCATTTCTCCCTGTAAACTTGTACCTCACCTTTTCCCCGGTTCAATCGTTCCTATCTCTTTTTACCCATTGCCTGCTGATCCTAATCCTGGAACAATGCTTTGACAAGTTAGTTTGTACTGCTTACAACCGTGAAAGAACATTCACTCACTCACTCACTTAGCAAACACTTGTGAGTATCCACTGTTCACAGTGCTAGGTCCTGACTTACAGTAAACCCTCTGACCAAGCCCTTTTAGTTATATTGTGTCTGTCTCCTGTATTACAGATGATCATAGCCGAGTAGAGCTGTCCCTGATCACCTCGGATGAAGATTCCAGTTACATCAATGCCAACTTCATTAAGGTACACCCTGTATTCTATACTTCTCTAGGTGCCTAAACAAAGGGGTTGGGATACTAGACCATATTTCTCTAGGTACCTAAAAAAAAAGGTGGAGGGGATACTAGACCAGGAGAAGACGATATTATCTGTCGTCATCCCATATAACTTCTGTTCCCCTTTAGGGAGTTTATGGACCCAAGGGTTACATTGCCACCCAGGGACCCTTGTCTACAACTCTCCTGGACTTCTGGAGGATGATCTGGGAATACAGTGTCCTGGTAAGGGCAGAGTCGCTTTTGTTACTCTATTCTGTAGCTGTCGGGGAGGGTGTCAGCATATGTGACTGAGGTTTCCTCTGCATTAAAATTGGTGCCCTTTGGGGTCAGTCGCTAGAATTTCAGTGTTCAGGCAAATTTTTGCCAAAATCACAATGTCACCCTTATTCAAGGAAATGAAAGTTCATATCTTGACAGGTTCATTTGTTAACAAGAATTTACTGATTTGAATAGAGTAAAGGGAAGTAAGGACAGAAAGAAGGGTAGGAGCAACATTTTATCACTTACCAAAAGATTTCTTTTGGGGGTTAAAGAACAAACAAAACAGAAGGAAAAAAAAAAAAAAACAATGACTCTGGGACCCATGTATTAACTGCTCTTTCTAACTACATCAATGCTCTATCTATTTCATCCCCTCAGATCATTGTTATGGCATGCATGGAGTTTGAGATGGGGAAGGTGAGTCGCCTTCCAGTGGACCTAAAGATAAAGAGAAGGGGGAGACTTGGTCGCAGAACTTTCCTTAAGTGTGCCTACTTAAAAATTATTCTCAGCTTGCTAGCTGTCAGTTTGGGAATGCTAAATGATTTACTCTCAAGGCTTTTTTACCCCTAAGGAACTCCTTTTGTCCACTTTTTCAGTAGACTCTCTATTTTAAAGTAAAGATAAGATATGTTTTTAAAGTAACGATTCATTTTCCCATTTTTATTAATTGGGCATCTTTAGCTGGCAGTAAGCACTTCTAACCCCATGCTGTCCAACATGACATCCACTAGTCACATGTGGCTATGGCGCTTGAAACATGGCTAGTTTCAGGGAACTCAATTTTATTTCATTTTATTTTGGTGAGTTTAAATTTAAAAACTTGGTTTTCCAATTCAGTGTTTGGAAAACTTTGTGTTTTGAACAACTTGGGTACATGAATCTTTCTCAACTATATATTTGATGAACTCTAAATGGAAATAAAATGTTTCCAATGGCAATTTAGGGTATTGAGGTGTGCTGTAAATATAAAACACACCCTGGGTTTTGAAGACCGAGATAAGAAATGTCAAATATAGAATATCTGTTTTATATTGATTACATGTGGTTTTTTTATATACTGGGCTAAGATGTATTATTAAAATCAATCTCATTTTTTTTTTCATTTTTGAATGGGGCTATTAGTAAACTTAAAACTTCATGGGTAGCTCACATTACGTTTCTATTGAATAGTACTCTTCTTAACTTACTGTTATGAGACACTCATAATTCCAGTTAAAACCAAGCTTTCAGGGGCGCCTGCGTGGCTCAGTTGATTAAGCATCTGCTTTCGGCTCAGGTCATGATCTCAGGGTCCTGGGATGGAGCCCCTGTGCAGTCCAGTCTCGGGCTTCCTGCTCAGCGGGGAGTCTGCTTGTCCCTCTCCCTATGCCCTCCCCGCCCCCTGTTGTACTCTCTCTCAAATAAATAAAATCTTTAACAACAACAACAAAAACAAGCTATCACTTAGCTTGTGCAGCTTTGCTTTAGTAGACATGATTTCTGTTAATCCTCTTGAAATACAGTAGTCCCCCCTTATTCGTGTGGGATAGACTCCAAGACGCCCAGTGGATACCTGACAGTGTGGATAGTTCCAAACTCTATATACACTGTTTTTTTCTATGCACACATACCTATGGTAAAGTGTAATTTGTGAATTAGACACAGTAGGAGTTAACGACAATACTAAAATAGAACAATTATAACAATATACTATATGTTATGTGAATGTGATCTCTTTTTCTCAAAATATCTTATTGTACTATACTCACCCTTCTTCTGATGATGATGTGAGAAGATCAGATGTCTACATGACGTGATGAAGTGAGGGCAATGACGTAGGTGTTGTGATGTAGGGTTAGGCTACTGCTGACCTTCCAACAATACATCCTGGACTATAGGCAACTGAAAGACTGCGGTTGACCATGGGTAACATGGAACGCAAAGCTGCGGATAAGGGGGGACTACTGTACTGAAAATGTCAGATCCCCATTTCTACTTCTTCAGACTTCTAGGAAGTCTGTAATTTACATATCCTTTAGTGTTTTTCCCGTCCTTGGAGATTCCAGACCACGATGTTGGGGTTGAAGCCCCTGGGGGTTAGATCGTCCTAACCTAAGGTGAAGGACACAGAGCTAAATTTGCTTCTGAATGAGGAAGTGGGTTTTGCTACCCAGAAGAGACTAGAGTATCTGGAGGGGAGTCATGACATTCTGCTTTGTGCAACAGAAAAAGT
The DNA here is from genome assembly GCF_037043125.1 of Eumetopias jubatus. NCBI lineage: Eukaryota > Metazoa > Chordata > Mammalia > Carnivora > Otariidae > Eumetopias > Eumetopias jubatus. Next base: position 11,461,986 of record NW_028274810.1, read on the forward strand.
GTGAGCGTTACTGGACTGAGCGAGGAGAGCTACCGCGGCAAGTTGGCCCTTTCTCCATATCCTGTGTGAGTATGATGCCTGCTTCCGTTATGGCTGAACAGATGTTCCAGGTTCTACTTTATAGAGACTAGTTTTTGAACATTAGTTTTTGAAATAACTAATATTTGAATTTACTTCTTAGGAAGCTGAAAATAGAAAATCTGATTACATAATCAGGACTCTAAAAGCCAAGTTCAATAGTGTAAGTATAAACCCGAGTGGTAAACTCAAGAGCCCACAGAGGCAAATACATATGTATGTGACTTGGGCTGGGCACAAGACAATGGGGAGCGGTGGGGCCTTTGATGTTCTGGATAAATCTTCACATGCAAAAGAGACCTTTGGTATAATCCCTACTTCCCAATCTATTACACACCATGGCGCACCTATAAAATGATAATGTTTGTAGGATGAATAGAGGCTGTGCAGTGAATAGAGGCTGAGAACCAACTTGAGAGCTCGCATTGCCCCGTCTCTCTACGGCAAAGGGGTTTAATAGATCAGCATGCCTGTGACCCACTTGAACCAGTGAAGCACACCAGTTGGGAAGCTCTGGTTTGGACTATCTTAATATCTACCACCTCTTGTGAGTGGGGCAAAGAGGGACAGACCAACAGTCAGTGTTCTCAGATGGCATGTGGTCCCCAGAGGCCTATAGAGAAAAAAGCAGCATAAATTGCCAACAGGACAGAGATGCTACTTAGGAAGTCAGAGTAATCTTGTGGTAGAATGAGGTGGGGTCCTAACACTGACCTCTCCTTTCATTCTGGCTATTTTTTCTTTTATAGGAAACTCGAACTATCTACCAGTTTCATTACAAGAATTGGCCAGACCATGATGTGCCTTCCTCCATAGACCCTATTCTTGAGCTCATCTGGGATGTGCGTTCTTACCAAGAGGACGACAGTGTTCCCATATGCATTCACTGCAGGTATAATGCTGTTCTATGTACCTTCCACCCCAAACAAACCAAGTATCACAGTCTGGCCAGGACTCCGGCCGTACCCGAAGGAAGACAGACTCTGTTGGAATTTAAGGCGGTAGAAGCAAATAGGATGTAGGCTCCTGGCCCTAGTTTCGCTTTCTCCAGTTGATTAGAAAGGAACAAAGCTTAGAAATGAGAGTGATTGTGGGCGCCTGGGTGGCTCAGTTGGTTGAGCGACTGCCTTTGGCTCAGGTCATGATCCTGGAGTCTCGGGATCGAGTCCCACGTCGGGCTCCCTCCTCAGCGGGGAGTCTGCTTCTCCCTCTGACCCTCCCCCCTCTCATGTGCTCTCTCTCTCTCTCTCATTCTCTCAAATAAATAAATAAAATCTTTATAAAAAAAAAGAAATGAGAGTGATTGAAAGAGCAAGGTCCATAGCAAAAACAAACTATAATAAATTCAAGCATTTAATTAATATTAAATTATTGAATTAAAGCATTAAATTCGTATTTTCTGACAAGTTACTTGGAAACAGTGCAGCTCTAGAGACTCTTGCTTAGAGAAGTCACCTAGGATCTGTCCTGAGGTTTGGTGTGGGCATGTGGCAACTGACAAACCTGCTCTAGGAAATGGGGGGGGAGGGGTTGGAACGTTTCATTGCCTCTAGGTTCCTTCTCCCTCAACCTGCTGGTGATATTTCCCAGCTACCGTCGATGATCCACCCTCTGCAACTATATGTGCTCCTATGATCTTTCATTTCAGTGCTGGCTGTGGAAGGACTGGTGTTATCTGTGCTATTGATTATACCTGGATGTTGCTAAAAGATGGGGTAAGTTTTTCTCCTCAGGCACTTCCTGTCTGCTTACCCTGTTACTTTCAGACTTAGGAATTGTTTGGTTCTTCCAAACATCTATCTCCATGACTCATCTTTTCTAGAGTGTTCACTGTAGACCCGCTTTGTCAGATGATTAAATTAGGCCCTAGGTGGGTGGTTCTCAAAGTGTGGTTCCCAAACAAGTAGCATTGGCATCACCTGAGAACTTGTTAGAAATGCAAAACCTTGGGCCCTGCCTTGGATGGACTGAAGCAGAAACTCTGGAGGTGGAAGGGAGGAGAGGGCGGGCAGCAAGCTCTCCAGGTGCTTCTGATGCATGCTGTAGTTTGAGAATCACTGCCCTAAATTCCACAGTTACCCTTCCTTTATCCAAACTACTTTAGTGGCTGGACTCAATTTACCACAATCAAACCTTGTGTTCCGATCTCTAAGTCATTTTTTATAGTCTAGTAGGAAGTGGGAAGTTTGAAATATATCTGCCAACTTCTTTTATTTCATCAAATTCTCATACTTGCTCATCTACTCGAGCCTTCTGCCTCATTATAGGTTTTAACTTCAAACATTTGATGACCCCATGTGAAATCATTCTCAAGAGTTTCTTCAATCTTTTCTGGGGAAAATACCAGGCTCTAAATCACGATGCAAGTGATGAGAAATCTCATTCATTTTAAAAATGCATTCTTTTTCGGATATTATCTTCTGTTAAGAGAGCAGATATCATGGGAGTGACAAGACTAGGAGAAATAATTTATTAACAAAGCTAAGGAACAAAGGAGTAAGATATTTTTTTTCCTTTTATTTGATAGATACTTCCTGAGAACTTCAGTGTTTTTAGTTTGATCCAGGAAATGCGAACACAAAGGCCTTCATTTGTTCAAACTCAGGTATGCAACTATGGTGAATGGATCATAACATGTGTCTGAGTCTTGCTACATCTCTCTGTTCCATAGTAAGACAACCCAAAACAGCTGACTGCCTAGCTGTAACACCGATTGACTCTTAGGTTCACTAGCCCATTGGCATTTCGTTGAACTCTGAATAGATCAATTTTTTGCCTGTATCCCTTGCCTTGGGTCAAATTCCTCTCATTCCTTGTATTTTTTTCCCCCTCATTCCTTGTATTTTACTGTCTGTGCAGAAAATATTAAGAAACTAATATAATATTTCTTATAAAGGATGTTGAAGAAATTCCACAAGCTGTTTGATTTATTACAGAGAAATAGTTGGGTCAGGTTAACTGGAAGTTTTAGAGCAGTAATTCACTTCTGAAACCGGAGAAAAATCAGAGATTTGTCATTTCAACTTCAGGAAGTGGTAACAGAATCTGGAGAATGCAGTCTGTATACTCATTTTTTGACTTGATGAAAAATAAAAATAAAAGCAACCATACTCCTATCACCTAGAGGTAGCCACGATTACTATTGTTCTGTAGTCTCTCCTGATCCTTATTGTATGCATACTTTAAAAAACCATAATTAGAATCATACTATATATACGGTTACATATGTATGACAATATTTTCATCCACCCCAAAGTGCTCACCCTCGTTCACTCCGTTAGGGGTGCTCTTCCCCTGTTTTGTCCTCTCCTCTCCCGCTCAAGTTCCACCGCCTAGGTGAAACTTTCCCAGCACATATCTCTCACTCTCTACAATATCAATTTCACCCAGATTTCCATACCAATAATTTTACCCACATTTCTAAAAAAAAATGGTCTCCATCTCTAAGATGGAGTTTAACTTTGCCGCATTCATTCATTCACTAAGCATTGATTGACATAAGTAACAGACACTTCCACATAATTTGTTAGAACTACTTTCTCCTGCTTAAATGGCAAGACCCTGAAGTGTTTAAAGCACTTACAAATGAACTTGCACATAGACTTGGAGGTAAAACAACCACCAGTGGAAGTTTAGGTATTTTCATTGGGCATTTGTGAATTGAGGGGAAAAAATGAAGAGCTATTGTAATATAAGCCTTCTGTTTGGCCCACACAGGTTTTCCACTAATAGCTAGTGGAAAAAAAAATTTTTTTTTCATGCGTCGACTGTAGGTGTTTTCTATATTCAACCTGAGGGAAAAAGTTTCTGTGATATAAAGGCACTGGCTGGTTTAGTGCCACCAGACTTAAAAGCAGGCTAAAGACCCCAGGAAGTATGCAACCTAGTTTTCTAATATCACATTGTAACACTGAATCAATCAATAAAACCCTACCCCACTTCGGAGAAAGTCCATTTCTGGCCTCCTTGCAAAGGTCGGAAGACAGAGGAAGCGATTTCCGGTTAGCCTTCACAAGTTCATCAACATTATCAACAACTAGCTGAACAAATCCCTTCCCAGTTGTCGCTGCTTTTTCTGACACCATTCTCACCAGGAAATAGCACTGTAACCGGCTGAGCGCTTCCTGTCTGACTTTTCTCTCTTCTTAAAAAAATGGAAGAGTGTACCAACAGATGTGTTGGGTGATACGGACTCTGTAGTGTTCTGCTAAAATTATAATTGGCAAAAGTTGTGCTTTATTTGTATAGGATTGTGTGAAGTGCCGGGGAAACCCCGCTGAGGCTCTTTCAGATGAAAAGTAGATCCAAAATCAAGTGCTAGAGCAGGTCCGGTGGCAAAACCCCCCTCCTCCCTCCCCTCCGCCCCGCCCCGCCCCGCCCCAGGACCTTGTAATGGTGATGGTGTCATTTCTAGACAGTGAAATCCTTTTACAAGCATAAATTTCCAGACTCTCTTGGGTGGTCAGCTTTTCTTGGGTGTCTGTGCTAGGAGAGCATTTCAGCGGCTTGATCTAGGCGCACTAAACTAAGGGGAGATTCAGGTTCGAATCCAAGTCTGGAAATCACTGCTGAACGACCTTGCACAAAATGTAAACAGGGATAATAGCCTACCTACTTTAGAGATCAATTGTCAGGGTCAAGTGAAGAATACATATTGAAGCTATCTATCTACCCATCGACCACAATCTATCTCCATTTTTCCAGAAAAGATGAAGGTGCCTGACCAAAAAATGCATCCAGGATCAGATAGAATGTTTAAAATGTGAGCCAGGAAAATGGAATTGGAGGGTTGATGGTGGAGGGAAGGGTAAGTGGGATCAAAACATAAAACATGCTGGAAGGCCCTTGTATATTTAGAGGTAGAAGATCAAATATTTAGCTGTTTCTAGTAGCCTTGAAGTGCTTTGCAGTCCTAAATGGGCTACGCTAATTTTGCGTAGCGCCCTTAGGCACTACGATTAAATTACTGTCGATGGTCTTTTCAGGTCGGCTATACTAGGATTTGACTGATGTTCACACTCCTAAACTCTGGTTCTGTGGTTCACCAAGTTTCTTGTTTGTTTTCATTTGTTTCGGTTTGTGATGCTCTTCAGGAACAGTATGAGCTGGTCTACAAGGCTGTATTAGAACTTTTTAAGAGACAGATGGATGTTATTACGGATCAACACTCGGGAACAGAGGTAAACATTAAACTTGATATTTTGTCTTTTTTTTCATATTTGACTTTGGTCAAGGGATCTCAGATCAGTTGCAGGACTTAACTTAGTATTTATTGTCACTTAGTTCTTGGAGTGTCATCAGGGGTGCATGGGCTACACTGCAAATCTCCTGTGGAGAAGGACCAATTAATTGAAGTACATCAACTTAGAAAACGAATCTTTTGGTTAACCTACTGTATACAAGTTTCAGCTCAATTTAGAAACAATAGGAGTGAGTGACAGGGCAAGTGTATATTCTGTTCTCAGGTCAATAGCTGTGTGGCAAGTTAAAAGTGAGAGTGACAGTTACAAAGTGAAAGCATAGTTGAGTACTAATGTGATTTTTCAGGTTCCTCTAGCCTCACTTTGATTGCATTAAGTCTTATCAAATTTTGGGAATATTTTAGAATATGCAGAGGAATTTTTAGCTGAGGGTCTTACATATAAAAATGATTATGATTTAACCAAATTCCAATTAAATATTGAGTATTCCAGGATATGCTATTTTGATCTCATCACAAAAATTGATGAGTCAAATACTTACTGTGCAGTCACAAAGCACTAGGTTCTGAACAAACTTAAAGAAGATAAAATTACTGATTTACACTTCAATGGTATATTTTGTTAACATATATTTCTTAATTTAATTTTTAATATCACATTTTGGATTCTTAATCTGAAAATATTCACTGAGGACCTGCTACCTGACTACTACCTAGTATTAGGAATACAAAGTATATAAGACATGATTCTGATCATAACTCCTGTCAGTCAAATGCTGAATCAAGGGGAAGGAAAGAAAGCTAGAAAAACTGTTGAGGTTTGAAATGGACTAAGCGATCCTGGTTAGTGTCAACTTCAAGGGAAAACAATGTGGTGGAAGGACATGAAATAAGAGTATGGTCTTGTCATAAATTTTTACTTATATCCTATTTATGTATGTTTTATTGGCTAGTATTCCCAGACCAAAGTTAAATGATAAAGGTGATTATGGACAACCAAATTTTAATGGGAAAGATTTTCATGTTTCACTATCAAGTGTGATGCTGACTTGATTAGAGATATCTGCTTGTTTGTTTTATACCTCTTAATCCCCATCATCTATTTCACCTCTTCCCCCATCTACCTCCTCCCTGGCAACCACCAGTTTATTCTCTATAGTTAAGAGTCTGTTTTTGGGGGGCATCTGGGTAGCTCAGTCAATTAAGTGTTCAACTCTTGATCTTAGCTCATGTCTTGATCTCAGGGTCGTGAGTTCAAGCCCCGTGTTGGGCTCCTCACTGGGCCTGGAGCCTATTTAAAAAAAAAAAAAAAAAGAGTCCTTTTTGTTGTTGTTGTTAATTTTGCTTTTTAGATTCCCCAAATGAGTGAAAACATATGGTATTTATCTTCCTCTGTTTGACTTATTTCACTTAGCATAATACCCTCTAGGTTCATCCATGTTGTCACAAATGGCAGGATTTCATTCTTTTTTATATGGAATATTCATTCATCTAGGGATGGACGCTTGAGCTGCTTCCATAGTTTGTCTATTGTAAATAATGCTGCGATAAACATAGGGGTGCATATATCCCTTGGAATTAGTGTTTTTGTATTCTTTGAGTAAATACCCAGTAGTGTGATTACTGGATCAAATGGTAGTCTTATTTTTAATTTTTTAAGGAACCTCCCTACTGTTTTCCATAGTGGCTGCACCAATTTACATTCTCACCAACACTGCACGAGGGTTCCCTTTTCTCTACTTCCTCTCTAACACTTGTTTCTTGTGCTTTTTATTTTAGCCATTCTGACAGGTGTGAGGTGATATCTCATTGTGGTTTTGATTTGCATATCCCTGATGATTAGTGTTTTGAGCATCTTTCATGTGCCTATAGGCCATCTGCATGTCTTCTTTAGAAAAATGTCTATTCATGTCCTCTGCCTATTTTTTAATCAGATTTTTTTTGATGTTGAGTTATACAAGTTCTTTATATATTTTATTTTATTTTTTTATTTTTTTAAAGATTTTATTTATTTATTTATTTGACAGAGAGAGACAGTGAGAGAGGAAACACAAGCAGGGGGAATGGGAGAGGGAGAAGCAGGCTTCCCGCGGAGCAGGGAGCCCAATTCGGGGCTCGATGCCAGGACCCTGGGATCATGACCTGAGCCGAAGGCAGACGCTTAACGACTGAGCCACCCAGGCGCCCCTCTTTATATATTTTAGATATTAACTCCTTATGAATATATCATTTACAAATGTCTTCTTCCATTCAGTAGGTTGCCTTTTGTTTTGTTGATAGTTTCCTTTGCTGTGCCGAAGAGTTTTATTTTGATAGTCCGCGTAGTTTATTTTTGCTTTTGTTTCCCTTGCCTAAGGAGACATATCCATAAATATGTTGCTAAGGCCAGTGTCCAAGAGATTACTGTAAGAAATTACCTATGTTTTCTTTTAGGAGTTTGATGGTTTTAGGCCTCACATTTAGGTCTTTAATCCATTTTGAGTTTATTTTTGTGTATGGTGTAAGAGAATGGTCTAGTTTAATTCTTTTGCATGTAGCTGTCCAGTTTTCCCAACACCATCTATTGAAAAGACTGTCATTTCCCCATTGTATATTCTTTTTTTTAAGTTATTTATTTATTTATTTGAGACACAGAGTGAGAGAGAGAGAGAGAGACAGAGAGAGTGCACAAGTAGGGGGAGGGGCAGAGGGAGAAGCTGACTCCGTGCTGAGCAGGAGGCCAAACTGCACTGGGGCTCAATCCCAGGACCCCAAGATCATGACCCGAGCCAAAAGCAAACACTCAAAAACTGAGCCACCCAGGTGCCTCACCCCATTGTATATTCTTGCCACCTTTGTCATAGATTAATTGATCATATAAATGTGGGTCTGTTTCTGGGCTCTCTATCTGTTCCATTGATCTATGTGTCTATTTTTGTGTCAGTACATACTGTTTTGATGACTCTAGCTTTGTAATATATCTTGAAATATGGGATTGTGCCATGTCTAGCTTTGTTTACTTTCTCAAGATTGGGCTTTGACTCTTTGAGGTCTTTTGTAGTTCCATACCAATTTTAGGATTATTTGTTCTAATTCTGTGAAAAATGCTATTGGTATTTTGACAGAGATTGCATTGAATCTGTAAATTGCTTTGGGTTGTATGAACATTTTAAGAATATTAATTCTTCCAATTCATGAGCATGGTATATCTTTCTATTTGTTGTATCATTTTCAATTTCTTTAATCAATGTCTTTCACCTCCTTGGTTAAATTTATTCCTAGGTATCTTATTCATTTTGGTGCGATTATAAATTGGACTGTTATTTTTCAATTGTTTAAAGAGAGTATTCATTGATTTCTATTTTATTAGGAAATTTTTCGAGAAAGAATGTTGAATTCTGTCAATCGCATATTTTGAATTCATGGAGTGATCACGTGGATTTCTCCTTTGACTTATTAATACAGTCATAGCATTGGATTTGTTAATATCAAACCATCCCTGTATTCTTAGAATTAACCCTTCTTGAACAAAAAAATATTCTTTGTTTTTTAAAGATTTTATTTATTTATTTGACAGAGAGAGACACAGCGAGAGAGGGAACACAAGCAGGGGGAGTGGGAGAGGGAGAAGCAGGCTTCCCGTGGAGCAGGGAGCCCAATGTGGGGCTTGATCCCAGGATCCTGGGATCATGACCTGAGCCGAAGGCAGATGCTTAATGACTGAGCCACTCAGGCACCCCAACAAAAAAATATTCTTTTGATATGTTGCTGGAATATGTGGGCTAATATTTTATTTAGGTTCCAGGAAATGCCAGTACTCAAATTTAGCCCAGTAGCAGGGCCATGGCTCCAGTTGGGTTGTTTGGAGTGGGCCCTTAGTCAGTAAATGGGAACGTAGCAACACAGTTCAAACTCCCCCAGAGAGAATTGGTTACAGTTAACTAAAGAGGACTTCTGTTTCTGGAAAGATCAAATAGACATACTTTTCCCTATTCCTCCCACTAAGTGCAACCAGAAACTGTTATATAATTGACATTATATATAAAACAACTATAAGAAGGTTCTGAGTGATAGAAAGAAGACAGGCCAGCTAAGGACCTTGGAACCTGAGGAAAGACATGATGGTAAGTTCCTTGGGTTTTCTTTTGACTCATATATCCCAGACTGGAAACTGAAGAAGTCAACAACATGGAAAAGCCAGGGATGCAGACAAAAAAGCCCCAACAATAGCCTGCTCTGTCTAGCCAAAGGACCAGAAAAGGGGCAGTCCAGCAAGACAGAAAACTTTTAGATAATCATCACTCTACTTTAGTCAACAGCACAGAAAATAGTGGTCCCCCAATCCCACCCATGTCAACAAAGGCTGAGTGGGGTCCTAGATTCCCACCCTTCTAACACTGTAGTAGAATGCCAGAGTGGTGTCAGAGAAGGTCAGGTAAAGAGGTAGGACTTTCATCCTTAATGGCCTGTAATGAGGGCTTCCTGCAGTGTCATTGGAGACTGCCTGGGGAGCCTGAGCTTCCACTGGACAGTAACATGGTACCCTAATGCCTTCCCACTGAAGTAGTATCAGAAGTCTAGTAGAGAGTTAGGATGTCCACCATCATCCAGCAGATAAGGCCACCCCTACCACAATGTCAGTAGAGACCACATGGGGAGCCTCTCCTGTGACGTCTCCCCTTGGGTGTCAACAAAGAGTGAGGAAACTGGTAGAAGTAGAATACACCTGGCAGTAACAAGGCAGTAATGAGGCAGCACCTTGCCTTTCCTCTGTAGAATGGAGTTAAAAATAAAAGAACCTAGCTAAAAGAGAAGATTTAACAATGATCCAGAGCCTCGTAACAATACAAAAATGTCTAGGTTTCAATTGAAATCACTCATCATACCAAGAACCAGGAAGATCTCAAACCAAATGAATAAAAGACAATCAATAGATGACAATAATGAGATGATAAAGATGTTAGAATTATCTGACAAAGTTTTAAAAGCAGCCCCAATTAAAATGCTTCAATGAGCAATTACAAACATGCTTAAATTTTTTTTAAAAATGGAAAGGCTCAGCAATAATTAGAAAAAGATTCAGCAAAAAATCCAGAAGATATAAAGAAGAACCAATGGCAATTTTAGAATTGAAAAAGGTAGTAACTGAAACAAAATAGCTTAGTAGATGAGCTCAACAGCAGAATTCAGGGTGCATACAGAAAAAAAGAACTAATGAGCTAGAAGATAGAACAATAGGAATTTCCCAATCTAAACATCAGAAATAAAATAGACTGGAAAAAAAGAACAAACAGAGCCTTAGGGAACCTAAGGGACTACAACAAAAAACTAGCATTTGTGTCAGCAAAGTCTAAGAAGGAGAGGAGAAAAAAGGCAAGGCTAAAAAAGTACTTAAAGACTCAGTATAGGGGCGCCTGGGTGGCTCAGTCGTTAAGCGTCTGCCTTTGGCTCAGGTCATGGTCCCAGGGTCCTGGGATTGAGCCCCGCTTTGGGCTTCCTGCCCCGCGGGAGGCCTGCTTCTCCCCCTCCCACTCCCCCTGCTTGTGTTCCCTCTCTCGCTGTCTCTCTGTCAAATAAATAAAATCTTAAAAAAAAAAAAAAAAAAAGACTCAGTATAATTAAACTTCTGAAAACTAAAGACAAAATTCTAGGAAACAGCCATAGGATAATGATCTTAAGTGTAGGGAGAAAACAATTAGTATGATAGCAAAATTGTCATCAGAAACCATGGAAGCCAGAAGAAAGTGAAACAGTATTTCTCCAGTGCTGAAAAAAAATAAATGGCAACCCAGAATCCCATACCCAGTAAAAATATCCTTCAGGAATGAAGAGGAAATCAAGACATTCTCAGATGAAAAACAAAACAAAACAAAAAACTAAGAGAATTTGTTTGGTAGACCTATCTTTAAAAAAATGACAAAGGAAGTTTTCTAAACAGAAAGGAAATGATGAAAGGGAGAACATGATAAGCAAAAGCATGGGTAAATGTAATAGATTTTCTTTTTCTTCTTGAGTTTTCTAAATTGCTTGATTACTGAAGCAAAAATTATACAGTCTGATGTGTATAATTTTATGTATTAGAAGAAATACTTAAGACAATTATAAACAGGGAAGGGTTAGGGACGTAAAGGGAGAGGTTTCTGTACTTGAACTAGTGAAATAATAACACCTGTAGACTGTGATAGGTTATGTATATATAATGTAATACCTAGAGCCACCACTACAAAAACCAAAAACTCTACAAAGACATACCTTAAAAAACACTATAGGTAAATCAAAATGAAATTATAAAAATGCAGGAGAAAGAAAAAAGAAATGAAAAACAGAACAAACAGAAAACAAAAAATAAAATGGCAGACTTAAGCCCTGACATATCAATAATTACATTAAATGTAAATGGTATAAATATATCAGTTAAAAGACAGATTGGCAGAGTGTATTGAAAACATCTACATGCTGTTTATAAGAAATGTACTTCGAATATATAGGTTGGTTTAAAGTAAAGATTGGGAAAAAGAGATGTATTCATATAAAAATGAGTAAGGGAACAAAAATACTGATTCAAAGGGGCACATGTACTCTGATGTTTATAGTAGCATTATCAACAATAGCCCCATTATGGAAAAGAGCCCAAATGTCCATTGACTAATGAATGGATAAAGAAGATGTGGCATAAATACATATATATACATATATATATAATGGAATATTACTCAGCGATCAGAAAGAATGAAATCTTGCCATTTGCAGCACGTGGATTGAGCTTGAGTGTATTATGTAAGTGAAATAAGTCAGTCAGAGAAAGACAAATACCATATGATTTCATTCATATGTGGAATTTAAGAAACAAAACAGATGAACATAGGAGAAGGGGGAAAAGGAGGGAAATAAACCATGTTAATACAGAGAACAAACAGGGTTGATGGAGGGGGATGGGCTAAATGGGTGATGGGTATTAAGGAGGGCACTTGTTGTGTTGAGCACTGGGTATAATAGTAAGTGATGAATCACCAAATTCTACTCCTGAAACCAATATTACACTATATGTTAATTAACTAGAATTTAAATAAAAATTTGAAGAAGGGGCACCTGGGTGGCTCAGTCGGTTAAGTGTCTGCCTTTGGCTCAGGTCATGATCTCAGGGTCCTGGGATCAAGTCCCACATCAGGCTCTCCACTTAGTGAGGAGTCTGCTTCTCTCTCTCACTTTTCTCTTGCTCTCTCTCTCTCAAATAAATAAATAAAATCCAAAAAAAATTTTTTTAAAGAGTTTATTTATTTATTTGAGAGAGAGAATGAGAGAGAGCACGAGAGGGAAGAGGGTCAGAGGGAGAAGCAGACTCCCCGCCGAGCAGGGAGCCCGATGTGGGACTCGATCCCGGGACTCCAGGATCATGACCTGAGCGGAAGGCAGTCGCTCAACTGACTGAGCCACCCAGGCGCCCTAAAAAAATTTTTTTGAAGAAAAAAATAACAAGGATAATAGAAGGTCAGCAGGACTATTGTAGTGTAAATTGAGTTAATGTACTCTTTATGGTCAGAGTTCTATTGTCTATAGATTGTTTGGAAAATTGTTAATCCACCTTTCAGTGGATTTCAAAAGATGTGGCCTAAAGATTTGTTGTGGTCATTTATGGGGAGATTTTGAATCTAAACCCAGGGTATCTATACAATAGTCAGGTCCACTAGAGTTCCAAGGAAATAATCTGTAAGAAAGAAAAGTCTTTTATGCTAGAGTAAAATAATATTAAATGGCAAAAAAATTAAAAATAAATATAAACATGAATAAAGGAAAGAATATAGCAGGAGTAGCTATATTAATATCAGATAAAGTAGACTTCAGAGCAAAGAAAATTATCATAGGCAGGAAGGGACATTATATAATGATAAAAGGATCAATCCACCAATAAGACATAGATAGTAGTCCTAAGTGTGTCTGAACCAAACAGAGCTATAAAACATGCGAAGCAAAAACTGACAGCACTGAAAGGAGAAATAGACAAATCTGGTTATAGTTCAGTACCCCTCTCTTAAAAATTGATAGAAAAACTCAATGGAAAATCAGCAAGAATATAGAATAACTCAACACCACCATCAACCAACAGGATCAAATTGATATTTATAGAACATTCCAATCAACATCACAAGAACACACATCTTTTTTTTCAAGTGTTGATGGAACGTATACCGAGATCAGTTATATTCAGGGCCACAAAACAATCTCAAACATTTAAAAGAACTGAAATCATACAGAATGTATTCTCTGACCACAGTGGAATCAAACTAGGTAACAGGAAAAGGTCCAAACATTGGAAACTAAACTACATTCTTCTAAATAATCCATTGAGTGAAAGAGGGAGTTTCAAGGGAAATTTTTTAAAAAACACACATTGAACTGAATACAAATGAACACATTGACATTTGTGGGACAGAGCTACAGCAGTTTTGAGAGGAAAGTTTATAGAACTCTAAATGCAAACATTTGAAAACAGTGAAAGTCTCAAATCAACAATCTGAGCTCCCACTTTTAAGAATCTAAGGGAGGAGAGAAGCAAAATAAACCCAAAGAAAAGAGAAGGAAAGAAATAATGAGCAGAAATCAATGAAATCGAAAACAGAAAAACTGTAGAAAAAAGAGCCAAAATGATCAATAAAGTTGACAAACCTCTACGAAGACAGCTGAGGAAAAAAGAAGATAGAAATGACCAATATCAGGAGTGAAATGGGAGAGCCCTAGAGTCTCTGCAGATATCAAAAGGATAATAAAGGAATATAGTATAAACACATCTACACTTGACAACTTAGACAAAATGGATTACTTCCTCATGAAACACAAACTGCCATAGCTTACTCAACATGAAATAAATCATTTGAATAGCCCCATAACAGTCAAGGAAATGGAATTCATAATTTAAAACTCCCAAAAAAGAAATCTCTAGACCCACATAATTTCACTTGAGTATTCCAACCAAATATTTAGGGAAGAATTACCATGAATTTTACACAATCTATACCAGAAAATAGGAGGAGGAAACACTTTCCACATTCATATTTTCTGTTGTGGTCAAATATATCATTGTATCACAGCGGAAAAAATTACCACCTTAACCATTTTTAAGTGTATATCGCAGTGGCAGTAAGTACCTTCGCTATATGCGTGACCATCACTTCTATTTATTTCTAGAAATTTTTCATCATCCGAAACAGAAACTCTCCATGCCTCCTACCCCAACCCCTAACAACTTCTATTCTACTTTTTGTCTCTATAAGATTGCTTATTCTAGGTACATCATATAAGTGGAATAATGTATTTATTCTTTTGAATCTGGCTTATTTCATGGGCATGTTTTTAAGGTTCATCATTTTTTTTTTAGTATGCATCAGAATTTCATTCCTTTTTATGGCTGTATAATAGTCAATTGTGTGTATATCCCACATTTTGTTTATTCATGCATCCACCAATTGACACTTGAATTGTTTCCACCTTTTGGTTACTGTGAATAATGCTGCTATAAAAATTGTTGTACAGGGGCGCCTGGGTGGCTCAGTCGGTTAAGTGTCTGCCTTTGGCTCAGGTCACGATCCTAGGGTCCTGGGATCGAGCCCCACATCAGGCTCCCTGCTCAGTGGAGAGCCTGTTTCTCTCTCTCCCTCTGCTGCTTCCCCTGTTTGTGTGCTCTCTCTCTCTCAAATAAATAAATAAAATCTTTTAAAAAATTTGGTGTATCAATATTTGTTGAAGTCCCTACTTTAAATTCTCTGGGGTATATACCCAGAAGAATCCGGGAATTGCTGGACATACAGTAATTCTAGGTTTAGTTTTTTTTTTTAAGAAACTTTTTTTTTTAAGATTTTATTTATTTATTTATTTAAAGATTTTATTTATTTATTTGAGAGAGAGAATGAGATAGAGAGAGAGCATGAGAGGGGAGAGGGTCAGAGGGAGAAGCAGACTCCCCGCTGAGCAGGGAGCCCGATGCGGGACTCGATCCCGGGACTCCAGGATCATGACCTGAGCCGAAGGTGGTCGCTTAACCAACTGAGCCACCCAGGCGCCCCAAGATTTTATTTATTTATCAGAGAGAGGCAGAGGCAGGCAGAGGGAGAAGCAGGCTCTTTGCTCAGCAAGGAGCCCGATGTGGGACTCGATCCCGGGACTCTGGGATCATGACCTGAGCCGAAGGCAGTCGCTTAACTGACTGAGCCACCCAGATGTCCCTAGGTTTAGTTTTTAAAGGTACTGCCATACTGTTTTTTACAGCAGCTGCAAACTTTTACATCCCCACTAGCAATGCACAAGAGTTTCAATTTCTCCACATCCATGCCACCACTTCGTATTTTCTGGTTTGGGTTTTTTTTTTTTTTTCTTTTCTTTTTCTAGATAATAACCATCCTAAGGGATGTGAAGTGGTATCTCATGGTTTTGATTTGCATTTCCCTAATGATTAATTGATGTTGAGCATCATTTTGTGTGCTTATAGGCCATTTGTATATCTTCTTTGGACAAATGTATATCCAAGTCCTTTCCCTATTTTTTTCAAAATTTTTAAATTGTGGTAAAGTAGGGGCACCTATGTGGCTCAGTCAGTTGAGCATTGACACTTGGTTTTGGCTTGGTCATGATCTTGGGGTTGTGGGATCAAGTCCGGTCGGGCTTGTGCTCAGCAAGGAGTGTGCTTGGGATTCTTTCCCTCTTCCTCTTCTTCTCCCTCTGCTCCTCCCCCCGTTTGCATGTATGCATGCATACGTGCTCTCTCCCTAAAATAAAATCTTTTTTAAAATTGTTAAAATATACATAAATTTAACCACCTTAATTAATTCTATGTGCATAGTTCAATGGTACTATGAACATTCATATTGTTGTGCAATTATCACCACCATACATTTCCAGAACTCTTTTTATCTTGAAAAACTGAAACTTTATACCTGTTAAATAATAGTTCCCCATTCCTTCTTCCCCTCCCCCCATCTTGGGCAACCACTATTTCACCATTTGTATCTATGAATTTGACTACTCTAGGTACGTCGTATTAGTGGGATCACATGATATTTGTCCTTTTGTGTCTGGCTTATTGCGCTTAGCATAATGTCCTCAAGGTTCATCAATGTCATAACATGTCAGAATTTCCTTCTTTTTTAAGGCTGAATAATATTCCATTGTATGCCACACTTTGTTTCTCCATCCATCCATTGGTGAATAGGGGTTTACTTCTACCTTTTGGCTATTGTGAATAATACTGCTAAGAACATGAGTGTGTAAATATCTTTTTGTGTTCCTGTTTTCAGTTCTTTGGGGTATATATGCAGAAGTGGAAATGCTGGGTCATATGATAATTATTATTATTATTTTAGTATTTATTTAAGTAATCTGTACACTCAACATGGGGCTCGAACTCATGACCCTGAGATCAAGAGTCACATGCTCTTCTGACCAAGCCAGCCAGATGCTCCTCACATGATAATTTCTCTGTTTAATTTTTTGAGGCACTGCCATACTGTTTTTTACAGCAGCTACACCATTTTACATCCCCACTAGCAATGTACAAGGTTCCAATTTCTCCATATCCTTAGCAACACTTTTTATTTTCTATTTTTGTTTGCTTATTTATGGTAACCATCCAATGGGTATAAAGTGGTATCTCATTGTGGTTCTGGTTTGTATGTTCCTGATTAGCAATGTAGAGCATATTTCATGTGCTCATTGGCCATTTGTATATCATCTTTTGAAAAGTGTCTATATATAAGTCCTTTGCCCATTTTTGAATTGGGTTTTTGTTGTTGTTGTTGAGTCTTAGGAGTTCTCTGTATATTCTGGACTGTTGTTTTTATCATGAATTTTTTCAAATGCTTTTCTTCTGCTTCAACTGACATGCTCATGTGAGGGTTTTCTCCTTTATTTTATTAATGTGTATTATATTGATTGATTTTTGTATGTTGAACAATCCTTGCATTCTGGGAATAAATCCCACTTTGTCATGACATATAATCCTTTTAATATGATGCTGAATTCAGTCTGCTAGTATTTGGCTGAGGACTTTGCATCAATAATCATAAATGATATTGATCTATAGTTTTCTTTTTCTTGTAGTATCTTTGTCTGGCCTTGATATCAGGGTAATGCTGGCATCATAGTATGACTTAGCAAGTGTCAACTTTTTGGGAGAGTTTGTGAAAGACTGGTATTAATTCTTCATTAAATGTTTGGTGGAATTCCCTAATGAAACCATCTGGTCCTGGCTTTTCTTTGTTGGAAGGTCTTTTGATTACTGATTCAGTCTATTTACTAGGCCTAATCAAATTTTCTATTTCTTCCTGAGTCAGTTCGGGTTGATCATGTGTTTCTAAGAATTTGTCCATTTCATCTAGGTTGTACAATTTGTTGGTGTACAATTGTTCACATTATTGTCTTATAATACTTTTTATTTCTGTAAAATTGGTAGTAATGTACCCACTTTTATTTCTGTAATTTGAGATTTTGGTAATTTGAGTCTTCTCTCTTTTTTCCTTAGTCTATCGAACTAAGATTTGTCACTTTTATTGATCTCTTCAAAGGATCAACTTTTGGTTTTGTTGATTTTCTCCATTGTTTTCTCAGTCTCTATTTCATTTAGCTCTGCTCTAATCTTTAATATTTCCTTCCTTCTGCTAGCTTTTGGTTTAGCTTGCTTTTTTTCTAGTTCCTTAGATGTAAAGCTAAGTTATTGAGTTGAGATCTTTCTTCTTTTTTTAATTTAAATTCAATTAATTAACATATAGTGTTGTTCCAGCAATTGCACTACTGGGTATTTACCACAAAGATACAAATGTAGGGATCTGAAGGGGTACGTGCACCCCAATGTTTATAGCAGCAATGTCCACCATAGCCAAACTGTGGAAAGAGCCAAGATGTCCATCGACAGATGAATGGATAAAGAAGATGTGGTATATATACACAATGGAATATTATGCAGCCATCAAAAGGAATGAGATCATCTTGCCATTTGCAACGACGTGGATAGAACTGGAGGGTGTTATGCTGAGTGAAATAAGTCAATCAGAGAAAGACATGTATCATATGACCTCACTGATATGAGGAATTCTTAATCTCAGGAAACAAACTGAGGGTTGCTGGAGTGGTGGGGGGTGGGAGGGATTGGGTGGCTGGGTGAGACATTGGGGAGGGTATGTGCTATGGTGAGCATTGTGAATTGTACAAGACTGATGAATCACGGATCTGTACTTCTGAAACAAATAATGCAATATATGTTAAGAAAAAAAGAAGAAGATAGCAGGAGGGAAGAATGAAGGGGAGTAAGTCAGAGGGGGAGACGGACCATTAGAGACGATGGACTCTGAAAAACAAACTGAGAGTTCTAGAGGGGAGGGGGGTGGGGGGATGGGTTAGCCTGGTGGTGGGTATTAAAGAGGGCACATTCTGCATGGAACACTGGGTGTTATGCACAAACAATGAATCATGGAACACTACATCAAAAACTAATGATGTAATGTATGGTGATTAACATAACAATAAAAAATTATTTAAAAAAACATATAGTGTTGTACCCAAGATCTTTTTTTTTTTTAAAGATTTTATTTATTTAATTGACAGAGAGAGAGAGAGAGACAGAGAGAGAGGGAACACAAGGGGGGGGAGTGCGAGAGGGAGAAGCAGGCTTCCCGCCGAGCAGGGAGCCCGATGCAGGGCTCGATCCCAGGACCCTGGGATCATGACCTGAGCCAAAGGCAGTCGCTTAACCAACTGAGCCACCCAGGCACCCCAAGATCTTTCTTTTTCAGAGTAGGCATCTATAGCCATAAATTCCCTCTGAATATCACTTTCACTATATCTCAGACATTTTGGTATGCTGTGTTTTTTTCATTTTTAAATATTTTCTAATTTCTGTTGTGATTTCTTCTTTGACCCATCAGTTGTTTACACACATTTGTGAATTTTCTAGTTTTCTTTTTATCATTAATTTTTAGTTTCAATCCATTATAATTGGAAAAGATACTTTGAATGACTTCAGTCTTTTACAATTTATTAAGACTTGTTTTGTAAAGAAGATGTGGTCCATATATACAATGGAATATTACTCAGCCATCAGAAAGGATGAATACCCAACCTTCACATCAACATGGATGGGACTGGAGGATATTATGCTAAGTGAAATAAGTCAAGCAGAGAAAGTCAATTATCATATGGTTTCACTTATTTGTGGAACATAAGTAATAGCATGGAGGACATTAGGAGAAGGAAGGGAAAAATGAAGGGGTGGAAATCAGAGGGGGAGACGAACCATGAGAGACTATGGACTCTGAGAAACAAACTGAGGATTTTAGACGGGATGGGGGTAGGGGGATGGGTTAGCCCGGTGATGGGTATTAAGGAGGGCATGTATTGCATGGAGCACTGGGTGTTACATGCAAACAATGAATCGTGGATCACTACATCAAAAACTAATGATGTACTGTATGGTGACTAACATAACATAATAAAATAAAATTTAAAAAGAAGACTTGTTTTGTGGCCTACCATATGGTCTATCCTGTACAATATTCCATATAAGTTTGAGAAGAATGTGTATGTTTTAACATGGAGTGTTCTATATGTGCTGTTAGATTTAATTGGTTTATGGCGTTGTTCATGTCTGTCCTCTATTTCCTTATTGATCTTCTGTCTGATCTATTCGTTACTGAAAGTGGGGTATTAATATCTCTTATCAGTTTACCAGACCTGCTGTAACAAATATCACAAACTAAGGAGGACTTAAAACAAATTTATCTTCAGGGCCTCTGAATGGCTCAGTCGGTTAAGCATCTGCCTTCGGCTCAGGTCATGATCCCAGGGTCCTGGGATGGAGCCCTGCATCAGGTTCCCTGCTCAGTGGGGAGCCTGCTTCTCCCTCTCCCGCTCCCCCTGCTTGTGCACTTGTACGCTCTCTGTCAAATAAAAAAAAAAAATCTTAAGCTTTAGATGCAACACACTTCATAAAAGTGGTACTTCTTTAAAAAAAATAATTTATTTTCTCATAGTTCTGGAGGTAGGAAGTCCAAAATCAAGGTGTCAGCAAGGCCATGCTTTCTCTCATAGCTCTAGCAAGAGTCTTCCCTGTCTGTCAGTTTCTGGTGTTTGCCAGCAATCTTTGGCATTCATTGGCTTGCGGATACATTGTTCCAGTCTCTGTCCCCATCATCACATGGCATTCTCCCTGTATGTCTCTGAGTCTCTGTTTTATCTTTTTATAAGGACACAAGTTATTGTGATAGGGTCCACCTCAATCCAGTATGACCTCATCTTGACTAATAACATCTGCAAAGACTCTATTTCCATATAAGGTCACATTCACAGATATCAGGGGTTAGATTTCAACATATCTTTTTGAGAGTCATAATTAAACCCATAATAGGTAGAATCTTACAATGGCTGATGACATTTAAAAAATATATTTAAACATTTCTAAAATCAGGGTATATTTTACAAATTGGTGGCATCTAAGATTCTATGTAACATATTCGATAAGGTGATAATTGCTCTGAAGAGAAAAAGAGAGTGACTGACAAGTATGTGGGAGTATGATTTTAGGTTGAGTGGTCAGAGAAGGTTTTCTTATGCAGGTGACATTTAAGTATAGCATAATTACTTAGAAAGAGCCAGTTATGGAAAATCTGGAGCAAGAGTATTTTAATCAGAGGGAATAGTAAGTGTGAAAGGCTGGAATTGGAAACAAGTTTGGTATGCTTAAGGAAAGGCAAGAAAACCAGTATAGCTAGAGCATGGTAAGGAAGAAAGAGGGAGAACAAGGTAAGTATGAGGACCTAATAAGCACTTACTAATTTAAGAGTTGAGATGATGTAATTTCTGAAGGTAGATTGTTCATAAAAATAAAGGTACCCCTAAAGACATGTTAAAACTCCCACATTTGATACTATAAGCAAACACTTTCTAGCTTCTATAACACTATTAATCCTTTATTTGGATCCCTTTGATTTTTTTAAAATTTTTTATTGTTATGTTAATTACCATACATTACATCATTAGTTTTGGATGTAGTGTTCCATGATTCATTATTTGTGCATAACACCCAGTGCTCCATTCAATATGTGCCCTCTTTAATACCCATCACTGGGCTAACCCGTCCCCCCACCCCCTTTGATCTTGATAAGTGAACAAGTTCTTGTTGGGCTCAATATTTTGGAAACTCATCTCTTTCATGAATGATTTAAAATCTTTAGGTTTTCTGAAAAATAATCTCTCAACTTCATGAATGTTAAAATATCTCATTGCCATTTCTTCACTGAAAACCAGTGTCTTCCTTATTTCTTTTGAAGATTCAAGCACAATATTCAGTTCTTGAGCAAAATCCCACTCTAGAAAGAGAGTCTGATTCTCCTAATTTACCAAAAAGGTGAGTACAATTTTACACACCCCAATGTTGTCTAGTTATGTCAGAGTGGGGGGCTTCTAACTCATTGTGATGCTAAGAAGAGACCTCTTTGGGGTGTGGTGTCATCATTACTTTCTTTTTGTTTCAGTGGCATAAGAGAAGCAAATATGATGAAGCAACAGAGCAAACCAAGGCTAAGGGTGAAAAGTGCAGAAGCTTCTTCCTTTGACCTCAGGACTTCTTTAATAAGTGAAAAGAAAGGGTTGGTTTTGCACCCTACTGAACAGAGCAGTGCTTTTGACTTTTTGGAGCTAAATTGTAGTTGTAACAAAAATGCTGACACAACCACGAATTGGGAGAAAAAGGTGTTTGCAATAGCTGGGGAGCCTCTTCAGAAGCATCAGAGTTTAGACTGGAGCGCCATTTTGTTTGGAGCGTGTCCAAATTCTAAATCTGCTGATGTAGCAGGAAGGTATTTTAATTCAAAGGAGCCAATAATGCGGACCAAATCAACTCCCTTTGAGCTGATACAACAGAGAGACACCAAAGAGCTGGACATCAAGGAAAATGTTTCTTGTTTGGAACCTCAGCCCCACAACTCTTGTCTTAAGCAGGCTCAAAGAGCGAGGCATGTTTCTTCAGCAGAACTCAATGATTCACTGCCATCTGGCTCTCGGCCCCAAATGTGCAATGCCTCTGATGCAAAGAGGCAGGACTCTCATGCTCTTAATGTATATTCTTACATGTCTTTAGAAGATCCTTATTTCTTATCATTGTCTCCAAGTAGTGCTGGTTCTAAGATGTCTCTTGATTTACCTGAGAAGCCAGATGGAAACATTTTACCTTGTTCCCCATTGCCAGCATCTTCTACAACCCTCTTTTCTTGTTACAATTCACATGATTCTTTAGCATTGAGTGCTCTAACTGATTACCCCCAACAGAACCCAGAGACAGCGGTAGTAGGTAAGTTATTTTTAGAAGTTTATATGGCATTTTGGATTTCACTGTGTTTCTATAGATTTGGTTTCTTCTTATGCTCCCCCTAGTCTTTCTCTGCTTCTTTCTCCTTCTTCCTTCTCCTCCTCAAAGAAATAAATTCCAGAAAGGTTTTCCTGATGTGATAAGTTAAAAAATAGCAATGACAAACATGTAATCGTTGATGAAACAGGCAGTGATGGAGGCAGTCAGAGCTGGTGCAGAATCTTTGCCAACAAGAGTGCCTCTAAAGAAGGCAGCCCCCATTCCTCGGGATGTATATCAGACAGAGGTCCGCAATTTACCC
The DNA here is from genome assembly GCF_037043125.1 of Eumetopias jubatus. Lineage (NCBI taxonomy): Eukaryota > Metazoa > Chordata > Mammalia > Carnivora > Otariidae > Eumetopias > Eumetopias jubatus. The sequence goes on from NW_028274810.1 coordinate 11,484,888, forward strand.
TTGCTATGCAGAAGCAACTTCCAAAGGAACAGCAGGAAGGACTTGATCCACAGCACCACGTGGTCATTCGGGGCTTTTATTGCTCAACCATATGGCTCCACTGAGTTGAACAGATCACTAAGCACTGAATTCTCTTCCCGCAGGAGTTGGAAGGGGAGGACCTGATTTCTTCCCATCTTTGTGTAATAATGTAGTAGATGAGAATGTGTATTTAGTATTCTGTGTGGGACTTTCAGCTTATAGTCACCTTTACGTTCATACTTTTTCACCTTTATAATCCTGGATTTTTGCATATTATGCATATTGTTTTTGTTTTATTGAGAGTGGTTTGAAAGTAGAAGTAAATATCCTGCTAGAGATGGTTACAATAGCTTGATATGAAAGAAGGTGAAGAAAAGAGCAAGTTTAACTCTCTCCAGATATATTACCAGAAATTTACAAATAACATTTTACCTGAATAGGAAGTAGAGAAAGTTGTTTTTTTTCTATAACATTATTTATTGTACAACATTTCTTAGTAGAGAGATGTGTGGATGTGTAGTTTGTTACAAAAATATTTTATCTGGACCTAGTCCCTTCTTTATTTTATATTCTTTGATCTTGTTTTATAATTTAAAGGATTTTTTTTTAAGATATCCACAATACCTTAAACTTCTCTGAGCATCAGCATTTAAAAAAAAAAAACAACCGGCGAATCCCAGCTTTAGGTATTGTAGCATCGTTGACATGTGTGCCACCTGGTGGCAGTTTCTTATAATAGCATTTGAATTTTTCTATAAAAATTCTGACTTTTTCTGTAGAAAAATAGAAAACCTTGATATATGATTGTTTTGTAAAAAGGAAAAAGTCCACATTCTTCAGTGTAGAATGAAGAAGAGATAATAAAATCTTTATACTTCTACCTACTCTGTAACTGAATCCTTGGCGTATTTCAAAGTGCTTTATCATGCTTTATTGTATATTCTATATAAAAAAAAGGGTTATATAGAAAACAATTCAAAATCTCCCAAATTAATATAATGTTTTATATTCTGTTAACTGGTACTCAGTGACTCGATCAAAATACTTTGGAGCCTTTAAAAGAAATAATAAATTTTGAAGAAGCAGGAAAGCCTCCTGGGTTTGCAACTTAAAATGGGAGAATTTATTTTGCTTTTTCCTTGAGCAAACACATACCAGCTTAAGTATTGTAATGATGCTTGATGGACTTTACATCAAGATTAGAATATAAGAATGTCCTTTGGTGGAGCGCCTGGGTGGTGCAATGGGTTAAGCATCCTGCCCTTGGTTTTGGCTTAGATTGTGATCTCAGGGTCTTGAGATCGAGCCCCATGTACAACTCCATGCTCAGCATGGGGTCTGCTTGAGATTCTCTCTCCCTCCCACTCATGCTTGCTCTCTCTCTCTCTCTCTCTCTCTCTCCCTCAAATAATCTTTTTTTTTAAAAAAAAGAATTTCCTTTGGATTTTTCTAATGAAGAATTATGGTTATATTTCTGGCATTTTGGATAGCAACTTCTCCAAGGATAGATGATGAAGTCCCCCCTCCACTTCCTGAACGGACACCTGAATCTTTTATTGTGCTGGAGGAAGATGGTGAGTACAGTTCAGTAAGTGTAAAATAAAGTGGATTAACTAGAATACTTCTCAGGTCCTGTCAATGTTCTGTGTGCTATTGCTGAGTAACATCTGCATTGTTCTAACAGAATTACAACACTCCTAAGAATTGGACCATATTTACTTTCTTTCAGGAGAATGCCCACTGAATGTTCCCAATTCCTTATCTTCAGCTGTGGAGGCAGAAGTTGGAGCATCACTAGAATGGAGTGGAACATCTGAGTCAAGGACATCTGATGACACTGTGAGACTTAGACCAACTAAGGTCCATAACTATTTTTTTTTTCTACTCATCTGGATTCAACAAACCATAATCCTACTCCTTGTATTTTTAACATCTATCACTCAATAAATACTAAGCAGGTACTCCTTATAAAACAATGTGTCAGAGGATGTGGGGAGAAGACAATGGATAAAACACAATTCTTGCCCTTAAGAAACTTTCACGTTGGAAGTGACTAAGGAAGGCTTGGTGAAAGAGGAAATATTTGAACTGGTTCCTGAAGGACAGTTAAGGCAAAAATAAATGTTTCATAAGTAGGTAGCCTGTTCATAGTAGTCATTTGGTAGGCTGTATCATGTTCGCTGCAATACATATATTGTAGAGAATGATTTTTTGAATGACAAATGTCTGTATTATTTAATATAACCTTTTCGGAATAACGCTCCCCACTTCTGGAAGTAAAATCTATACTTCAATAATCTGTTATACATTGGTATATATTCTATGAACCAACTACCTTAAAATTTCAGAGATCAGAAAAGTAATTAACCAAACAAACATTTTAAAGTGCCTACAATTGCTATGCTGGTAGGCAAATTTCTCTTTCTTTTAAATTACACTTTTAAGGGCGCCTGGGTGGCTCAGTTGGTTAAGCAACTGCCTTCGGCTCAGGTCATGATCCTGGAGTCCCGGGATCGAGTCCCGCATTGGGTTCCCTGCTCAGCAGGGGGTCTGCTTCTCCCTCTGACCTTCGCCCCTCTCATGCTCTCGCTATCTCATTCTCTCTCTCTCAAATAAGTAAAATCTTTTAAAAAATTACACTTTTAATATGTTAGTAGTTATTATTATTGTTAATAATATGCTCACATGTAATGGTCTTTATCTTAACAACTGCTAGAGCTAAGAACAATCACTCCTTTTCCAATGTCATGAAGAAATTTCAATTTCAACAGTTTACCTCCAATTAAATTTTCTGGGAAATGTTCTGAGTAGGAAGGAAATAAATAAAAAAAGGATTAGTTTAGGACCAATTGCCATGACATATAAAAATCACCATAAGGGGGGTGCCTGGGTGGCTCAGTTGGTTAAGTGACTGCCTTCGGCTCAGGTCATGATCCCAGGGTCCTGGGATTGAGCCCCTCATCGGGCTCCCTGCTTGGCAGGAAGCCTGCTTCTTCCTCTCCCACTCCCCCTGCTTGTGTTCCCTCTCTCGCTGTCTCTCTCTCTCTCTCTCTGTCAATTAAATAAATAAATAAAATCTTTTAAAAAAAATCACCATAAGGTTATGGCAGAAGATATTTGCAAATGATGTATTTGATCAGGGGTTAATATCCAAAATATTTAAAGAACTTATACAACTCAACACTAAAAAAACCTAAGTAATCTCTAATTTTAAAAATGGACAGAAAACATGAATAGACATTTTTCCAAAGAAGAAATACAGATGGCCAACAGACATGAAAAGATGCCCATCACTAATCATCAGGGAAATGCAAATCAAAATCACAATGAGATATCACCTCACACCAGTCAGAATGGTTAAAATCAAAAACAAAAAGCAAGTGTTGGTAAGGATGTGGGAAAAAGGGAACCCTTGTGAACTGGTGGGAATGCAAACTGGTGCAGCCACTATGGAAGACAGTATGGAAGTTCCTCAAAAAGCTAAAAATAGAGTTGCCATATGATCTAGTAATTCTACTACTGGGTATTTACCAAACAAAACAAAAACACTAATTTGAAAAGATAGTGCCTGCTATATGCACCCCTATGTTTACTGCAGCATTCTTTATAATAGCTAAGCTAAGGGAGCAACCCAGTGCCCATCCACAGATAATGGATAAAGAAGAAGATATGACATACATATGTATACACACATATACTATACACATACATATCATGGGATATTACTCAGCCATAAAAAAGAATGAGATCTTGCCATTTGTGACAAATGGATGGACCTAGAGGGTATTATGCTAAGTGAGATAAGTCAGACAGAGAAAGACAAATACCATATGATTCACTTACATGTGGAATTTAAGGAACAAAACAAATGAGCAAAGAAAAAAGAGACAGACAAAAAATAGACTCATAGTTATAGAGAACAAAGTGAGGGTTTGCAGAGGGGAGGTGGGGGGGGCATGGGTCAAATAGGGGAACAGGATTAAGAGTACACTTATTGTGAACAGCACTGAGTCATATATAGAATTGTTGAATCGTTTCATTTTACACCTGAAACTAATATAACACTGTATGTTAATTATACTTGAAGTTTAAAAAATAATTTAAAAATATTAAAAATTCATAAGCTTTCTTTATAAAAAAAGGAAAAAATAAGTTTACAAAAGGAGAATAAAGCACTGTAAGAGTTAAGGATGTCTTTTCACAATTTAGTGTGCTTACAAATTAGGAAAAATAAGGTCAACATTTCATAACTATCTCTATAACTATATGAAATATGCTTTCAAAAATGCCTTTTATTGCTTTGAGTTTGTAAATTTGTGTACGTTTTCTTTTTTCACTTTTCTCTTCTTTCTTTCTTGCAGAGTGTAAAACTCCGGAGTCCCAAATCAGGTAAAAAATTTCCCCTGGCTTTAGATGACATTTAGCCCTAAGAATTTATACTATAAGAATGACTTGTTAAGTTTAGAGTAATTCACCTCAGGAGATGGCATGGTTCCCATAATAGCTCCCACTATTTATTGGTTTATTTCTGATTTTCCCAGGCTAGGGGTTTTGTTTTGTCAAGGGCAAGGAAAACACCGGAGTTTAGAATTCTGCTCCTTGATACATAATCCTTAAAACAAACAAACAAACAAACAAACAAACAAACAACAAAGAAACCCTATTTCAAGTAGAAATCTCTTAACACTTTGCAGCATTTCTATTTTATAGGTTTTACCATTGTTGGCAGTGTGATTCTTTTACTTGCTGTTGCTTCTCCAGTATTTTCTTGAGCTTTGCTTTTTTTTTTTTTAGATTTTATTTATTTATTTGAGAGAGAGAGAGTGAGCTAGAGAGAGAGAGAAGGAGCAGGGGAGGGGCAGAGGGAGAAGCAGACTCCCTGCTGAGCTGGGAGCCCAACACAGGGCTCCATCCTGGGACTCCTGGCACCCTGGGATCCTGACCTGAGCTGAAGGCAGATGCTTAACCGTCTAGCCACCCAGGTGCCCTGAGTTTTGCTTGTTTTATACATCAAATAACAACATCCACAGTTAACATTTATTGGGCACATATAGGTACTTTACATACATTATAACAGGTGGTAGTTGCCCCTTCAAATTACATAGGTAGTTTAACATAGAGGTTAATGAGCTTTGGAGTCAGATAGGCTTTAATCCAAATCTTTAGCTTACCAGTAGTTATCAAAATGCATAACCTTGGTTAAATTATATACTTTCTCTATTGATTTCCCTCATTTATAATATGAGGATAATAGAACTCGTTTCTTAGAGGGTTTTTGTAAGGGTTAAGTGAGACAATGCTTATAAACCTTTTAACACAGTGGTTGTCAAATAATAAGCCTTCATTAAATGTTACCTATTACAATTTTTCTTAGATAATTATTAAATGAGCCATTCCTAAGCAAGTTCTATATGCCTTATACAGTGTTAGAATAGTCAGGATATATAGGAAAAGGTACTGTTTAATGTTTATATTCAAATTGGGTAGGCAAAATTAATACTTACTTGGAACCATTAACTGATAATCTGTGTGGACTGATTATAATCACCAGGAGTCTGGAAAAAAAGGAGGTATTACTGGAGTGGTTAGGAAATGCTTCACTGAGTAGAAGAAATAAATTTAAGAATATGGGTAGACAGAGGAAAAAGGAGGGAATTCCAGGAGCTGGGATCAGGGTAACATTGACTTAAAAGGTAGAAATAAGCATGATGAGTATAAAGAAATGGTGAGTAGGTTAATTTAATTGCAATAGAGGATCTGTTTTGGGAACTATGAAAAATAAATTTGGATAAAATGTGGAAAGATTCTGAAGGATTTTAAAGTTAGGCAGATAAAATATCCAGGTCAAGGAAATCTATATATAGAGAAAGCAGATTCATGGTTGCCAATCCGATCTAGAGGAAATGGGAAGTGACTGCTAAATGGGTATGGAGTTTCTTTTTAGGGTGATGAAAATGTTTTTGAAATAGTGGTGATGGTTACACAACACTGTAAATGTGCTGTCATTAATAGCAACTTTTATTATGTGTATTCTATCATACACGGAGCTAGGTGGAAGAATTTAGACTTAATGTAATAAGTAATAAGCATTGTAGTTTCTTCAACAGGGGAGCAATAAGATGAAAGTGGTATTTTACATGAGAGACTATGGACTCTGAGAAGCAAACTGAGGGTTCTAGAGGGGAGGGGGGTGGGAGGATGGGTTAGCCTGGTGATGGGTATTAAAGAGGGCACGTTCTGCATGGAGCACTGGGTGTTATATGCAAACAATGAATCATGGAACACTACATCAAAAACTAATGATGTAATGTACGGGGATTAACATAACATAATAAAAAAATAAAAAATAAAAAATAAGATGAAAGTGGTATTTTAGGAAGATATTTGGCAGGATATCATTAACTGCAAGTTAGCTTTAGTTCTCAGTGTATTTTCTAACAGCAAACTGGAAGATGATAAGCAACTTCAGAGTAGTTATCAAATATTTATTAAGTGCCTGCTATATACCAGGTATTATATAAGGTGCTGGAAATAAGGGTTGTACTTTACTTTTGCATATCACCCAGTATATAAGAAAGAAACAAGAGAACTTGCTTTAGAGACAAATTCTAAGGCCTAAAGAACCCAAAGACCAAAGATAGGTGGAACTCTAGCACTGAGCCACATTTTCAGTTTCAAAGGACAATATAGTATGTAATTATACTCAGTACTGTATAATGAGATTATCATACACCCTTTGTATCTTTAGGACTTTATTGTGGGAAAATAGCTCTATTATTTAAAATTCTTTATATAATGGAAAATTCCAAACACATTTTAAGCCTACCATAATAACATTATCACACCAGTGAAATTAACAATAATGCCTTAATATGATCTAATATCCAGAATTTTTTCAATTTTCTCAAATTGCCTCAAAAATGTCTTTTTACAGTTGGGTTTTTTTTTTTTTTAAGAAATTTAACTGTCTGCTGAGCTTTCTTTTTTTTTTTTTTAAGATTTTTATTTATTTATTTATTTAATTGCCAGAGAGAGACACACAGCGAGAGAGGGAACACAAGCAGGGGGAGTGGGAGAGGGAGAAGCAGGCTTCCTGCCGAGCGGGGAACCCGATGTGGGGCTAGATCCCAGGACCCTGGGATCATGACCCGAGCCGAAGGCAGTCACCCAACCAACTGAGCCCAACCCAGGCGCCCCTACAGTTGGTTTATATGCATCTGGAATCAAAGTCTACACACTGCATTTGGTTTATATATTTGTTAAGTCTTTTAAAATCTGTAACAGTTTTCCCTTCTTTTTATATTTCCTCATGCCATTTATTTGTAGAGGAGCATGGGTCATTTGTCCTAAAGACTGAAGATTCTGGATTTTTGTTATTTATATTCTCATGGTTTTATTTATTAACATGTTACACTATCCCCAGGATTCTATGTAAAATGGCGGTTAGAACCAGAAGCTTGATTAATTTCAAGTTCAATTTCTTTGGAAAATTACTTTCCTAAGGGAGCACAAGTTTTGATGCATCATAGACTGATTGGCTAAAAAGCTAGAACAACAAAAAATTCTTGAGGCTGCAGTTATTGTTCAGATTACTTTTTATTTGCTTGTTGTAGATTAATATTGAAAAGTTGGAAAAGTTATGCAACACCAAAAAGGGGTTTTGACTTCTAACTTTTAATTGATGGATTTTTGTTTTGTTTTCTTTTGTTGTCTGCTCTTATCACAGATCTACATCAAGATCGTTCTTCTCCCCCCCCACCTCCACTCCCAGAAAGAACCCTGGAGTCCTTCATTCTTGCTGATGAAGATTGTAAGTGACCAGTACATTCCTCTCAAAAAAGCTATAAAAATGAGACTTCTAAAAGATTAACAAAAAAGTAGGACCTAAATGGTAAAGGTATAAAGAATGATTAAACGAGATAAAAATAATACATTAAAAAAACCCATAGTATATTGTAAAAATAATACATAAAAAAGCCAAGCTAAGAATTACTGAATATATAACTATATATATCCCAAAGGCTTAACAAGCTATGCAACAAAACATTTTTTTTAAAGGTGTGCAGGCTCAGCCTATAGAGACTTATTCTACTAGTTGTCCTAATACCATGGAAAATTCAACATCTTCAAAACAGACATTGAAGACTCCTGGAAAAGGTTTCACAAGGACTAAGGTAAAAAAGATGGGAGTTTTAACAAACATGCCAGAGTCTTCATTTTTGAAGGTGTTCACACCCTCCATCTGTCCCCTGCTGCCAGAATCGAGATGGAAATTAGATTATAAGAATAGCTGATTGGAGGGCGCCTGGGTGGCTCAGTTGAGCGACTGCCTTCGGCTCGGGTCATGGTCCTGGAGTCCCGGGATCGGGTCCTACATCGGGCTCCCAGCTCAGCGGGGAGTCTGCTTCTCCCTCTGACCCTCTTCCCTCTCGTGCTTTCTATCTCTCATTCTCTCTCTCTCAAATAAATAAATAAAATCTTAAAAAAAAAAGAATAGCTGATTGGAAACAAGACTTCATCATTAGGGTAACTGATTAAATAATTCATAAATCATAGTATACACATGTAATGAAATACTAGATAGGTAAAAAAGGAATGAGGACTCTCTCAGTGTATTTATTTATAATTTATTAACTTTTCCTTAAAAGGTAGAAAATATGATCAATATTTGTATTATATGTTATAAGTGACTCTGGAAGGATACATAAGAAATGAACAGTAATGGTTATCTGTGGAGGGAGGGTCAGAAACTGGGTAGACGGAGAACAAAGATGGGAGCATTTTGACTACAATATTTTGAATTATAAATTAATGATTTATTTTTTAAAATTTAAATAAAAATTCCCCCCAAAAAGAATTTATTATCTATTATATAGAAAAATACACTTCTGTTAGGTGTTAGGAAAGTAGAAATGTCCTAAAGGATCTCTACCTGTCCTTGAAAAGAGGACAGTTAATCCATTGGGATAGAAAGCCTGTATGAGAAACAACATGAAGATATCAAAAAGAACAAATTAAAAAATTTAATTTGTTCTTTTTGATTAAAAAAATACATGCAGAGGTATGTGAAGAAGGGAAGGAATATGGGTCGGTTCCTGGAAGAGATAAGTGAGGGACTTCACCATAAAGGAGGCAGAGTGGGTTTGCTGAATGGACGGAGAAGGAAGTAGCATGGTAACAGTATGGAGTGGACCTTAGTAAATTTAGTTCAGAGTATGATTGGCAGAAGTTCTTGGCTAGAGTGGGAATGGCCGCATATTACAGCTATCTTTGGAGCCATTGTGGTTTCCAGAACGGTCCTAATAAAGAAGAAAAGTAGGAACTCCTTTTTTCTCTGATATTTTGATAGCACTACTTTTAAATACATAGAGTGATTCTTAATGTGGATGGGAAAAAATAGCAATATAAAATCAAGTGGAGACTTTGCACTGGATTCAAATAGCAAGATGGAAAAACAATTTTGTGCATTTGATGGCTATTTTTAAGCAAATTAATCCTTTCGACTGAAGTCTATATTTCTACTTGATTAAACTATTTTGGATTTCATAGGAAAACAAGAAAAAACTAACATTTTCCTTTTCATTTTTGTAGAGCTTGAAAATTTTGAGAAACATGAAAAAGAGTAAGTTTCTTTTTACTTGTTTTTTAGAATACACATACACTTTCACAATTATGTAATTTTTCCTTCTATAACCCCTCTGTGAAAACATTAACAATATTATTCCTATACAGAGCCTTGCTAGGGCCCTTTGTATCAGAACGATCACTCCCAGGCCTTGTAGCGTGTGAGGCTCCACAGTGCTAATATTGGAAGGGAATAAGGGGAGGGGGAGTTTCTGTGTAACAGACGGGAATAATAATACGATGTTTGGCACTTTCTACCCATTCTAAGATGCTGTCATACAAGTGTGTTATTTAAAATTCCTAGCAATCTAACCTCAGATGTATTTTCTTTGAAAATAGTCACAGCAAAGCATATTGTGAAACAAATGTGTTGATTTAATGAAAGAAGCAAAGTATTGACATGTTTCCATTTTTGCCAAGTATTATTAGCAATAAGTCTGTTGCTTATTATTTTTGCTATATTGTAATGAAAACAAAACCGAAAGACTCCTGAAACTGTGGGAAAATGATTATCTGAGAAATCCTTATTTAAGACTACAAAGTATATTAAAAAATAGTGATACACTTCTTATGAATTAGATCCACTTGGTTAATCATCAAGGACCAAACAGCTATTTGGAATTGTACTGGTGTTTTAGGGAAGGACAAAGAGTGCTGAGAAAACATAATTTATGGTATTGTCTATATAAGAAGGTTTATAGCTGAATCTTACCTATTTCAACTAAGTTTTCTCTTCACTTCCCTCACAATAAACTTGTGCTAGCCTGTTTTCATTGAGAGTAAACCTGATCTTAGAAGTGAAAGGATTTCTCACCTATGACGGCTAAAGTATGATTGGAAAATATACTCCTTCCTCTAATGTGAGTCAAAAGAGAATTTAAACATTTTAGAGAAAACTGTAGTATAAAACAGGGGAAATAAAAGAGCCCAAAACAAAGAAGTGACTGACTTGAATAACTAGCCAGGTTGATTTGAACAGCTTAGCTTATGAAACACCGTTTTTTTTCTCTTTAAAAACAAAACAAAACAAAAAAACCCTTTTTTTGTATAGCCCCAACCCTATCTTGGGGATATCAAGGAGACAGAAACTTCAGGTAAATTTAGGTTGGCATAGATTCAATATGTGGTGGGACTCTCAGAGATTCTGAGTCTTATTTCTAAATAAGACCTCCCAGATCATTCTCTAGATCTAAGCTAATTTCAATTTCTCAGTTGCCTTCATCTTCTGGTCTTTTGTCCTTAAATGAAGAACAATATCTGGCCCTCAAAATATCCTGAAGCTTTAGATTTATCTGCCTGTACTTGGGTATGTGTCCTCTTACCCTTCCAAATGGTTCATGACTCCTGAAGTCCAGATGTTCTCCCTTTTACCTGGATCTCTAACTGGTCTGCAGTTAAAGCTGGTCCTACTTTTAATAAAATGAGGATTCTTCATCTGGTGTTTTAAGCAGGCATTTAAGCATAGTGTTATGCAGTCATTGAATATTCATTGAGTGCCTACTATGTGCCAGGCATTCTGCAAGGCACTGGGTATATGATGGCAAACACAACAGGTATTGGGCTATGCCTTCGTGGAACTTAAGTCTACTGAGGGATTCGGATATTAAACAATTCAGATACGTACATAATAACACATGGTGATAAATGCTGTGCAGGAAACCAAGAGGGTAACTTTGAGAGAGAATAACAAAGCGGATTTATTTTAGAAAGAGTGGTCCAGGAGGACCTTTCTAAGTGATGATTAAACCTGAGACATGCAGGAGTAGCCAGCCAGGAGACGAGCGGGGAGAGGAACCCTCCAGATAGAGGGAATAGCATATGCAACAGCACAGAGGTGTGAGTTTGGTGTGTTGTAGGAGCTGAGAGGAAGCCATCATAGCTTCATGGTATTAAGAGGACAGAGCAATAAAGAGTGGCTGACAAGATGGTGGAGGTGGGGGAGAAGGTAGTTAAATCTTTACGGGTCATGTTAAGTAGTTTAGAGTTTATTCTAAGTGCAATGGGAAGTCAGTCATTGAAGAGCTTTGGGCAGAGATGTTACATGTCTGTTTTTTAAAAAGACCCCTCTGGCTGCTGTGTGGAGAGTGAATTATAGGGTGACAAGAATTAAAGCTATTGACCATGATGCCTGATGCCTACTTTTGGTGGGAAACGTTAATTACTCAGGTATCCTTCAGTTGCAAGTGATAGAAAATCCAGCTTAAGCTAGTTTAAGCAGAAAAGGGGAATTCATTGGCCTGTAACCAAGAGTTCAAATGATATAATCAGGACCTAATCTCATTTCATATCTCCAGCTTTGTTTTACTCTGTGCTTGCTCATTCATGGGGAGGCTTTTACCATATGGTTTCAGGCTTGTGATGGAAAAAAATGAGCTCCTTCCTGGTTGCTCAAGCAACAGTCTGATGACTAGGGCTGATTGGGCCTGTCTTGGTTTGGTTCATTTGCTCATCCTTGAACCAGTTATTGCCAGTATATTCATATGATTAAGCAGAGCAGTGTCATACTGTCATACTGTTAACTATTATTAAAATATTTAACAGTTGTTACACATGGACACTGACCACTAAGAAATGAGGTCAGACCTAAACAACTGGTATGACCATGGCAATGTACCAACTGAAAATTAGCCCCAGTCATAGGTCAGTTCCTTGATCTAAGGGTAGAATCAACTTCACCAGAAGTATGGGAGCTGAAAATTGGGGAGGGGTGGTTTCCTAAAGGAAAACTCAAGTTCTGTTATCAGAAGGAGGAATTAATGCTGGGCAGGCAGCATAAAAATATCTATGACATAATATAGTTCTACTGGAGCTGCCATAGGAAAAAAACCAAGATATTTCATTAAGTGAGAAAAGTAAATTATAGGATAATCAGTCTTGTTTATGTAATAACTTAACAAAACCAGGTACTTACAAGTATATTAAGTTCAACCATACGGCACTGCCATTTTGAAAAAAAAAAAAGCAAACCAAACTGTGATAAGCCAATATGCAAAATAGCAGTTCCCTTTGATATATATTTGCAGAATCTTTGTCCCGTGATAAAAAAACAAAACAAAACAAAACAAATCCAACATTCCCTTTGGGCACAATGTTTTCTTTCTGAAGGATGTATACAACTGTCAGCTCATATGCAGTTTAATGATGATGGATATGTCCTGAACTTTCTCACCTTCACTCACTTCTTATTCATGTCTGTATCCTAAGTGCCTAGCTCAATGCTTGGCACATAATAGGCATTCAATAAATATGTATTGTAATTCAATCTGATTGAAATTCACTATGTACTCTAGTGATTCATACTCAAGTACCTCCATGAAGAGGGAGGGTTTTTTTGAATCCTGACATTAGGCCATTATTTACAAACATAGATGCAGTCCTCATGCTGTACACTCAAAATGTTGAATACCTAAAAAAGGTGAATATTTAATAATTTCTCCCTAATCATATGCTGTTTTTACACAAAATCTTATAGAAGGTTTATACAAACCTGAAATTATCTTCTTTCACTGCTAGGTAGTGCACATGCAAAATGTGGATGATGTTTTCACTGGATTGTTTTTAAAATTGGGCAGAAACTGTTACATGAATATATTAAAGTGCTGGGAAGAGAAACATATATATTTTTTTAAGTTTTTATTTTTTTATTTGCGAGAGAGTGAGAGAGAGAGAGCCCAAGAGGGGGGAGGGTCAGAGGGAGAAGCAGACTCTCTGCTGAGTAGGGAGCCCGATGCGGGACTCGATCCCGGGACTCCAGGATCATGACCTGAGCCGAAGGCAGTCGCTTAACCGACTGAGCCACCCAGGCGCCTGAGAAACATATTTTTAAACCTACCTGTAAGTAGTTAAAATAGCAAAACAAAGCAATATAATAATGCTTTTGGGAGATTCTGGACCTAACTAGAATCGTCTATAATGCGGAAAAGATAGGCTGGAAAGTGAAGAAAGATATTCAGGAGTAAAGGATACTTGTAAGAAAAACCATAGATGTGCCATGGATGAACTCATATGGAAAACAAATTAATTAAAAACATGTTAAGAGGGATACCTGGGTGGCTCAGTAGGTTAAGCATCTGTCTTTAGCCCAGGTCATGGGTCCTGGGATCGAGTCCCACATTGGGCTCCTTCCTCAGCAGGGAGGCTGTTTCTCCCTCTGCCTGTCGTGCTCTCTCACTCTCTCTCTCTGACAAATAAATAAATAAATAAATAATCTTAAAAAAAAAACGTGTTAAGAGTGATCAGAGTGCAGGGGTGCCTGGGTGGTTGAGCTGGTTAGGCATCTGCCTCTTGATTTCGGCTCAGGTCATGATCTCAGGGCTGAGAGATCCAGGATGGAGCTTGCTTAGGATTTTCTCTCTCCCTCTGCCCCTCCCCCTCCCCCCAGTCCCCTGTGTGGGTGCGTTCTTTCTCAAAAAAAAAAAAAAGTGATCGGAGTGCAAAGTAAAATGAAATAAAAAACCACAATATGAATCCCCCAAGAAGCTGATTCACAATGTAATGGATGTTATTTCTGAATACCCTGGTGATTCTCTTTAGTGTTGGGCTTTACTGGACAATGTTTCCAAAGGAAAAAAAAAAACCCTTTAAAAAAATACCCACACAAAAATGTTCAAGCATTTGAGCATCTATATTTTGTTATATTTTATAATAATATGTTTATTTGGGAGTATTACTTTGGAGGAAATATTTAATTTCAAAATTATGTGGTCTGATAAACAGTAATCGGAGTCTGTCTTCATTTTTTCCCTTACATTTTTTTGTTTTGATTCTAGGTATCTGTAATTCTTCCCCAAACAAGCCTGCAGACACCGTTCAGTCAAATTGCTCCAGCTCCTTTCTGAATTTTGGTATGTGTGTTATTTTCCAACAGAGTTTTAAAAAAATGTTTATCTTATAGTATGATACAACTTTAAGTATGATTCAAAGTTGATGTATAGGTCGTTATATTTATATTCTTTCCATGCAACTTATCTTTTCTTTTTTTTTAAAGATTTTATTTATTTATTTGACAGAGAGAGACACAACGAGAGAGGGAACACAAGCAGGGGGGAGTGGGAGAGGGAGAAGCAGGCTTCCTGCTGAGCAGGGAGCCCGATGTGGGACTCAATCCCAGGACCCTGGACCATGGCCCGAGCCGAAGGAACACGCTTAACGACTGAGCCACCCAGGCGCCCGATTTATCTTTTCATTTTTGACCTTAGCTACCTCTGAACATCTTACCTAGGACTGAAATGCCTGGCATAGCAGAAAATGAAGCTAGGCAACCAAATGACTCTGTTGGCATGTATTAAATGAATGTGACTAGCCAAAGCCAAATGAAATTCTGAGATGCTATGATACTCCAGTTCATAGCTAATCAAAGCTATAAAAAATACACAAGTATGATAATAAGAACAACAGTTGCTATCTAATCTTATATTGCTCATTCTACATAGGAGCTGAAGCACAATTCTGACAGTTTAAAGGAATTGTTTGCCCCACTGCCCCAACTATAAACTTAAAATAATTTCATATTATTTTAAGCATCCTATTATTCTATATGACATAAATTCATGATACTCTTTAAGATAGTATCACATATACTACAAATTTCTGTAAGAAGCATAGTAATTAATATAGGCTATTATTACTAAAAATTATAATTACCTAAAAAGCTGAACCCCTGAAATGGTCTGGGAGCCCCCTAGGATTCCCTAGGACAAGACCTTGAGAACTGCTGCTCTGTGGTATTGTCCTTGTCTGTATGGTTAGAACTGGGTTGCTGCCACATCCAGATTGCAGGTGGCAAGAAGATGAGAGGAAAATGTGTAAGAGGTGTGGCCTCCTCTTCTGGTCTTAGGATACTGACTGTCCTGGAAGTGGCAACATCATGTCAGCTCACATTCCCTTGAAGGGAATTTGGACATGTGCTGCATCTAAATTGCAAGAGTGACTGGGAAATGTAATAATGCTGGGGAGGCAGTTGCTGAGATACAATTCTATTCCTGAAGAAGGAAGGAAAGATTTTGGTGGAAAGGTAGCAATCTCTGCCACACCTGGATTATGGTCTCTATTCATTCCACTTTGGCCAAATATTTAACTAGAATCTCTAGATATGTTTCTTGGGCTGTAAAATTCTATTTGGATTACATTAACTCTAAGGTTTAAAATGTTAGGGAAAAAGAAGTTATTATTCTTATGAAATCATTTAGTTAAAAAATTCATATAGATTATTATATAACCTATGAAAAAAGCACCAAACTTTGCCTGAACACAAATGTTCCCTTGCTTCCTTTTCTCTTAATCCGTGACGCCACTTGAGTAATTAATGACCCATCTAACTTTACAACAGTCTGTGATCTAATATGAAGATAAAATATTAGAGAGCTTCCTCCATATTATTTCTTCTCAGATATGCTTAGATTTGAATATTTACTTACTTAAAAAGCACAACTCTTTCATTGGCTCTTTTTTAGAAAGGAAGCGATATAAATTGCAGTTCTATTTTACTTAAAAAAGGTATCTAAATGTGAATTTAAAATTAAATTAAATTAAAATTAAAAAATTTTGTGGTTTATAAACATTTTTTATTTTTCCTGAATTGTCCTATATGCAAAAAAAGGTAGTTCACTATTGTTCTAAACTATCAGAATTGATGAGTGAAAAAAACTGAATGTAGGTATTCCTTAAATTTCAGATACTTAGTGCTTGTATATTATATTCCTACTTCTATTCTCAGTCCACTTGGGATATAGTCAAAATATCCAGACTGAATAGATGAGTTTGTGACTATGTGTATGAAACTATTTAACCTGAAATATTTTACCTTCTTTTTTCTTTTTTATCACTCAAAGGAGTAAAATGTACATGAACTGTGTGCTTCTCCCCCTCCAATTTTTTTTTATCATCACTATTATTAAATTTTTTTTCTGGTATTTAAGTTTTTATTTAAATTCCAGTTAATTAACATACAATGTAATATTAATTTCAGGTGTAGAATTTAGTGGTTCTATTATTAAATTTAATATTAGTAGGGTTCTTGTTTTTATATTCTTTTCTTCCCCTCTTCCATACTCTCCTTTTCTTCTAGTTCTGGTATAGTGTTTTTGTGGTTCTGATTGAAGAAACACTTAAGTAGTTACGATGTGCCAGGCTTTGTGCTGGATGCTTTAACAAGTATCTCATCTGGTCTTTTCATCAGTTCTATTCAAAACTTTCATTGTTCAATTTGAGCGCCTAAAGTTGCTGTGCCAGAGTAACTTGAAAATATGCCATCATCATGGGGTGCCTGGGTGGCTCAGTTGGTTAAGTGACTGCCTTTGGCTCAGGTCATGATCTCAGGGTCCTGGGATCGAGCCCCGCATTGGACTCCCTGCTGGGCAGGAAGCCTGCTTCTCCCTTTCCCACTCCCCCTGCCTTTGTTGTCTCTCTCTCTGTCAAATAAATAAATAAAATCTTAAAAAGAAAGAAAATATGCCATCATCAAAGAAAAGTCCTATGTTGAAGTGATAGAGACAATGTTATCAACCTACAAATCTTTTTGAAAGGACCCAGAAATTGTTTTCATTGGTTGTGCAAAATTTCCTTGTTTTCCTCCTTTTGCGGTGAGAGGGGGGACAGAGGGGAGTGTTTGAAGGAGACAGATAAGTAAAAGTGATTACTTAGTTTTTCAGGATTGTTTATTAGTTTATTTTTCTAAGCTTTTCAAACAGAATGTCTTAGTAAATTGAGTGCTTTCTGGGCTGAAGTAGAAATATAACTGAGTTTAATACAATAATTTTGTAAAGCAATAGTGCTTATTTTTCTGAAATTGAAATTTCCTAGGTTTTTTTTTTTTTTTATAAGTGTGTGGTGGGTGAAAAGATGCAGACATAGGATATTACTTTAAAAACCAAACAATTCAGGATGCCTGGGTGGCTCAGTCTGGTTAAGCATCTGCTTCAGCTTAGGTCATGATCTCAGGCTCCTGGAATGGAGCCCCACATCGGGCTCCTTGCTCAGCAGGGAGCCTGCTTTTCCCTCTGCGTGCCGCTTCCTATGCTGTGCTCTCGCGCGCGCGCGCTCTCTCTCTGACAAATAAATAAATTAAAAAAAAAATAATAAAAATAAAAACCAAACAGTTCAATTAAGAAATGGGCAAAGGACTTGAATAGACATTTTTCTGAAAAAGACATATGCATGGCCAACAGGTATGTGAAAAGATGCTTGATATCACTAATCAGGGAAATGCAAATCAAAACCACAGTGAGATATCACCTCACACCTGTCAGAATAGCCATTATCAAAAAGACAACAGACAAGTATTAGCTAGACTGTGGAGAAAGGAGAACCCTTGTATAATGCTGGTGTGCATGTAAATTGGTATAGCCATTATGGAAAACAGTATGGAAGTCCTCAAAACACAAAAAAATAGAACTATCACATGATCCAGCAGTCCTACTTCTGGTATATATCCAAAGGAAATGAAATCATTACCTCAGAAGAGATATCTGCACCCCATGTTCATTGAACTATTATTTACATTAGACAAGACATGGAAACAACTTAAGTCTCCACCTGACAGATGAATGGATAAAGAAAATATGTATATATACATTTTATATACATATACACATATATATGAATATTATTCAGCCATAAAAAAGAAGGAAATCCTGTTGTTTGAGACAACATGGATGAAACTTGTGGGCATTATACTGAGATAAGTAAGCTAGAGAAAGACAAATACTGTATGTGTTCAGTTATATGCGGAATCTAAAAAAGCCAAACTCATGGAAATATAGAGTAGAATGGTGGTTGCCAGTGGCTGGGGAGATGGAGAGATGTTTGTCAAAGGGTATAAACTTCCAGCTGTAATATGAGTAAGTTCTGGGGGCCTAATGTACAGCATGATAATTATAAGAGTACTGTATTATATACTTGAAAGTTTAAATCATAAATGTAATCACCACGAAAAAATGGTTATCTTATGAGGGGATGGAGGTGTTATTTAGCCTTAATGTGGTAATCATTTCACAATATATACGTGTATCAAATCATCATGTTGTATACCTTAAACTTACATATGTTATAGGTCAATAATATGTCAATAAAACTGGGAAAAAAAGTATATTACAGTTGACCTTTGAGCAATGTGGAGGATAGGGATGCCACCCTGCTCCCCGTGTAGTCAACAATCTACGAAACTTAAAATCTCCCAGAACTTAACTCTTAATAGCATACTGTTGACCGGAAGTCTTACCCATAGCATAAACAGTTGATTAACACATATTTTGTTTGCCATACGTATACATAATCTAAAGAAAATGCTGTTCAAGGGTCAACTGTATATGCTGAATTACCAAAGGTTGTTGTAAACAGGGTTCTTCATCTAATTATTACCATTATTAAGTTTGTAAGTGTTCTACAAAATTAAAATGTTATTAGTATTCTGTCATCACTTAAGCATTAACTTAAGTACTATGCCTTTACAATCTATTATTAAAATAAAGATGTTGCTAACTTTTTGAAAAAAAGTCCATGTACTTGCATATGTTATAATACACTCCAAAATCTATTCATTTCTATACTAAAAAAACTTTTCATACAATTTTATTTTTGTTCCCAGGTTTTGCAAATCGTTTTTCAAAACCCAAGGGACCAAGGAAACCACCACCAACTTGGAATATTTAACACAACTTTGGAATATAGGCTGCAAGTGCATCTGCAAATAAGAAAACTAGAATACTATTAGCTAAAATAAGGTTTCCATATTCATAATTTCAACAATGAAGATACTGTAATGTGTTAACAGCAATATTAGAAAAGAATATTCAAATAAGTGCCAGAAATTTTACATTTTCATCTCATTTATATTGGGCTGGAAACTGGAAATAAGTTTGTCACTTGAGCTTTGTAGAGAACAGTGTATGAGAAACAGTTTTAGAATGGACTTATTTTTCATTTTGGAAGTTATTTTTATTCTACTTTTCTACATAAATATAAACTTCAAAATATTTTTAAGAATTGGATCTCAAATGAATGTTTACATTGCCAGAATTTACTATAGAAAGTGTTTCACAAAATCTGACACGTACTTGTGACAATGACTATTCCCTGGGAATTATTTTTGCCTAAATGGAATATACATTGCACATCTTCCCAAAGGTGGAAAAACTAGAGTAGTAAGAAAAGAAGTTATATTTAAGAGAATAAAATATGTAAATAAAGAGAATCATTTCTCTATTTGGATATATCCACTAACAAGATGTTCAACTACATTTCTGATGTTTTGACCAAAGGTATTCAGTTACCAAGTCAGGAAGAATAATCAGCAAAATAGCTATCTTTTGGTAGCATTTTTCATTTCAAAAGTCCTACATTAATATGTGCAACTTATATCCAACCAATCAGAGGTTTAAAAAATTTCCTATATGAATATGGATCTGCCTTATTTTTAGAAAATCTGAGTTTTCAAATCTGATTTTATGTAACATATTAGTGGGTAATTCCTGTTACAGCGGATTCCCGAGTTCTAATGATTTAAGTTTTTTTTAAAACTTAGGAAAGTTTATTTTTAACTTTTAAAAACATGAAATACTTAAACAGCATTTGTTTCATTACGAAGCCTAATGATAGGGCAAATTGGATGACATCTTAACCTGTTTATTGTAGTACAATGTACACAATGGGTGCCGAATAAACTTTGTTTTTAAAAACTAACTTTACTGTAGTGTTCATTTAGCTGAATACTTCAGGCATTAGTGGTATTTCTGAGTACTTCACTGTAACCAGTTATTCCCAAAGATCTTTATCAAGGGCCAAATATATGAACACAATCTTAGGTAAAATCTAAGATCTTGCCGATGGAATTGTGAATGAATTTCCGGGCAGCAACCTTGGTGAACAGTGACGATTTTTGTAATGTTCTGTGGTAGACACGCTTCTCAAATTTATGCAACCTTATACTTGCGACTTGAAAAAAAAAATCTCATTTAAAAAAGTTTAAAAACATGGTTTTCCGTCTAGAAATTTTTCGTCACTGTGGGGATGGATTCAAAATAAACGGCCCTCTACCTTTCTAGGCATTAGAGGGGATGCGGCTGGAAGGCGAGGTGGGGCGGCGCGCACCAGGCTCCCAGGCAGGTCTTGCACCTGCCTTGTTACGCCTGTAGCTGTAACCATAGCAATGCCCACCAAGAGGTTAAAAAATGTCTTCATTGCGGCCCCACTCGATTCTAAACCCAAATCGCCCTCATTTTACATATGACCAAGTTCCCCTTTCCTCTTCATTTCATCGCCTATCCAAAGATAAAAGGCCGCAGATTCTTTTACCTCACAAAGGTTATGAGAGAACTATGAAATTTAAAAGTACCTATGGAGACCACCTACTCCGTGTAAAATAACGAAGGGGCACAAGAACACGGATAATGGGAACGCGCCGACAGACTCTGAAAGCTACTAACATTGTTTCGGCCGTTAAGGCGGTTGGCGGCAACTCTCCGCCCAGCTGCCGTTGCGTCGCAGCCCGAAGCGTGACTCGGCGCACGCTCTCTTTCCGCTCCTCCACTCCCAGAGCCAGGGAGGCGGCGGGGGCGCGGGGGAACTACCGCTCCCATGAGGCTCTGCGCCGCCCAGGGTGCTTTACAATAGGCCTCGCTCGGAGAGGCCTGCGGGGAAGCGCTGGGAACTGCCGCTTCCGGTATGTTCAGCTGCGGAGGAACAACCGCCGCGAAGTGGAGGGCGGGGGAGAGACTCCAATGCCCAGCGGGCCGTGCGCGGGCGGCGCTTGCGCGCTACGCGGACGGGGGGGCGGTCGGGCCATTTAAATGTGTGTTTGTGGGTGAAATGGCTGCGCAGGTCGGAGCGGTGCGCGTAGTACGGGCGGTGGCGGCGCAGGAGGAGCCGGACAAAGAAGGGAAGGAGAAACCCCATGCTGGGGTCTCGCCGCGGGGAGTGAAGCGGCAGCGCCGAGCGAGCAGTGGGGGGTCTCAGGAGAAGCGGGGGCGGCCGAGCCAGGACCCCCCTCTCGCTCCCCCTCACCGGCGGCGTCGCAGCCGCCAACATCCCGGGCCGCTGCCGCCAACGAATGCAGCCCCAACCGTCCCAGGCCCTGTCGAGCCTCTGCTCCTGCCGCCTCCGCCGCCACCTTCGTTGGCACCCGCCGGGCCCGCTGTCGCTGCCCCGCTCCCGGCCCCAGGCACCTCGGCCCTCTTCACCTTCTCTCCCCTGACGGTGAGCGCGGCCGGGCCCAAGCATAAGGGCCACAAGGAGCGGCACAAGCACCATCACCACCGCGGCTCCGATGGTGACCCCAGCTCCTGCGTTCCGGGCGATTTCAAGCACAAGGACAAGCAGGAAAACGGCGAGAGGACTGGAGGGGTGCCTCTGATCAAGGCCCCCAAGAGAGGTGAGAGCAGGCGAACTGCCCCGAGCTTGGGCTCTAGGTCTCTCTCAGTTCTGATATCCCGCCCCTTTAGCACTGAAAGACGCCAAACCCATACTTACCTCCTGCTGCTCTACTCCCTTAAGCCCACTGGGGTGGACTCTGGATTTGAAACCGTTGACACAGTCTGACCTACTTGAGGCTTCTCGTTTCGAGGCCGAGCTGTCAGTTACTAACCCCCTTACCAGGCTCCCCCCTCCCCGCCCCCGCCCTTCACCCCGAGCCTTTACCAACGTTTGTTTTCAAATTCGCCAGGGTTTCCGCGCCGCGCGGTCCTCGGCGTGGGATTAGTAGCTGGGGTATTAAAGAAACTGCTTTTCTGAAGTAAAGACTTGTCGCTTAAATCGTTTCTTCTTGTTGTCTTTGGTGGAAATCTTTAATATTCACTCTCCTAGGCTCCAAAATATTCACGGGTATGGTGTGGGGCTTTAATGAGTTTGAATTCTTACAGAGGTTACTCGACTCACAGGTTGCGTTAGCTTTTGCAAGGTAAAATAGCAGACGTAGTTTGTAGTGGTTCTTTTTTATCCGGAGGCGAAATCTTTTTTAATTTTTATATTAAATCTTAATTCTGGGAAGAGGGTTGGGGAAGGTGTTCTGTCCCTTATGATCCTAGGAAATAGGACTAACCGTGCCTGTGAAAAGTGGGAAATGTGCAGTAGTGAATAGTTAGAAGCAAGAATTCCAGTTACAGTTTATTCTTTCTGGCACACACAAAAAAATTGATAATTTATTTAATTCCAGTAACCCTCACTAAAGTCAAGAATATTGAACCCAGAAAATACAGGACTAACCAATTAAATGTGGGATCTAGAGAAATTAGGTTTACCAAAATTGGTATCTTCCTGTTCCCAAGTACATGTAGCATTTGTATTCTCTGTAGAAAGGGGGGGGGTAGGAATTTTGATTATACCATGGATTTTTATATGATTTTATATAATTTGTATTTCCTCAAGATTTTAAGATGTAAGTATCTTAGTATTTCTTAGCATTGGGCCAGCTGGCTTATTACATGTTTATGAACAAAGTCTTTCAATCTCAAGTTTTGTGTGTTTTGGATTCCTTCCATATACTTGGTCTTGACTTAAGTCAGTTTTTTTGTGGTGCCACATCCAAATAGTGCAGTTTGTTGCAAATAATTGCTCAATAAATATTTATTGAGTGAAATTTTTCTTCCTTTGGTGGTGTCCAGATGTTATTTTGAAGAATAAAACTTGTGCCAATCTGACAGGACTGCCAGTTTCCACCACCAGTATGCAGTGATCTTGCTGTCTTTTATTTCTCATCTTCTCATTTCTTGTGTGTGTGTGTTTTAACCATACAGAGGTAGAGGGAATCTTAGAGATCAACCAATTCAAATTTATATTGTGGAAGAGGAAACCCAGGCCCAAAGTAGTGAAGAGACTTGTCTAATTAAGTCCCAGTTAATTAGTACCAAGTACAAACATTAAAAAAAATTATTTTAATGAATAATTGGTGTAATAGGGAGTAGAACCCAGATCTTGAATCCCAGTTCAAGCATCCTCCCCCAGCGGCTTGTTGTTCCTTTCTTTCTTTCTTTTTTTTTTTTTTTATGGTATTTCCTTTTTCCCCTTCTTTGCTTACCCCTTCCCCATGCCTTGGCATTAGAATGGCAGTAGCCAGCTCCATCAAAAATTTCTGACCTAGCCCCTTTTTATGGTGGGATAGTGGCAATTACACGTATAATACAGTGTGCTTCTCTGAGGATTCCACAGGCCCCATGTTCTTTAAAAAACAAACAAAAACAAACCTTTAACTCAGTGCTGTCTGACAGAACTTTTTCCAGTGATGGAAATGTTCTATATCTGTGCTGTCCAATATGGTAGCATTAGTCATATGTGGCCCTTGAAATAAGTCTTGAAGACTTAAATGTGGCTGGTATAATTGAGGAACTGAATTTTTTTTTTAATGAAATTTTTTTTTTAGAGATTTTATTTAATTGACAGAGAGAGAGAGACAGAGAGAGAAGGGAACACAAGCAGGGGGAGTGGCAGAGGGAGAAGCAGGCTCCCCGCCGAGCAGGGAGCCCGATGTGGGGCTCGATCCCAGGACCCTGGGATCATGACCTGACCCGAAGGCAGTCGCTTAACCAACTGAGCCAACCAGGCGCCCTTGAGGAACTGAATTTTTAATTTTATTTAGTTCATAATAGTTTCTTTTGGCTAGTGGCTACCATATTGGACAGCGCAGCTTGAAGCATTTGCCGTTTGCCAATATGTGAAGAAGTGGAGTAATTTCAACATCTTACTTTTTTTTTGTTAATTGAAATACAGTAGACATACAATGTTATATTAGTTTCAGGTATACAACATAATGATTCAATTTTTGTATGTATTGTGGAAGGATCACCATAATAAGTCTAGTTTAAACATTTTAACTTCTGAGTGAGGGACTGTTGGATTATGTATTCTGCAGGAAGAGAGCTCCCTGGCCTTATACATGGGGGGGAACACTGTATACTATAGCCTTCTAGATATATGACATATACTGGCATTTTAAAAATTCTGAGAACCCTACAGAAAACAAACTGGCTTAACTTTGTTTAATCCAGGCTTTTGCACACATTTTGGTGGACATCTTTACTTTTTTCGCTGAACATCTTTATGCTTGTTACAGTGGTGTGCAGGAGGCATGCCTCTGGAGTCAGTCTAAGTTTAACTTGTGGCTCTACTGCTTACTGTTTGATCATGGGCAAATAACCTCTTTCAGCTTCAGTTTTCCTGTCTGTACAATGGGGTTCTAGTATCTCTTTTACAAGATTATTATGTAGATTACATGGGGCAATATGTGGAAAGTACTTAAAACGGTGGCTGATATTAGGTGCTTTTAAAACGACCTTTTGTTATTTTATCAAACTTTGTCCTTGAAACAACTCTTAAGATTAATAAGGAGAGTGGCTAGACCCTTGTTATTTACAGAGTTATGTCTTCCCTCCCTTACCCTTAAGATTTTCAGAAACTATTTTAACTTTTTATTTTGAGATAATTATATATTCACAGGAAATTGCAAAAACAGTGCAGAGAAGTTTTTACCCTTCATTAGTTTTTCCCAATGGTTATATCTTACATAATTATTGTATGATATCCACACCAGGAAATTGACATTGGTACAATGGTGTGTGTATAATTCTGTGCCATTTTATCACCTGTAGATTAGTTTAACCACCACTGCAGTCAAGATCCACAACTATTCCATCACCGCAGAGATCCCCCTTTTGCTAATCTCTTGAAAGTCTTAGGTACCAACTCTGTCTCCCCACCTTCCCTAACCTCTAACAACCACTAATCTGTTCTATAACTCTCTTATCATTTTGAGAATGTTGTAAATGGAGTAATACAGTATGTGATTTTTTGAGGCTTTTTTCACTCAGCATGATGTCCTTGAGATCCATTCAAGTTATATGTATTAATAGCTCACTCCTTTTCATTGCTGAGTAGTATTCTATGGTATAGATATACCACAGTTTAACCATTCACCTGAATAATGTTTTGGCTGTTTCCAGTTTGGCTATTAGAATAAAGCTTCTATGAACATTCATGTTCAGGTCTTTGTGTGGTTGTAAATTTTCATTTATTTCTCTGGGAATGCAATTGCTGGGTCATAAAAATGTATGTTTAGGTGTTTTTTTGTTTTTTGTAAGTTATAACCAAACTGTTTTCTAAAATGTCTGTACAATTTTACATTCCCACCAGCAATGTATGAAGATTTCCACTTTCTCCACATCCTTGCCAGTATCTGGTATTGTTACTATTTTTATTTTATCTGTCCTAATAGATGTGTAATAAGTATTACCTCGTCATGGACTTAAGTTGCATTTCCCTAGTGGCTAGTGATATTTAACATCTTTTTTTGGTCATCATTTGCTGGCCATATATCTTCATCAGTAAAATGTCTCTTTATGTCTTTTGCCCATTTTCTAACTGAATTGTTTGCTTTTTTTTTTTTTTTTTTTTACTACTGACTTTTGAGAATTCTTTGTATATTACAGGTATGGGTCCTTTGTCAGATATATTGTTTGCAAATATTTCCTCCCACTTTTGTTGCTTGTGTTTCCCTCCTTTTAACACGGTCTTTCACAGAGCAAAAGTTGTAAATTTTGTTGAGGTCTAATTATTTTTTTCTTTTATGGATCATGCTTTTGGTGTCAAATCTAAGGTCTCAAGGCCTAGGTCCCAAAGATTTTCATTTATTTTTTTTCCTAAAAAGTATTATAATGGTAACTTTTACATTTGAATCTGTGATTCATTTGAGTTATTTGTGTAAGGTGTGAGGTGTTTAGGTTGAGGTTCATGTTTTCGGTTGTTCCAGCACCTTCATTGAAGACTTTTCTTCCTCCATTGGATTACTGCTACATATTTGTAAAAAATCAGTTCCACTGCCTGTTTTTGTATGACTTGTCAAATAAGATGGTCTTTACATTTTAAATGGTTGAAGAAAACCTCATGACATGTGAAAATCATAAGAAATTTAAATTTGTTGTCCAGAAATAAATTGGAACATCACTCCACTCATTCAAATATATTGTCTGTGGTAGTTTTCACACTAGAACAGTAGAGTAGCTGAGATAGACTACGTGGGCCGCTAAAACTTATTACTATGTGGCTCTTTATAGAAAAAGTTTGCCAATCTCTGAGATAGATCATTGTGCTGAAAGACATGTTCCTTCACACATGCCCCTTTAGGGCATGAAATTTTTGCATAATGTAAATAATGCCATCTTTGTGATCATGCAGAGTTATCATGTAATGGGCACTCAGTAAAATATTTGTTGAATAAAGTAATGCTCCTTTTATTGGAGATTATTGTAGGTCCTCCTCCTCCTTTTCAAGTCCATTAATTGTAACCAGATAATTTTAGTTGGTCATCTCAAGGGAGTGTCTCAGAGTTGAGAGAGAAGGCAGAAAGGAAGAGTGTAGTGTAATAGTGTATGGGAAGAGTTTGAGTTTTGGAATCAGACAAGGAGAGCGTTTGAATCTTGGTTCTTACCTGCTTGTTTTGTGGCCTACAATAAGTAACATATCTTATTTCAAGCTGTTTTCTTCCCTATAAAATGGACTTAACGTATCTACATCACTGGTTTGTTTGAGAATTAAAATGAGGTAGCATATATGATACCAAGTAGACCCTTGGTGAATAATTTTCTTCCCTCTTTCAGAGATTTTTGTCCTTTTTATGGGCATACTACATTGTAGTCTAGGTCAGTAATTTCTGTCTCTAGTTTTGGTATGTCAGAGTTACTGCCAATAATTTCAAGGAATGTATTAAATATTGTGAAAATGATAATAAAGATGCACTTAGTGTGCACTTAAAGATAATAAAGAGCACTTATTGTGTGCTTAGTACTGTGATGAGGCCCTTATGTTTATTGTCTTATTTAACCCTGAACGATAGCTCTGTGAGATAGATACTAGAATTAACGTTAAGACGAGAAAATGGAAGTTTAAAGAGATTAATGAGTGTTCCCAGAGACCCTACGCAGTAAGTAGTAGGGCTGGGACATTAAGCTAGGTCTCTCTAACTGTAAAGCACCTACTCCTAGAGCCCCTATAGCATCTCTGCTGCCTCTACAATCCAGCTGTTTTGGGGTAATAGTAGTTAACGTGTATTGAGTATTTGTTATATTCTAGGACTATTTTAAGTACTTTATGTGCTCTGTTTCGTTTACCCTGCTCACTGATTTTATGAGGAGGTGCTGTTACTTTCCCCCATTTTACCAATGAGGAACAAGGTACAAAGAAATTAAGTTGCAAAGGTAATATTTCGGGAGGAAGTACAAGGACAGGGATAGGAATTCAGCCAGCCACTCTTCCCACCGTGCCGTGGAGGGGTGAGGGGTGGAGTCAGGCAGCGTTCTGAACGTACGGTGGCCTTTTTAGTCGTGTTTTTATATGGGATGGGAAGGATCCCCAGGAAGACTAAAAAATTTCTTTTCAGGAAGCAACTTCAGCCCTTTTCTTTATTATGATTAATAAAATATAAAACATTGTACTTGCTTTGAAAATGTTTTAAAACCATGAGTTTTAAAAATTGAGGATATTACATTTCTTTTGGTTCTAAGTTACGATTCAAGTGTGAGAATGGTGATACGAATTTATGTTTTGTGATAGAAAAAGCTAATTTTTTTTGCATTAATGAGAACTTTAAGTAGTGATATAAATAAATGATGCTATTTGATAGTTGATAATATTAGCACATATGAGGATTTTATTTTATTTTAGTTTCGGGTGTAGAATTTAGTGATTCATCACTTACATAGAACACCCAGTGCTCATCACAAGTACCCTCCTTAATACCCATCACCCATTTAGCCCATCCGCCACCCATTTCCCTCCCTCAAACCTCAGTTTGTTCTCTGTCACTAAGTCTCTTATGGTTTGCTTCCCTCTCTCTCTTGTTTTTCCCTTCCCATATGTTCATCTCTTCTGTTTTCCTAAATTCCACACATGAGTGAAATCGTACGGTATTTGTTTTTCCCTGATTGATTTACTTCACTTAGCATAATACACTCTGGCTCCATCCGTAGTTGCAAGTGGCAAAATTTCTTTCTTTTTGATGGCTGAGTAATATTCCATGGTGTGTGTGCGTGCGTGTGTGCGTATACGTATACCACATTTTCTTTATCCATTCATGACTCAACGGACACAGGCTTTTATGAGGATTTTATTGATAGTGTCATGCATTAATTTAGTTACAGTTAGAACGACCCTCTTTTTTTTTTTTTTTTAAGACAGCAATTTGTTTCTCAGATAAATGTATCTTCCTCTGTAGACTTAACATACTTCTCTTTATGTTTGCTCTTACAGTTTGGTATGTGAAAGCTTTCCTTAATCACAGATAATAGAGTGGTTTGGCTTTTCTGTAAACTGATGTCAATAAATTTTAGCTTTTGCGCTGTAGGGAAATACTCAAAACGTTGCCTCCTGAATATGTTCTCTGTTGGAAAGCTAAGTCAACCAGGAATGGAAAGATTGTGAAAACTTTAGACATTGTTTTTTTTGTTCTTTTTTTTTTGAGATATAATTGACAAAAAACATTGTGTAAGGTGTACAACATACTGATTTGATACATTTATATTGCAAAGACATTGACTTTTAATTAGTGTTTTTAATTCAAGGCAAGGCAACCTTGATATTCTCATAGTGCAACAGGGCTAACTTACTGTAATAACCTTTAATGACTTTGTATATGTATATGCCATTTTCAGTTAGTTGTCATCACAGTAACTCAGAGGTAAATTTTGTTTATTCATTGAAATTCATTAGCTGGTATGACACAAGTAGTCTAAAATTTCTCTATAAACAAAGGTGAGCTTTCTATATTTAGCCTTAGTTAAGAATCAAAATTTGAAAAACAGGATTAATGAGATAGATTGACATTTATTTCATATTTTAAACCTTTATCATGTTGAAATATGAGATTACAATCAATTTAAGGTCCTTTTCATTTCCTTGTACCATGGTTTTTTTGATGGGCCTGTGTTTGATGATTTGAGTGGTTCTCATATAAATGAGTTTGGAATAAAACCCACAGAGACTTGGCCATGTTAGAAAAACCATTGGTAAGCTGATAGTAATATAGAAAATGTGTTACAATCAAGGCAGCTCCTTGGTGGTGTTAATTTCAGTGGCAGATCTAGGTCACAATTCATCTTCTGCATACCAAATACCTCCTCTGAAGCTTAAAATAACAGATCTATTCAGAGATAGTTTCTTTTCTTTCTTTCTTTTTTTTTTTTCCCCTGTGAAATTGCTAAAACATTTAGCAGAGGGTAATTAGATGACTTTTAAAATTGGTCTAACCTTTGTATTTAATGGCATTAACATTTAGTTGCTTGGGAGAATTGCCTAAATTACCGATTTTTAATGTGGGAAAAGCATTTAGATTAATTTTGTTTGGTAAGAAATATAAATGACTGTTACTATAAGTGTTTTAACAAAATCTCAAAAATTTAGGTGTATACAGAATAAAAGATGGACTGCTCTTTCTCTCTTGGCAATTTAAGCAGTCTGATTACATCTATATTTTGCTATATGATCTCAGTTTAATTATAAGTGATGTTTGCAAATGAAGGGTTTAAAGTCTTTTTGTTTAAAAACATTAAACAGAATGAAAGTCATTTGGTATCTATACACTTTAAAGTCTCTGACTTATACTTTTAAATATTTTCTTCAGAAGTTTTTCACAACTTGCAAATTTTGGTGATTTGGAATGATTTTGTATAGAGTCCTGCAACTATCATATTTGCAAATTATACCAAGTAAATTATTTACTGTAAATTTTATTGAATTTGTTCTTCCTAGGTGTAGTCATAGGATCAATTGAAGTATCTGTCTTAACACTGAATTACTTGAATCATGTCAGAAATACAATTGTTGGGTGGACAAATTCTATATAGTAAATACCACATCGAACTTGAAATACCTGATACTTAATCCTAATAAGATTTCTTGCTAGATATATTTTCGAACT
The DNA here is from genome assembly GCF_037043125.1 of Eumetopias jubatus. Classification (NCBI taxonomy): domain Eukaryota; kingdom Metazoa; phylum Chordata; class Mammalia; order Carnivora; family Otariidae; genus Eumetopias; species Eumetopias jubatus. The sequence goes on from NW_028274810.1 coordinate 11,515,423, forward strand.
GGTAAATGAGCGATGCTGTTCTATTTTGGGTTTGTCAATCCATGATAATCCCTTAAAAATTAAAAATAAACTTTTAATTATAGATGTAGTATGTGTTTACTGTAGAAAATTAGAAAATACAGGTAAGCAAAAAAGAAAACATCTAGATATTTATAATCCTACCAGCCTAGATAACTACCATTAACACTTTGATGTGTATTTCTTCAGGTACTTTTCTGTGTAATACATGTACAAAACATATGTACATCCATCAGACTTTTTCCTCTCTATAGGTTCTTTGCTTCTCCCTGGAATATTTTTCCCTAGAAAACATGCCTGGCTTGTCTTATTATTTAGGAATCAGCCTAAATGTTACCTCCCGAAGGGAAGTTTCCTCAGCACCTAGAGTAGCTTACTGATATTTTGTTTTTCTTGCCAAACTAGATTGTAAAGTCCAAGAGAATGGGGGTTATGTCTGTCTTAGCACCATATCCCCCTAGTGCCCAGAAATGTCCCTGGCACTTAGTGGGTACTTAATAAATGTTTGATTGTTTAATATTATAAACATGGGATCAGAGTATATCACATTAGATGCCCTGGAAAGAAAGGTAAGATATATATTTCTGACCTTAGATTGCTTACAGTCTAGAGGAGAGGTAGAAAATTAGCTATGTGATAACATAGAATGTGGTAAGTTCTGTGGTAGAGGAAGGGGAAGTACAGCGCTAAGGAAGCACAGGGTAAGAATAGCTATCCGAACTGGGTAGAGATGACTTGTTAGAGAATGCTTCTTGGAAGATTGGCAATGTAAGCATTCTGTAACCTTGTAATTCATCAGTTCTTTTCATTTATAATATAACTTGTAATGGCTGGGTAGTATTTTGTCAGTATGTAAGTACCAGAGTTTAATCAACATCCTGTTACTTAGGATAGACATTTAAGGGGGAGTCCCTAAATAACTGTCATGGATATTTTTGTGTATCTTCAGTTATTTTCTTAGGTAATTTTTACTTGGGAGTGGAATTTCTGGGTCTGATAATTACAAATATCTGCAAGGCTTTTGGTGTACACATCCATTTTGGTGGGTGCCAAATTGCCCTCCTTGGAATTTGTACCGATTTATACTTCCAACAACAGTATATGAGAATGCCAAAAAAAGAAAAGTCAATCCAGTTTGGTAGGTAAAATGGTGTCTTACAGCTTACTTTGCCTTTGTTTGATTTACCTGTATGTATCATAGCAAAATATGACAAGCTTCAGTTTAGATTTTACAGTGGTTACTGAAGAGATGTTCCATACAGTATGGCAGATGTGAAATTACGTGGATATTTCCTTTACTTTTCATTGCAAGTCGTATTAAATTATATGCTTACGTATTCATTGTCTACTTTTTAGCATAGTTTTCAACCCTGAATATTACCGTATTCTAAGATCTTTGTCTCATTTTATAAACATGTAAGTTGTCATGGCAAATTCAGAGAAACTGAGAATAGGCCATTTAATTTGAGATCAAATACCGTAAGAAGTTTATATGTTGACACTAGGCCTAGCAACTAACTTCTTTTTAATTATTGTGGCCAGAAACACCAGATGAAAATGGTAAAACCCAGAGAGCTGATGATTTTGTCTTGAAGAAAATAAAGAAGAAAAAGAAAAAGAAACACCGAGAAGATATGCGAGGAAGACGCCTTAAAATGTACAATAAGGAAGTACAAACCGTCTGTGCTGGCCTGACCCGCATCAGTAAGGAAATCCTCACCCAAGGACAAATAAATAGCACTTCAGGAGTTAATAAGGAGTCCTTCAGGTATCTGAAAGATGAACAGCTGTGCCGATTAAATTTGGGCATGCAAGAATATCGGGTACCCCAGGGAGTACAAACACCTTTTATGACTCACCAGGAACATTCTATTCGTAGAAATTTCTTAAAAACAGGTACTAAATTTAGCAACTTTATTCACGAGGAACACCAGTCCAATGGTGGTGCACTTGTCCTTCATGCTTACATGGATGAACTCTCATTTTTGTCTCCAATGGAGATGGAGAGATTTTCTGAGGAGTTTCTTGCTTTGACATTCAGTGAAAATGAGAAAAATGCTGCTTACTATGCTTTAGCAATAGTGCATGGAGCGGCTGCTTATCTCCCAGACTTCTTGGACTACTTTGCTTTTAATTTCCCCAACACTCCTGTGAAAATGGAGATTCTGGGCAAGAAAGATATCGAAACAACCACCATTTCAAATTTTCACACTCAGGTAAGATAAAATCATTGTTAAATTGTTTAGTAAATACAGCTTCTTGACAGTATTAACCTCATTCTGTTTCATTTGCACATACCAGCACACTTTTGATAAAAATTCATGGTGGTAAAGGTGATTCAGAGCGTTAGTTTATTGCTCTAATTGAAAAATCTTAATTGCTGGTTCTTTGGGATGTAGCTTGTTACTTGCTTGGTCTAAGAAATGCTTTATACATGTTATACATCATTACAAGTCTTTATGGAAAACCAGCTTGAAAACGAATCCAGTCTTTCAGAAATCAGGTACTATTAGTATAGAGGATGTGATTTCGATCTGGTAGCATCAAGGTAACTTTAGTTAAGACTACTTATGTCATAAACACACGAGGGCATTGGCCTGTTTATTTGCCAGGTTTTTGCCGGCTTTGTTTCTTTCAGTAACTTGTTGGCAGTCTATCCCAGAAACATACCCCGTTTACGTGACTTGGAAGTGTCACTAGGAAGACCGCCATAGCCTCTGCTCCTTCTGCCTATGCACTGTTGTAGGTGAAGACCTTTTCTAAAGCCTTGCTTGGGCAGCTAGGCTTAAGTCAGCAGGGAAATCTCTCCTTCCTAACCACTGGTTTTTGACCATTTTTTCAATGAGTTATTTTAGGGCACAGAAAGAAGTTAATAACATGTCCTAGTTATTTTCTTACCTCCTTTTCTCATAAGGATTATAAACATGAATGGTCAGCTATAAGTTGGTATCATAGATACAAATTCAACACAAGTTTAGTGGAGAATATTTTACTTTTTAGAGATTTATGATTATATAACCTGTTTTTTCAGGTTATCTAATAATTTGCTGCCATTCTTTTTCTTAAGATTTTTTTTTTTTTTTAGGTAAATAGACTGTTGCTTAATAAGACTCTCAGCTGCCTGCATTATAGTGGTTTCAAGCCACTTGGATTTATTTGAAACCTCTTCTGACTTGAATCTTTTTAATGATTCTTGCCATCCTTGCCTCCAGTGAGGGGAGTATCCAGTTTAGATTCATGAGCTTCAGAATTTCTCTAATTGAAGTTCTCTCTGCAGTAGAGAGAACAGGAGCAGCCAGTCTGGAGAGGTCGCAAGATGGGGCTGCCCAAGACGTTGGAACACGATGTGCAATAAAGGGCTTCGTCTTGGATTTTGGCCTTGTTACCACAATCAGGTACCGAAGTGCTGACTTTTGTAGTAGATTTTCTTTTACTTTTTTTTTTTTAAGGAGTTTTGCCCTTTGAAGGTTAAGAATCCTATTTTTATAAATATTACAGAGAAGGGACAAAAAACAGTTTTCCTGATATAGGCCATAATCCCCGTAAGTCCCTATTTAACAAAGAAAGATATTGCTGAGAGCAGAATTAACATGCTTCATCACTTTTTTAGTTTAGAAAATGCAGCAAATTTTCTCTTCTGATTGATAGACCAACAAGCATATCTGAGAAATAAGCCAGAAATACGGGTGAAAAAAAGTCTTGGTTTTGTAGTGGTGGCTTTTTAACTTTCATGTTAGTGAGTCTATAGTAGATCAAGCTTATTTGTCAATAGTACCCAATCTAAATAGTTAATAAAAGAAGGTATCTCTACATATTCCCTGCTGATTTTTGTCCTCCGATTAATTTTTTAAAATGGAGCTGAAATTTAAATGACTGTACCAACAACTTACCTTGGGATTTACTTTGAGATTTATAAAAAAAACCTCTTCTTAAGAACATCTGAGATTATTATTAAATTAGATATCTTTACGCCTTCAACCAGATAAGAATATTGAGGACTACTGACTAAGTCTTGTGCTGTGGTAATCCTAGAACTTAATTTTATTTATGAATTTTCAGTCGTTGGAGAAGTATGGGGTGGGTATGGAGGTTGAAGTAGTCCATGGAACTTTAAATTTGCACCTGTCAAATATTTGGCAGTTGTTAGTATGGAAGCTAACACAATAGTTGACATTTATTTAGCAGTTCATGGTTTATAGAAATATTTTCATATTCATAACAATATTTGAAACAACCTATGGTGTAGGTAAGCAATTTTATCTCTGTTTTCCTTTGAAGGAACTGAAGCCTGGAGATGTTCATTGTTATCCAAGTTCACGTAGCTAGTAAGTAGGAAGTCACAGTGCTAACCTAGGCCACCTGAACAATATGCCTTTCATTTTACCACACTTCTTTACTTCAGCCATTGGAAAAGAGACCAGTGCTTTTATTTGTCTACCAGTCGTTAGTGAAATTAAAATAATCTTAGTTTAACACAGTATTGAGAAGGCTGTTAATTTTTAACAAATACTTTTAGATTGTTGGGAATTAAGTGAATACCTTAAATATTTTGGACTTCTTTGTTTAATGAAGTCTTTTAAAGTTCTGTTAAGCCTATGAAGAAACTGAAGAAACTTTTGTTACCTTGGACAGTTTTTGGAAGTTATTTATAGTTTAAATATGTAGCCATGATAATTATTCATGACTATTATTTCAAGGTAGTTTATTTAGCAAACACTTATTTTTCATTTATTGTTTAAAGATTATTTATTTGAGAGAGAGAGAATGAGTGAGTGAGCATGCAGCAGGGAGGGGCAGAGGAAGAGGGAAAGAGAGTCTGACGACTCCGCGGAGCCCCATGCAAGGCCTGATACCAGGACACTGAGATCACGACCTGAGCCACAACCAAGAGCAGGACACTTAAGCGATTGTGCCACCCGGTGCCCCTCAGCAAACCATGTACTGGACATTCTGTTCCTAAAAGGACTAATTGATGAGCTCAGTCTGGTGGAGATGAATAGACCAGCAATTATAATACAATTTGCTAAGTATTCGAATAGAAGTATGCTGCATAGGGAAAACCGTGTAATAGAGGGAGCACAGTTTGCGGTGTTACCTAACAGACTTGAGGTGATTAGAAGGGGCAGTTTAAAGCATGTGATGCTTGAGTAGAGTCTTAAAAGAAGATTAGTACTTAGCTTAATAAGGGCATTTTAAGCAAAGGAAAAACAGCCTATGCAAACACACAGAGACATTAGAGAATGTGGTACTTTCAGGGAGCTGCAGCTAGCCTGACATGGCAAGAGTACATGTTGACTGTTGAGGGGTGGTGGGAATTGAGACGAGAAAAAAAAATCAAGATGGTGAAGAGCTTTATATGATGTGCCGAAAGAAAGTTAGTACTTTTTCCTAAAGGTAATGGGGAAATCATTGGTGAATTTTCGTAGGGGAGTACTATCAAGTTATGTTTGCCAAGATTACATAGGAATGTGAAGGATGAGATTGAGGACGAAAATGAGATTGGAAGCAAGAAGACTGGCTAGGTTACTATGGTAACCAAGTCAGAAATGATCCATGTCACAAATGATACACTAGAGAGGAAGGAATGAAATTTGAGAAATAATTAGAAGATGGGATTAATTGCAGTTTGGTGAGGGAGAAGGATAGAGTTTTAAAATATGGTTTGGACAGATGGGCAGATGGTGGGTGCTGGTCACGAAGTTAATACAGGGTTGAAAAAGCTGGTTTCTGGGGGTGGAAGGTGTTGATGAAGAGTTCAGTTAGAGATACTTTGTGTTGGAAGTGCCTGTGAAGACTAAAGGTTAGAAACATCTATTAGGTAGTTGAATGTGTGGATCTAAGACTGGGAGACATATGTAGGCTGGAAATGCAGCAATTGGATCCATTAGCATATAGGTGATCCAGGCACAGCATTAGAGTGGAAAAGAGATGAAGCTAAGAATGGAATCCTGTGATGCACCCACATGTAAGTATGAGGAACGTGGGAAAGATCAAGAAGAAAGGTAGAAGGAAAATGAGGATACAAATTTTCTAGGTTTTAAGAATGATGGAGTAATTAAGTATCACGTTCATAGGAGGGATCAAGTAAGATAAGGGGAAAATGTGAAGTTGCTCAGTTAGGAATTTAATTGGAAACCAGTGCTTATCAAGATGCAAACCATGGCTAAATACTATTATTTATGGGGCTTTTTTAGAAGCTTACTACTTTCTCTGTGTATGAACTTGGCATTCAGACCCCTGCCCACATCTTCTGAATCAGATTCTGCATTTTAACAAGATTTGCAGGTGATTCATATACACATTAAGGTATGGGAAGCACTCCTTTAGAACTTATCTGCAGTAGTTGAAGGAAGGAAAATGTAGGCTTGTTTTGTGCAGGAATAATTATAGCTTCTGTTATTTTTATATTTTTAAATTGTGGTGGCAAAGTTAGGATGCACATAAAGGTGTTTTTTTTTTTTTCTTTCCGTATTCTGTAAAACTCAAATATCCTAACACCAACGGAGGTAATAAGTTCATGATAAATATCAACTGAAGCACCAAGCTGATCCTCAAATTTGATTACGTTCATCAGTTGATACAGGATAACTTAGTAAAGTTGCGTTTCTAATCTAAAGAACTACATATGTATTAACACATATATGTATGGTATTTTTATAATTTTGTAGGATTATTCAGATCTGATTAAGTTTTAAATAATCATTGGCTAAGTAACAATTTTGACTAAAAAGTTTGTGGAATCTTTTGGTTGGTTAATGAAGAAAAAAATTAGTGTCCACTTAGAAATCTGTTTCTCCCTAAAATACATATATGTTTTAGGAATAAGTATAATTTAGGATTTTTTTGGTTAGGTGCTATGTCTTGCAATTATAATAGTCTTCCAGCCATCTTATGGACTAACAGGATTTTAGAGTAGGTGGGGGCCATTTCCAACCCTTCATTTTACAGATGAAGAAGGTCACATTTTGGTTATGACCTTCCCAAAGGTTAAATAGTGGCAGATCTTCAAAGAGGAATTATTTTTTCTTCTGTCACTGAGTGGAATTAAATCCTACAGGTGAGGGTTAGCAAGTTTTAATGTGTATATGAAATGCAGAGTTTGATTTTATCGGTCTGGGTTTGGGCTTTATAGTCTGCATTTCTGATGAGTTTCCAGGTGATGCTGATACTGCTGGTCATGAGCCGGCAAGGCTATAGACTGTAAATTCTATACAGGAATTGCAAGCCAAAGCAACACGAAGAAACACTAAAACACTAAAAGTATAGTGAAATTAAAGGAGGAGTTGTTTTAAATATTGCCATTGAGATTATTTTCACCTTAGAGTGACTAGGTAATTGAAGGGTGTGTATATGTATGTGCTGGCGAGAGAGGCAATTGATTAAAAAAGCCTATCTATCATGATAAGATTTTGTTTTTTGTTTTTTTTTAAAGATTTATTTATTTTAGAGAGAGCATGGGGGGGGGTCAGAGGGAGAAGCAGACTCCCTGCTGAGCAGGGAGCCTGTTGTGGGACTCGATCCTGAGACTCCAGGATCATGACCTGAGCTGAAGGCAGTCGCTTAACCAACTGAACCACCCAGGCACCCAGATTTTGTTTTCTTTATCTGACAGATGTGCATATTTTAAGTTCTGCTTAAAAAAAATTTCTGTATACATACAATGTTGAAGTCTTTTACTGAGGATCATAGATCTTTAACTTTAGGTGGTGGTGGAAGTTCTTACAAATATTACTTTTATTACTATAAAAGGGTAATGTCTTTTGTTCCAGAGAAAATCAGCAAATGTTATTTCTTCATTGTGTGTTGTGGTAAGGCCTCAAATGGGTTTATTAGGTGCTCCTCATCTTTGATCAATATAATTAACATTTTATGGTGAATTGGTAGTACTAATTAAGAGAGTCGAACTAGAAGAGTGCTTTGTAGATGTTAAATAACTGAGAAACTCTTTATGAACTACACATCAGTGTGTTATATAAAAGGAGAAATAAATGTTTTAAGTAGCTGGCTTTATAAAATAAACCAGCATAGGAATGGTAGGTTTCGATCTCTTTTTCCTCTCATTCTACGTACAGCTTATAATAAACTCATTTTGACTCACTCTGCTTTTTCACTGTGTGTTTTAAAGTAGGAATGCCTTTCTATTCACAGATCACAAAGTTAAGGAAGATTGCTGGCTAGCTCTTTCCTTTCTGTTTTTTAAACAATCAGGCTTTGGGGCGCCTGGGTGGCTCAGCCGTTAAGCATCTGCCTTCGGCTCAGGTCATGATCCCAGGGTCCTGGGATCGAGCGCCGCATCGGGCTCCTTGCTCCGCAGGAAGCCTGCTTCTCCTCTCCCACTCTCCCTGCTCGTGTTCCCTCTCTCGCTGTGTCTCTCTCTCTCTGTCAAATAAATAAATAAATAAATCTTTAAAAAACAAAAAAACCAATCAGGCTTCTTCCTAAAACATGAGTTCTGTAGAATAATTACCCTTCACTTGGGTGGGGGGGCATGTCCATATAGTGTATTTCTGACTTTATGTTCTTCTAAGTGTTTTGTGTGTTTGTGTGTGTGTTTTTAAGAATTTCTTTTTTAGATTAGTTTTAGGTTCATGGCAAAATTGAGGGGAAGGTACAGAGATTTCCTGTATACTCTCTGCCCCCATCTGTGCACAGACTTCCTCATTATTAACATCCACACCGCCCCCCCGACCTTCCCCATGGTACATTTATTACAGGTGATGAACCTCCATTGATTCATCATAATCATCCAAAGCCCATAGTTTACATTATAGTTCATTCTTGGTGGTATACTTCTATGGGTTTGGACTAATGTATAATGACATATATCCATCTCTATGGTAGTACACAGAGTATTTTCGCATCTTAAAAATCCTCTGTGCTCTGCCTCTTCATCCTTTCCTTCCTCTCCCAACCCCGGGCAAACACTAATCTTTTTACTGTCTCTGTAGTTTTGCCTTTTCCAGAATGTAAAATAGTTGGAATCAAATAGTATATAGCCTTTTCAAATTGGCTTCTTTCACCTAATAATATGCATTTAAGGCTCTTCTATGTTTTTTTTCATGGATTGATAGCTCTTTTTTTTTTTTGAATAATATTTTGTCTGGATATACTACAGTTATCCATTTGCCTACTGAAGGACATCTTGGTTGTTTCCAAGTTTTGGCAGTTATGAATAAAACTGCTATCTTCTAAGTTTTTAACTGACTTATGACTGTCCTTATTAAAAAGTGTATGTATTTGGAGCACAGTTGAGCTTATTTCACTCTTAGCAGTTGATACAGGATAACTGTGAAGTTTCTTTTTAAAGATCTTATTTGTGTGAGAGAGAGAGGGTGTGTGCACATGAGCGGGGGAGGGGCAGAGGGAGAGAATCCCAAGCGACTCCCTGCTGAGTGCAGAGCCCCACGGGGCTTAATGCCAGGACCCAGAGAACATGACCCAAGCCGAAACCAAGAGTTGGACGCTTAACTGCCTAAGCCACCCAGGTGTCCCATGAAGTTAAGTTTCTAATCTAAAGAATTATATAAAGTACTGACAGAGCAATATGTGGTTTCAAATGTAATGGCTTAAACTTTTATGGATATCATAAGAATTTTTTTAAATGCATGCAAAGCTAACCACTATTTTGTTAACAGGCATTTTCTCCCTTGATTCCACAATCCTTTTCCGTTCCCTCTTTGCCTTCTGATTTTACTAATTGAGTTTTCTCTGGCATTCTGTCTCTTGCTCTCATGGCAGGCTTACTTAGTTTTTCTGTTCTTTAGTCTCACCTCCCTCTAGTCCTCCTAATAACTCGTCTCCTCAACTTGTTCTTTGCTTTTGAGTGTCATTTCCAGGCCGGAGTTTTTCAAACTTGCCAGATCCTAAGAATAATCTGAGGTTTCTGGTTCCAAACACATATTTAGAATCTCAGGTTCCTCTCCTGGAAATTATGATTAGGTGTGGAGGGAGACCTGAGATAAATACCTCAGGTGATTCAAATCCTATGATCAGGCAAATTTAAGAAGCTTTTGAAAATATATACCATCTAGCATTACTGTGTTTTCCTTCATTTGACCTGTAGATCATCCTTTTAGAATTTCATAGAAATCATAAACCAGGGGCTCTTAGAGATAATCTTGTCTAACCTCTCCATAGTACAAATTTTTTGTTTTTTTAAAGGTTTTATTTATTTGACAGAGAGAGATGCAGCGAGAGAGGGAACACAAGCAGGGGGAGTAGGAGAGGGAGAAGCTGACTTCCCGTGGAGCAGGGAGCCTGATGCGGCGCTCGATCCCAGGACCCTGGGATCATGACCTGAGCCGAAGGCAGATGCTTAACGACTGAGCCACCCAGGCGCCCAACATACTACAAATGTTTTAGAAAATCACTTTTGGTTTGATAATTATTCAGGAACTTGTCTGTTCTTAAGGTTTCATAAGGCTGCCAGTGAGCCCTCAACATTGGGAAGTTTGCTGCTTTTCTTTGGTCACCTTGCTTGTTTGTTCTTCAAACTCTTTATCTGTATACATCTTTTCTGTATTCCCTCCTGTTAAAATAGAAATCCCACCTCCTCCTCAAAAGCTAATCTTTCACCTGTGCTCTAGATTCCACTCCTCACTTTGCTTAGGATTGTCACAAAATATAGATAACAAAATTACTGTTTAACTATTTTTAGGTGTATAATTCATTGGCATTAAGTGCTTTTACAATGTTATACAACCATCACCATTATCCATTTCTAGAACTTTTTCATCATCCGAAAAAGAAACTGCATCCGTTTGCTTAGGATCTTTACACACCCCCACCCCTTTAATCTTTTCCCTCTCCATTCCCATATAAAGTGCAAATTATATTAAGTGAATTCTTTATATTTCCTTCATTTATAATAAAATACTAAGCTCTTTTTCTCCCCAGAAGTAAATCTTTCTTCTGAATTTGTGATTTCTCTATGCACCTTCTAATATTTTGCTATACATGTATGAACATACAGACTATATAAAACTATTTTGTATGATTTAACACTTTATAAATAGTATTTTGCATGTATCATTCTGCAGATTGGTTCACTTCAGCATTGCTTTAGAGAATTATGTTGATACACGTAACTCTAGTTCATTCATTTTAACTGCTATTTTTGGTATTTTTTTGTGTGATTATATCACTGTTCTCCTGTTCTTATACATTTAGGTTGTGTACAGTTTTGTAATATTACAGTGTTGCAACAGGAATATATGTAGAGGTATCCTCTACATATATGTGTGTGTGTGTGTGTGTGTGCGCGTGCACTGTATCCTATACATGGATGCCCTGGGATTTCTGTTTGCCTTTTCTCATGTCCTGGGATTCCATGACTATTCTGTTGACCGAATTCAGTGATTCAAATGAGATTTCACGTGTTTAAAGTCTTTATTCTACCATTACATATTTTGGGTAGTTCAGATAGGTGTGGCATTCTTGGTTGGAGATCATTTCCTTGAGGTTTATAAAGGCAAAGTGTCTTTATTTAAGCTTCTAGTACTGCTACTGAGAAATCCAGTATCATAATGAGTCCTTATATTTTTAGGTGTTTTTTTTCCCCTCTCTGGAAACTTATTTTAAAACCTCTTTACTGCAGAATTTCAGAATACTGAGGATAATGTGCCTTGAGATTTTTTTTAAATTGGGTTTTGTTTTTTAATTTACTGTGAAATATTTCAGACATACATAGAGGTATAAAGATACCTGTGTTCTAACCACTTGACCCAAGAAATAAAGTGTTATCAATACAGTTGAAGACCACCTCCAACCCACATGATTTTCTCAGATTTCATTGGTATGAGTCCTTTTATATTCACTCTGATGAGTATTTAGGCCTTCTCAATATGGAAATGCATATCTTTTTGTTTGGGTAAGTTTTCTTGTATTATTTCTTTGTTAATTTCCTTACCTCAGTATCTGCTGTTCTTCTTTCCTGAAACTTTTATTAGTTGGATATTAGGCCTCCTGGCTGAACCTCTAAATTTTTCCTTTTATTCTTCTTTGTCTTTTTGTTCTACTTTCTGGGGAGATTTAACTATCTTCTTTTCCTCCTGTTGATTTATTTCAACTGTAATGTTTTGAATTTAAGACCTTGTTCTTTTTTTTTAATTTAAATAACTTAACTGTTTCATGGATGCAATATCATCTTTCATCTCTTTGATGATATTAGTAATTGTTTTGAAATTTTCTTGTAGTTTGTTTCATCGAGTTCTTTTTGTTTTAATCTTGTTTATGTATTTTCTTCAAATGTCTGGTGATCTGTTTATATTGAAATATGTGTTAGTACAAAACTGGTTAGAAACTGTGGGCACAAAGGTGGGATTGGCCATTTGATGACTGGGTAGGGAATCTGGCCATATCATTGTAAGAAAAGCTCCAAATAGCAACATTTAGAGATCTTCTCTCTGGGGCCTTTAATTTCTACAGCTAAGACTGTACCACATTTTTGCCAGGGGAATAGAGTAGGTTATATATCTGTTTGCTAGAATTCTTGGAGTTGAACTATGGAAGTAGGTAGGTGAGTTCATTGTTCAATATATGGAATTTTACTTGTCTGTTGTCAGTGTAATGGCTTTCTTTCATATTTGTGCCTGGTATCTTTGTTTTCCATAGTCTCTTTTGTTCACTTTCTCCACAAGATAGGATAAGGATGTGGGATGGGGCAGGGAGTGGGGAACATAAGTAGAGGGGTCTAACTAATACTTATACAAATTTTAATCCCATCTTTCTCGTTTTTTAGTTCCATGCTTTGTTTCCCACCTTCTGCTTAGCCTTTCCATGATTCTGTAGCTCAAACTGATTTTTTGGTTATCTTCTATGTAGGTACTCAGTATTCAGAGTTCTCAGTTGGCTAATTCCCCTGTACACTTTTCCCCTTGTAAAAACTGGTTTGCTAACTTGTATCTGTCATTTTTTTACTTCTGTTCTCTTTGAGCTTCTGGGATTTATGGCCTTTGTTTTACTCTCACTTGGTGGGTTTTGATAAGGAATAGACATAAATCTTTTGTTCTGTCTGCCATGTTTAAATAGCAGTCCTTTTCACCTTTTCACCTTTACCAGATTCTTCCCATTAAGACCTCACACTAAAGAAGACTTAGATGGAAAGATATATTTTTGGATTAAGAAGAACCAACATCAGAATGATAAAGAAAAGTAGTGGTGGAGGAGTACCCTATCAGATACCAATACATTCTAAAGATTTAGTGATTAAATAAGTGTATATTAGTTTATGAACATTATTCAGTGAAACAGAAAAGTAAGTCTAGAAATAGGCCCAAATACATACAGGCATTTGATACATAAAAATGATGGTATCTGAAATCACTGATGGCAGAGAGATGATAGTGTTGGGACATCAGGGTACTTATCTAGAATTCATCTTTGTATCCATATCCCTGGATACCAAGATAAATTCCCAATGTGATCAGAGATTTAAATGTGGAAAATGGAGACATTAATGTAATAGAAGAAAACATGGAAGAATTCTTTCATGACTTTGTAGTTCAAAAGGTCTTTCTGACTATGACCAAAACAAAAGAAAAATCACTGTCAACGCAGTCAAAAGACAGATTGTGGAAAATTGTATACAATTCATACAGAGGATCAACTTTCCTAAATTATTAAGGGTTCTAGAATTAGATAAGAGAAATAAATACTAGTTGCCCAATTTAAATATAAGCAGGCATATGAATGGATAGTTCACAGAAAAAGAAATGCAAAAGGCCCTTTAATTCTCTTATTTGAAAAGATACACAGCTTCATTCCTAAGAAAGTGAAATTAAAACTACTAAGATGGTAGTTTTTACTTACCAAATTAGTAAAAATCCAAAAGTTTGATAACATTCTATTAGGCTGTGGGGCAGCATTATACTTTCTTACAGTGCTAGGGGGAATAAAAGTTTATACAACCCTATTGAGGGTTGCTCAGTCTTTCCATTTAAGAAAATTCTCTCTTGATCTTATTTTCTCCTCTCACTACCAACCTTTTTTATTTTCACAGTCTAATTTCTTGAAAGAATTGTTTACACTTGCTGTCCACATTTTCTCATCTCTCCTCAGATCACCGATTTTGTTTCTGCTGTCATACTTTCTCTGAAAAACCTCTCTTGCCAAGGTCACCAATGGGCATTTTTCATCTTCATTTCACTGAAGTCTCAGCAACATTTTGACCAAACTTCTTGAAATATATTATTTTAACTTTTATTATACCGTGTTGTCTTGGTTTTCTTTTTAACCTCTCTGACCCCTTGACAATTCCTTTACATTCTTTTTTGTCAGCTTTTCTTCTCCTTTGGTGCCTTTTAAATTGGATGTTCCTAGGCAAAGACCCCTGTTCTTTGAACTATATATGTTCTGTAGCCAATGACTAGGATTTATATCCTCAGTCCAAACCACTTGATTTCAGACCCAGCTGCCCTTTTGACATACCCACTTGGGTGTTTTAGAGCTACTTGGTATTAGTACCTATTGCTCCTGTAACAAATTACCATAAACATAGTGCCTTAAAACAATACAAACTTACAGTTTCTTACAGTTCTGAAGGCTCTGAAGGCAAATTTGGGTTTTGTTGGTTTTTTGTGTATTTTAGCTTCTGGTAGCCTTCTGTATTTCCTAGTTTGTGGCCCCTTCCTCCATCTGCAAAAAGTACATCACTCCTCCTCTGCTTCCATCATTGTATCGCCTTCTCTGCAGATCTCCCTGTGCCTCCTCCTCATAAGAATGCCTGTGATTACATTTAGGGCTTACCTGGATAGATTAGGCTACCCTCCCTATTTCAAGATTCTTAACTTATTCACAACTACAAAGTTTTTTTTGCCATATAAGGTCATATTCACAGGTTCCAGAGATTAGGACCTACATATCTAGATATCTTTGGGGGCCATTATTCAGCCCACCACACAATTGAAGCTCATCATGTTCAAACTTCAACATATTACCTTCCCACCCAAACCTGGCGGTGGGCCTTCAGTAGAAAGAGTGGTTTCTGTATCTCCCTGCAAAGGTCAGAACCTGGGAGACATCTTTGACATTCCTTTCTCTGCCCTATCATATCCAGTCTGTCTCCCAAGTCCTGGCAATTTTATCTCCTGGATATTTTTCAAATCTTTTTTCTTTATCATTTTCTAATCATCTGCACTGTTACTAACTTAGTTTATCGTTTCAAGCCTAAATCTCTTTCAGTACTCCTCTGGGAAAATGAAACAAATACAAAAACCCCAAGCCCCCTCTGCCCTGAAAAGACAAAAGCAAATTGATAACTTTTCCTTAACTACTTTAGATCCTTTAGTGATTTCCCAAATCTTTAACAGTAGTCTTCAAGGCTCTTCTAATCCAGCTACAGCTCATTTATCCAGCCTCATCCTTATTTTTTCTTTTGCTTTCTGTGTTTAGCATTGTTAATTTTCTTTCTTCTTTTTTTTTTTTTAAAGATTTTATTTATTTATTTGACAGAGAGAGACACAGCGAGAGAGGGAACACAAGCAGGGGGAGTGGGAGAGGGAGAAGCAGGCTTCCCACGGAGCAGGGAGCCCGATGCGGGGCTCGATCCCAGGACCCCGGGATCATGACCTGAGCCGAAGGCAGATGCTTAACGACTGAGCCACCCAGACGCCCCCATTAGCTTTCTTTTAGATCTTGGAAAGGGTGATTCTTAAGGGGTTTTGTTTCCTTTAAACTTGTTTTACAGATTTCAACTCCATGTTTATTTCGAGGAACACTTTATTCTCTAAATCAGGATCCCTTGTTCTCTTTTACAGTGGCTTATTCATTCCATTTTGAGGACTTGTCACAGCTTATAATTAAATATTTGTTTAGATAGTGTCTGCCTCTCCCTACTAGACTGTAAGCTTCCAGGGGCCACGAATGGGTCTGGTTTGCTATATCTGTGGTTAGGACAGTGTCTGACATGTAATATACAGTAAACTTTCATTCAGTGAATGATACTGACTTTCCTATAATTCCTGGTTTTTATTTAAAGTTGCATGAGTCTACTCTTCTACTTCAGTTTTTTCAAGTTAAATACTTTAATTTCTTCACACTTTTTCCGATTTATCTGGTTTTCAAGTCACTAATTATCTTAATTGTTTCCTTTGCATGTGCTGCAGTTACAGACTTTTTAAAGCCCAGAGCAGAAGCTAATATTCCCGATGTCATTTGTGCAATACGGAGTATTGTCTCCTTTAGTATATATAGAAAGTACAGGCATACCTTGGGGATATTGTGGTTTTTGGTTCCAGACCACCACAGTAAAGCAAGTCAAATGAATTTTTTGGTTTCCCAGTGCATATAAAAGTTATGTTTGCTCTGTACTGCATAATCTTTTAAGTGGGCAATAGCAGTATGTCTAAAGAAACAATGCATATACCTTAATTTGAAAAAATACTCTATTGCTAAAAAATGCAAACTACCATCATCTGTGTTTTCGGCGAGTCAGTCTTTTTGCTGGTGGAGGGTCTTGCCTCCATGTTGGTGGCTGCTGACTGCTCAGGGTGGTGGTTGCTGAAGATTGGGTGGCTTTGACAGTTTCTTAAGACAGCAATGAAATTGACTCATTGACTCACAAACAATATCTCTGTAGCATGTGATGCCGTTTGATAGCATTTTACCAACAGTAGAACTTCTTTCAAAATTGGAGTTAGTCCTCTCACCCTGCTGTGGCTTTATCAACTAAGTGTATGTAATATTCTAAATCCTTTGTTGTCATTTCAACAGTCTTCACAGCATTTTCACCAGGAGTAGATTCCATCCCAAGAAACCGCTTTTTTTGCTCATCCATCAGAAGCAGCTCCTCACCTACTAAAGTGTTACAATGAGATTGCAGCAATTCAGTCCCATCCTCAGACTCCACTTCTAATTCTAGTTCACTTGCTGTTTCTACCACACCTGCAGTTACTGTCTCCACTGAAGTCTCGAACCCCTCAAAGTCATTCATGAGGGTTGGATTCAACTTCTTCCAAACTCCTGTTAATATTGATATTTTGAGCTCTTCCTGTGAATCACAAATGTTCTTAATGGCATCTAGG
This sequence comes from Eumetopias jubatus, assembly GCF_037043125.1. NCBI lineage: Eukaryota > Metazoa > Chordata > Mammalia > Carnivora > Otariidae > Eumetopias > Eumetopias jubatus. The sequence goes on from NW_028274810.1 coordinate 11,532,462, forward strand.
AATGATGAATCCTTTCCAGAAGGTTTTCCATTTACTTTGGCCAGACCCATCAGAGGAATCACTATTTGTGGCAGCTATATAGTCTTTCAAAAAAAAGACAACAATTGAAATGACTCCTTGATCCCTGGGCTGCAGAATAGATGTTGTGTTGGCAGGCATGAAAATAATACTAATCTCATTGTACATCTCCATCAGAGCTCTTGGGTAACCAGGTGCATTGTCAGCAGTAATATTTTGAAAAGAACCTTTTTTTCTGAGCAGTAGGTCTCAACAGTGGGCTTAAAATACTCAGTAAACCATGTTGTGTAAGCAGATGTGCTGTCATCCAGGCTTTGTTGTTCCATTTACAGAGCACAGGCAGAAGAGATTTTGCATAGTTCTGAAGGGCCCTAGGATTTTTGGAATGGTAAATGAACATTGGTTTCAACTAAGAGTCACCAGCTACATTTTTCTTTGATAAGAGAGTCACCCTGTCCCTTAAAGCTTTGAAGTCAGGCACTGACTTCTGTAGCTATGAAAGTCCAGATGGCATCTTCTTTCAATATAAGGCTATTTTGACTGCATTGAAAATCTGTTGTATAGTGGAGCCACCTTCATTAATGATCTGAGCTAGATCTTCTGGATAACTTGCTGCCTCACCTTGCACTTTTCCGTTATGGATATGGCTTATTTCCTTAAATCCCATGAACCAACCTCTGTTAGCTTCAGACTTTTCCTTCTGCAGCTTCCCCACCCTTCTCAGCCTTAAGAGAATTGTTAAGAGTTGGGCCTTGCTCTGAATTAGACTTTGGCTTAAAGGAATGTTGTGGCTGGTTTGATCTATCTAGACCACTAAAACTTTCTTCATATCAGCAATAAAGCTCTTTCTTATCATTTGTGTGTTTCATGTGTGGTGGCATTTTTAATTACCTTCAAGAAATTTTCCTTTATTCACAAGTTGGCTCTTTGGTGCAAGAGGCCTAGTTTTTGACCTGTCTTGGCTTTTGACATGCCTTCCTCAATAAGCTTAATCATTTCTAGCTTTTGATTTAAAATGAGAGACGTGCGACTCTTCCTTTCACTCAAACAGAGACCATTGTAGGGTTCTTAAACTGGCCCAATTTCAGTTTTGTTGTGTCTCAGGAAACAGGGCCTGAGGAGGGGGGGGGGGGGATGGCCAGTCAGTAAAGCGGTCAGTACACACACAATATTTATTAAGGTCGCTGTCTTATTTGGGTACAGTTCATGGTGTCCCAAAACAATTGCAGTAGTAACATCAAAGAGCACTGATCATCATAACAAATATAATAATGAAAAATTTTGAAATACTGTGAGAATTACCAAAATGTGACACACAGACACGAAGAGCAAATGTTGTTAGAAAAATGGTGCTGATAGATTTACTTCTGGCAGAGTTGCCTCAAACCTTCAATTTGTAAAAAATGCAGTTACTGGTGAAGCATAATATCTGTGAAATGCAATAAAGTGAAGTGCAGTAAAATGATGTGTGCCAGTATACAAGATAATAACAAGGAGATGTCACATACAGTTGCTAGAACAAAATAAAAGTTTCTCTCTTGAGGAACAAGTCCGGAGGTTAAGCTGCTCTGTTCTGTTCCATGATGTCATCCAGGATTCTCCTTTCATCTTTTAAGTTTTGCCAATCCCTTTGGTGGTGTTGTGTGTGTATTTGAACCTGGCTCTTAAGAGACAGAAAGAGGAAGTGGAGAGCAAGCAGCTTACTTATAAAGGCATGCTCTGGAAATTGCATATGTAACTTAGACTAACATCTCATTGGCCAGAGCTTAGTTCCAGACCACACTTGGCTGCCAAGGAGCCTCGCTTATTGGCTATATGCCCAGGAAGTTCTGTTTCTAAAAAGATGGGTAGAATTAGTAGTTTGCTTGTTTGGCATTGGTGTCACACAGTTGGTACATGTTGAATTTCTGGTCATAAATGCTATCCATCTTCCAACTTGTGCTATTAATTATTAAAATGCATTACGAACAGTAGCATTTATGAACGTTTTTTACACAAGTGATACACAGATACTGTTAATCGATTTTGCTCTTTCTACTATTTTTCTTTGGGCACAGTTTAATGTCTCATTATTTCATTCTTTCTAGACACAGGATAAATTATAAATTTATAATACATATTTTTAAATAAAAAATAATTCAAGTTTCCTCTTTTTAGGTTAACTTTCTCTTTCCGAATAGGAAAGGATGCTTTATATTTATTCATGTCACATATTAATTATCCCAGGTGTTTGCATTTTAAGTTGTCTTCAGGCTCAGTGCTATCAATTAAATTATTGCTAATTGTTTAAATTAGGTAACTTCAAGCACTGTGATATAAAAATATTCTGTCTTTGTAAAATTTAAAGTAGTGTGAATTCCTTCAAATTAGTGATGCATTAAGAGTTGCATAATCTCAAAGCTAGCAAAAGTGGCACGTGGCAGTGTCCTTTTTCAGGATTAGTCTTGAGTTCTGTAAGCTTTAAATTGTGATGTGTCTCTAGGATAGTTCTCATATAAAATGCCACTATTCTGTATTTTTGAAAGTCTATCTTGGTAAAGAAACTTCTGATAATTGGGAATAGTTGGGGGGAGTGTTGTGGGGGGACTGATATTTATTATCTCTGAAAGCATGCCATTCTCAGAACTGGTATTGAAGGTTAATTAATCTGCTTTAGTTGTTTTGGGGTGCTTGGCCTAGAAAGGTTAGAATAATGCTTAGAAAAGCTTTCCTAAATAGAAAAGCTTTCCTTCTCTTTGTATCCCATGATCATCATCTTTCCTGCTGTCTCCCCTGGCTTTTCATAGCATGATGATCATACAAATGAATGGAAGGTAACTCATAAAAATATATGAAAGGTGACTTTTGTCCTGAGTGGTTGCTGCTTAATGATCCTTTAAGGTGATCTTGGGAAAGATAAGGAAGTAAGAAATCCCTGATTTTTTCTTTGTGTATTGTGTATGAATAGGGGTGCCTATTAAATAGTCTACAGAAAAAAAAGTGGGTTCTGAAAATGCTGCTAGAGAACTAATAGTAAAAAACTGTAAGAAATACTAGATTGTCATTTATGCCTTGTATTGAGGCAAAATAGGTGGTATTTAAAACAACAATTAAATCTTTTTTTAAAGATTTATTATTTTATTTATTTTTATTTTTTTAAAAGATTTTTATTTATTTATTTGGCAGAGAGAGACACAGCCAGAGAGGGAACACAAGCAGGGGGAGTGGGAGAGGGAGAAGCAGGCTTCCCGCCGAGCAGGGAGCCTGATGTGGGGCTTGATCCTAGGACCCTGAGATCATGACCTGAGCTGAAGGCAGACGCTTAACGACTGAGCCACCCAGGTGCCCCTAAGATTTATTATTTTAGAGACAGAGTGTGCATGTGATGGGGACAGAGAGAGAGGGAGAGAGAGCATGTCACGCAGACTCTCTGCTGAGTATGGAGCCTGACTCTGAGATCATGACCTGAGCTGAAATCAAGAGTTGGTTGCTTAACCTCCTGAGCCGCCCAGGCACCCCTATATTAGGCTTTTCAGTCTAATCCGCACCTTAACTAAGGTAGAGAATGCTTGGTTACTGATCCAAGGTGGAAATTTTGGTTAGAATTAAGCATTTTTAGTCTAGTCTTCTGTATGCACAGATCTGTCTTTATTCTTGAGAAACATTAGTTTTAAATCAGAAGGGGGAAAGGTGCCCGGGTGGCTCAAGTCTGCCTTTCAGCTCAGGTCATGATCCGGAGTCCCGGGATGGAGCCCCACATCGGGCTCCAGCCCCACAAGGGGCTCTCTGCTCAGCAGGGAGCCTGCTTCTCCCTCTGCCCCTCACCCCACTCATGCTCTCTCATTCTCTTCTCTCTCTCTCTCTCTCTCTCAAATAAAAGTCTTAAAAAAAAAACTGGAGGTGGGAATATAAGAAAATACAAGAAATGACTTAGAAGAATAATATCAGATTGTGTCAAATCAATTGGTAGACTCCATTTGTTTTTTATTTGTTTGGTTTTTTAAATTTTATATTTAAATTCCAGTTAGCATACAGGGCAATATTAGTTTCAGGTCTACTAGTAGATTCCATTTGAATGCTAGGATTCTCTGGGCTACAGATTGGTATAAAATATGCCTTAAGTTCACTAGAGAGTTGATAGAAAATGTTTGCTTGCAAGTAACATTAGATTTCAGAAAAAAAAGATCATGAAGGGTGATCAGGAAGGCTTCCAGAAGAAAAGTCTTGAACTGATCTTTGAAAGATAAGATTTGGATTGACAGAAGAGGACATTTCAAATAGGGCAGATTTAAGAGAAAAATCATTGCAGGTAGAAGTAAGTTTGGCATAAATTGGGTAGATAAAAAATCAGTTTGCCTGGGATAGAGGATCTTATATGCAAGTAATTGGGAGGGAGATTGGGATTGCTAACAGTCAAGCCTGGTATCTGGCCTGATGTGAAGGTTTTCACTAGGGAGTACAAAATGAATATGGAAGATTAATCTGACCATGTTTTTTTTTTTCCCTCCTTTTCTCTGCCCTGCCAGTTTTACTGTTTATTTACTGATTTTTTTTGTCCTAAAGATCACTTTGTTGTTGTTATTATTATTATTTTTAGTGTTTACAAAGTACAAAAATCATCATTCTCAGAGAAGTCTTCAGTGTTTCTTTGAGATTTTGGGATCATAGATTAACTTGCTCTTTGAAATTTGTTTGTGGCACTTATCACGTTAATGTGTCAGTGTGCTAGGGCAACTTTCTGTAACTGTGGACTTTATACAAGGTACTGAGCATTGAGTTCTTAGTATGTAGAAGAAATAGCAACAATGGAAACAATATTTTAATTTTTTAATTATATTATAGTGTACTTCAGTTCTTTCTCCCCCCTTTCGTTTTATCTCAGGTCAACAGGACATACTGCTGTGGCACCTACCGAGCAGGTCCCATGCGGCAGATAAGTCTTGTTGGAGCAGTAGATGAAGAAGTTGGTGATTATTTCCCAGAGTTCCTTGATATGTTAGAAGAATCACCATTTCTGAAAGTGAGTGTTAATTCCAATTATTAAAGTTCTGATCATTACTTTAGTGGACACTTTCTATTAAGAAGTATTAATATTAAATTAATCTTGTCTATTAAAATTAAATTTTATCCAGTGTTTTGAATAGAAATGTTTAGAAAATTATTGGTTCAGAATAACAGCAATAACAAAATTATTGCTTCAGAATTTTACATATAAATTACTCTCTAATATAGCATTTATTTCTTCATATGCATATACAAAATAAACTTCCTAGAGCTTTCTTTTGATTTGGGGTAGTAGAGAGGTTAACTTGTAAATAGACAAAAAAAAATTTTTTTTTAATGTGACTCATTCATCTGACTTCTAGATGACTTTGCCCTGGGGTACGCTTTCCAGCCTCCGACTCCAGTGTAGGTCCCAGAGTGATGATGGGCCGATCATGTGGGTAAGGCCAGGAGAGCAGATGATCCCTACAGCAGATATGCCAAAGTCACCCTTCAAAAGACGACGGTAAACATTTATTTTTCCCAAATAAGGAAAAGCACTTTTTTTGGTTGCTTATAAAAATGATTGAGACCTGAGCACAGTTTGAAAACTATTTGTCTAGATTATTTGAAGAGCTATCTTAAGTAAATCTTCAGTGGTCAGTTTCTTAGTCCAGTCTACTCATTACATAGTCATCAGAGTGAGGCATCCTTCTAAAAAAAACAAATTTAATTTTTTCCTATTTTCTTAAAACCTGGGTCCTAACTGCCTGCAAGATTAAAGTCCAAATTCCTTTGTGTGGTTACAAGGATCTTTCATAATCTGGCCCCAACAGTACCTCTAGCTGGATCTGTTTCTAGTCTGTTCCAGCCATGCAGAGTTCAGTTTTCAAACTGTGATCTTTCACAGCTCTGTGCTTTTGTGCTGTTCATTTTACTTAGAATGGCATCCCCTCCCCCATCTTCCTCTCTACCTGACAAACTCTTAATAAATTTTCAAAAAAATAAACTTGGATGTCACTTCCTTTGTGAAGCTTTTCTTTGTTCCCATAGACAATTAATTATTCCCTTCTCTGTGTTCACACATCACTCTGTTCATTAATAACCTTGTTTACATGTTTTTGTTTTTTACTAAATTTTGAGTTCTCAGGACTGACTGTGTTTTATTCTCAATCTTCATGACCCATAGACAGGTGATTAGTAGTGTTTGCTGAATGAAACCAATAATGTATATCTCCTATAGTAATTCATATTGGGCTAACATATTTTGTGTTTCAGACACTTAAAACAAATGTAGATTAATTTATTCTGGTACTCTGAAAAAAATCTCATTTTAATAAGAGTGAAAATGATTTATATTTGCTTAGACTATGGAAGTAACCCCAAATAAGTATCCAGAAGTGAGTTTGTTTATTTATTTATTTTAAAAAGATTTTATTTATTAGAGAGAGCAAGAGAAAGCATGAGCAGGGGAGGGGAGAGGGAGAGCGAGAAGCAAACTCTCCGCTGAGGAGGGAGCCCTATGTGGGGCTTGATCCCAGGACCCTTAGCTTAACCGACTGAGCTACCCAGGCGCCTCCAGAAATGAGTTTTTTTTTTAATTTTTTATTGTTATGTTAATCAACATACATTACATCATTAGTTTTTGATGTAGTGTTCCATGATTCATTGTTTGTGCATAACACCCAGTGCTCCACGCAGAATGTGCCCTCGTTAATACCCATCACCAGGCTAACCCATCCCCCCACCCGCCTCCCCTCTAGAACCCTCAGTTTGTTTTTCAGAGTCCATCGTTTCTCATGGTTCATCTCCCCGTCTGACTTACTCCCCTTCATTCTTCCCCTCCTGCTATCTTCTTCTTTTTCTTTTTTCTTAACATATGTTGCATTATTTGTTTCAGAAGTACAGATCTGTGATTCAACAGTCTTGCACAATTCACAGCGCTCACCATAGCACATACCCTCCCCAATGTCTATCACCCAGCCACCCCATCCCTCCCACCCCCCACCACTCCAGCAACCCTCGGTTTGTTTCCTGAGATTAAGAATTCCTCATATCAGTGAGGTCATATGATACATGTCTTTCTCTGATTGACTTATTTCACTCAGCATAACACCCTCCAGTTCCATCCATGTCGTTACAAATGGCAAGATCTCATTCCATTTGATGGCTGCGTAATATTCCATTGTGTATATATACCACATCTTCTTTATCCATTCATCTGTCAATGGACATCTTGGCTCTTTCCACAGTTTGGCTATTGTGGACATTTCTGCTGTAAACATTGGGGTGCACGTACCCCTTCGGATCCCTACATTTGTATCTTTGTGGTAAATACCCAGTAGTGCAATTGCTGGATCGTATGGTAGCTCTATTTCCAACTGTTTGAGGAACCTCCATACTGTTTTCCAGAGTGGCTGCACCAGCTTGCATTCCCACCAACAGTGTAGGAGGATTCCCCTTTCTCCACATCCCCGCCAGCATCTGTCGTTTCCTGACTTGTTAATTTTAGCCATTCTGACTGGTGTGAGGTGGTATCTCATGGAGGTTTTGATTTGGATTTCCCTGATGCAGAGCGATGTTGAGCATTTCCTCATGTGTCTGTTGGCCATTTGGATGTCTTCTTTGGAAAAATGTCTGTTCATGTCTTCTGCCCATTTCTTGATTGGACTATTTGTTCTTTGGGTGTTGAGTTTGATAAGTTCTTTATAGATTTTGGATACTAGCCCTTTATCTGATATGTCATTTGCAAATATTTTCTCCCATTCTGTCGGTTGTCTTTTGGTTTTGTGGACTGTTTCTTTTGCTGTGCAAAAGCTCTTTATCTTGATGAAATCCCAGTAGTTCATTTTTACCCTTGCTTCCCTTGCCTTTGGCGATGTTTCTAAGAAGAAGGTGCTGCGGCTGAGGTCGAAGAGGTTGCTGCCTGTGTTCTCCTTTAGGATTTTGATGGACTCCTGTCTCACGTTTAGGTCTTTCAACCATTTGGAGTCTATTTTTGTGTGTGGTGTAAGGAAATGGTCCAGTTTCATTCTTCTGCATGTGGCTGTCCAATTTTCCCAACACCATTTATTGAAGAGACTGTCTTTTTTCCATTGGACATTCTTTCCTGCTTTGTCAAAGATGAGTTGACCATAGAGTTGAGGGTCCATTTCTGGGCTCTCGATTCTGTTCCATTGATCTATGTGTCTGTTTTTGTGCCAGTACCATACTGTCTTGATGATGACAGCTTTGTAATAGAGCTGGGAGTCCTGAATTGTGATGCCGCCAGCTTTGCTTTTCTTTCTCAACATTCCTCTGGCTATTCAGGGTCTCTTCTGGTTCCATACAAATTTTAGGATTATTTGTTCCATTTCTTTAAAAAAAGTGGATGGTATTTTGATGGGGATTGCATTGAATGTGTAGATTGCTCTAGGTAGCATTGACATCTTCACAATGTTTGTTCTTCCAATCCATGAGCATGGAACGTTTTTCCATTTCTTTGTGTCTTCTTCAATTTGTTTCATGAGTATTTTATAGTTTTCTGAGTACAGATCCTTTGCCTCTTTGGTTAAATTTATTTCTAGGTATCCTATGGTTTTGGGTGCAGTTGTAAATGGGATCGACTCCTTGATTTGTCTCTCTTCTGTCTTGTTGCTGTGTACGAATGCCACTGATTTCTGTGCATTGATTTTATATCCTGCTACTTTACTGAATTCCTGTATGAGTTGTAGCAGTTTCGGGGTGGAGTCTTTTGGGTTTTCCACATACAGTATCATATCATCTGCAGAGAGTGAGAGTTTGACTTCCTCTTTGCCGATTTGGATGCCTTTGATTTCTTTTTGTTGTCTGATTGCTGTGGCTAGGACTTCTAATACTATGTTGAATAGCAGTGGTGATAGTGGACATCCCTGCCGCGTTCCTGACCTTAGGGGGAAAGCTCTCAGTTTTTCCCCATTGAGAATGATATTCGCTGTAGGTTTTTCATAGATGGCTTATGATATGGAGGTATGTACCCTCTATCCCTATACTCTGAAGAGTTTTGATCAAGAAAGGATGCTGTACTTTGTCAAATGCTTTTTCTGCATCTATTGAGAGGATCATATGATTCTTGTTCTTTCTTTTGTTAATGTATTGTATCATGTTGATTGATTTGCGGATGTTGAACTAGCCTTGCAGCCCAGGGATAAATCCCACTTGGTCATGGTGAATAATCCTTTTAATGTACTGTTGGATCCTGTTGGCTAGTATTTTGGTGAGAATTTTTGCATCCATGTTCATCAAGGATATTGGTCTGTAATTCTCCTTTTTGATGAGGTCTTTGTCTGGTTTTGGGAACAAGGTAATGGTGGCCTCATAAAACGAGTTTGGAAGTTTTCCTTCCATTACTATTTTTTGGAACAGTTTCAGGAGAATAGGTATTAATTCTTTAAATGTTTGGCAGAATTCCCCTGGGAAGCCATCTGGCCCTGGGCTTTTGTTTGTTGGGAGGTTTTTGATGACTGCTTCAATTTCCTTAGTGGTTATAGGTTTGTTAGGTTTTCTATTTCTTCCTGGTTCAATTTTGGTAGTTGATACATCTCTAGGAATGCACCCATTTCTTCCAGGTTATCTAATTTGCTGGCATAGAGTTGCTCATAATATGTTCTTATAATTGTTTGTATTTCTTTGGTGTTGGTTGTGATCTCTCCTCTTTCATTCATGATTTTGTTGATTTGGGTCATTTCTCTTTTCTTTTTGATAAATCTGGCCAGGGGCTTATCAGTCTTGTTAGTTCTTTCAAAGAATCAGCTCCTAGTTTCATTGATCTGTTCTACTGTTCTTTTGGTTTCTATTTCATTGATTTCTGCTCTGATCTTTATTATTTCTCTTCTCCTGCTGGGTTTAGGCTTTATTTGCTGTTCTTTCTCCAGCTCCTTTAGGTGTAGGGTTAGGTTGTGTATTTGAGACCTTTCTTGTTTCTTGAGAAAGGCTTGTATTGCTATATACTTTCCTCTCAGGACTGCCTTTGCTGTATCCCAAAGATTTTGAACAGTTGTGTTTTCATTTTCATTGGTTTCCATGAATTTTTTTAATTCTTCTTTAATTTCCTGGCTGACCCATTCATTCTTTAGCAGGATGCTCTTTAGCCTCCATGTATTTGAGTTCTTTCCGACTTTCCTCTTGTGATTGAGTTCTAGTTTCAAAGCATTGTGGTCTGAAAATATGCAGGGAATAATCCCAATCTTTTGGTACCGATTGAGACCTGATTTGTGACCTAGGATGTGATCAATTCTGGAGAATGTTCCATGGGCACTAGAGAAGAATGTGTATTCCGTTGCTTTGGGATGGAATGTTCTGAATATGTCTGTGAAGTCCATTTGGTCCACTGTGTCATTTAAAGTCTTTATTTCCTTGTTGATCTTTTGCTTAGATGATCTGTCCATTTCAGTCGGGGGTGTTAAAGTCCCCCACTATTATTGTATTGTTGTCAGTGTGTTTCTTCGTTTTTGTTAATAATTGCCTTATATAATTGGCTGCTCCCATGTTAGGGGCATAGATATTTACAATTGTTAGATCTTCTTGTTGGATAGACCCTTTAAGTAGGATATAGTGTCCTTCGTCATCTCTTATTACAGTCTTTGTTTTAAAATCTAATTTGTCTGATATAAGGATTGCCACCCCAGCTTTCTTTTGGTGTCCATTAGCATGGGAAATGGTTTTCCACCCCCTCACTTTCAATGTGGGGGTGTCTTTGGGTCTAAAATGAGCCTCTTGCAGGCAGCATATTGATGGGTCTTGTTTTTTAATCCAATCTGATAGCCTGTGTCTTTTGATTGGGGCATTTAGCCCATTTACATTCAGGGTAACTATTGAAAGATATGAATTTAGTGCCATTGTATTGCCTGTAAGGTGACTGTGACTGTATATTGTCTGTGTTCCTTTCTGATCTTTGCTGCTTTTAGGCTCTCTTTGCTTAGAGGACCCCTTTTAATATTTCTTGGAGGGCTGGTTTCGCGTTTGCAAATTCCTTTAGCTTTTGTTTGTCCTGGAAGCTTTTTATCTCTCCTTCAATTTTCAGTGAGTGCCTAGCTGGATATACTATTCTTGGCTGCAAATTTTTCTCGTTTAGTGCTCTGAAGATACCATGCCAGTCCTTTCTGGCCTGCCAGGTCTCTATGGATAGGTCTGTTGCCAATCTAATATTTCTACCATTGTAGGTTACATATCTCTTCTCCCGAGCTGCTTTCAGGATTTTCTCTTTGTCTCTGAGACTCGTAAGTTTTATTATTAGATGTCGGGGTGTTGACCTATTTTTACTGATTTTGAGAGGGGTTCTCTGTGCCTCCTGGATTTTGATGCCTATTTCCTTCCTCACATTAGGGAAGTTCTCTGCTATTATTTGCTCCAATATACCTTCTGCCTCTCTCTCTCTTTCTTCTTCTTCTGGGATCCCAATTATTCTAATGTTGTTTCGTCTTATCGTATCGCTTATCTCTCGAATTCTGCCCTCGTGATGCTGTAGTTGTTTCTCTTTTTCTCAGCCTCTTTATTTTCCATCATTTGGTCTTCTATATCGCTGATTCTCTCTTCTGCCTCATTTATCCTAGCAGTTAGAGCCTCCATTTTTGATTGCACCCCATTAATAGCTTTTTTGATTTCGACTTGGTTAGATTGTAGTTCTTTTATTTCTCCAGAAAGGGTTTCTCTAATAACTTCCACGCTTTTTTCAAGCCCAGCTAGTATCTTTAAAGTCATGATTCTGAACTCTAGGTCCGACATCGCACTAATGTCCGTATTGAGTAGGTCCCTGGCAGACGGTACTACCTCTCGTTCTTTTTGCTGAGGTGATTTTTTTCATCTTGTCAGTTTGTCCAGCGGAGAATAGATGAGAGAACAAAATGCTAACAGGTTAACAACGTCCCCAGCAAATATACTCTATACAAATCAGAAAAGACCTGAAACCAGGGGAAAAGAAAGGGAAAGAAAGAAAAAAGAAAGAGAAAAAAAAGAAAAAGATAAAAACAAAAACAGAACAATACAGAAAAAAAAACAGAATATGATCAAATATGATCAGGCTAGTGCATAGATCAGTGCCACACACTAGATTTTGGGCGTATTTTGGTCTGTTAGAAAAAAGTGCCTCCTAAAATTTTAAAGGAAGAAAGACATATATATGTACAAAATAAGGGTTGTTACAGTGAAGGGATAGAAGATGAGTGTAAAGATGAAAATTATAAAAGATTTTATAAAAGGAATTGATAAGTTGTTTGAAAAAAGAAGATTTAAAAAAAAAAGAATGTGATCAGGCAGAAGACTAGAACAAAGCCATACACTAGTGATTTAGGGTATATTTTGATCTGTTAGAAGAAACTGTATCTCAGAATTCTAAAGAGACAACAACTTATATATATATGCCAAAAATAAGGGTAACTACTATGAAGGGATAAAATATGACTCTAAAAATGAAAAATAAAAAATGTTTTTTTAAAAAAGGGATTGATAAGATGTTGGTTGAAAAAGGGAAAAAGAAAAATTAAAAAAAAAAGTTAAAAAAATTAACTTTGAAAAACTAATGAATCATGGTAAAAAAAAGCCATGAATTCTATGTGCAGTATTCCCCTAGCGCTGGAGTTCTCCCCTTCTCCTTGATTGGTAAACTTGGTCTTGGCTTGCTGGCTGTTCGAGCTGATCTTCTGGGGGAGGGGTCTGTTGCCGTGGTTCCCAGATGTCTTTGCCGGAGGTGGAATTGCCCCGCCCTTGTCGGTCCGGGCTAAGCAATCTGCTCGGGTTTGCTCTCAGGAGCTTTTGTTCCCTGCAAGCTCTCGGTTCAGCTTTGGAGGACCAGGGTGAAAATGGTGGCCTCCCAATCTCCACCCGGAGGAGCTGAGAACTCGGGGTCCCGCTCCTCAGTGTGCCCCCAGAGAAAAGCAGTCACTCCCATCTCCCTGGTCTCCAGCTGCACTCTGTGCTCACCTGGCCTGTGACCAAGCGTTTCTATCTCTGGCACCCGACCCCGTGTGGAGTCTCCAAACCCAGCAGATCCCTGCGGTGCGTTCCCGCGCCGCTCCTCCCAGGGGAGGAAGGGGAGTCTCCCCGGATCTGCCACTTGTTGGGTCCCTGATGGAGGAGCAGTGGCCTGACTGGGCCGCGGATCACAGTTTATGGCAACCCCAAGCTGAGAGCCCGCGCCTCGGCTCCGTTTCTGCAGCCGGCTTCCTCGCTCTGATAGCTGGGAGCTCTGCCGCACTCAGGCACCCCCCGGTCTTTGTGTGACCCCAAGCGTCCTGAGACTACACTGTCCCACGAGGGTTCCACCCCCCGCTTAGCCACTGGAGCGACATCCCTCAGCAGAGCCGACTAATAAAATTCCGATTTTGTGCTCCGCGGCTCTATCACTTGCCAGAAGCGGTCAACGGAGGCCCCCTCCCCTGCCGTCTATCCTCCCGAATATCGCCTTGGATTCACTTCTCCGCACATCCTACCTTCCAGTAAGTGGTCGCTTCCCTGTTCAGAGAGTTGTTGCTACTCTCTTCTTAGATCGCCTGTTGAGTTCGTAGGTGTTCAGAATGGTTTGATCCCTATTCAGCTGAATTCCTGAGACCAGACGAAAACCAGGTCTCCTCCTCCGCCATCTTGCTCCGCTCCTCCGCCATCTTGCTCCGCTCCTCCAGAAATGAGTTTTAATGGACTAGTCTAGACCTTATCTTAAAGCTTATAGGGGAACGATGCTAAAGCTAAATATGGAATAACCTTAGGTACTTGAGATACTGTATGAAAATACTTTGTAAAAAACTATATATGAATGCAAGGTGATGGTATGGTAGAACCTGGCAGTAAACTACTTCTGCACACTGCTTAGACCATGTCAGTTTTTGTATATCATGATGATGAGTCTGGAAATCCTAAATTCTTAAGTACTGTATACATTGTTTTGTTCTATGATTTTTCGAAAAAGGAAATGAGCATTGTTTGTTTCCTGATTGTTACAAACTTTTAGAAAAATCCGGTAATAGAAAAAAGTAAAAAGAAGGCAAAAAATACCCATAATCCCGCCTATTTAGGCATATTAACCTTTCAAGTTTCAGTCTGTATTATACTCCTAAACTTTGTACACAAATGAACTCATTCTTTACATGATGTTTACTTTAAAACTTGGGTTTTTTTTTAACCCCTTATATGTGTTATATTAAGATGCAGCTATATCATAATTTCTGAATGACTATGTTCTCACTGAATGGTTGTATCAAGATTTACTTAACCAATTCTTTTTTAGTGTAAGTTGCTTCCAATTTTTCAGTGTAAACAGGACTTCGACAAACATGACAGTGGTATGCTGGAACCAGGCTCCCAGGGCCATTATTAGCCTCCCGATGCCACATTGAACGAGGTCACATTAGTTACTTGAAATTGGCCATGTTGGGAGTATTTATACCACAGAAATAAGCAAAGCAGCTACAATCAGCTATCTTCCCCTGAAGCCGGTTTTTAGGAATGTTTAACACATCATTGATTGTGGGTAGCTGGCTGGCTGGCTGGTTGGTAGGTAGGTGGATATATATATCTTTGTGCATATGCATGTTTATTGTCTTAGTAGAAATTTTAAAGGTGCAGAGTATATACACATTTCTAAGTTGATCCAGAAGTGTACCAATTTATACTCCCACCCAAATAGTAAGACAGTACACCCTTTTCCCCATACCCTCCATTAACTTTTTTTTTAAACTTTGTTGATCTGATTGGACAGAGATGTCTCATTTTGATTAGTTCTTCTTTGAGGGGTTTGTATTTCTTCTTTTGTGATTCCCTTTTCATTTTATCCATATGTTTACTAGGCTGTTTTTCATTTAAAATTTCCCTTTTTTTAGGACTATTAACTTTTTTTATTTTGCAAGTTTTCCTGCTCATTTTTTTCTTTCAGCGTCAGTTTTTTCTTTACTCACAGTTTTTGTTTTTTGTTTTTTTTTCTTCCCAGTTTATTTTTCTTTACACACAGATCTATCTTTTCCTCTGAGGTTTCTCTCCTAGTGGCTGACTTAGAAATGCCCTTCTCTCATTGAGTATTACAAAATATTCATCTACATTTTATCCTAGTACTTTTGTGATTTCAGTATTTACATGTTTTACTTACCTGGTATTGATTTCAGGACAGAGGCAGGCATTCATCATTTTTTCCAAGTAATTAGGCAGCTGTACCAACATCATTTACTTAATTTATTTTTTCTCCACTAATCTGAGGGGCTGTCAGATTTTATTGGGGTTAAATATTCTTGAGTGAGGCGTTCAAAAGCAGTTTGAATTAGAGTGAGTAAATCAGAACTTAAACAGTAATGTCATCTTTTTGTGTTAATGAGAACTCTGTATTGCTGAAAATGGTGGAATCAATGTGAGAAGCTCTCTGGTTATCAAGGGCACTGCTAATGAAGATGATCTTTGAATTTATGTACTTTAGAGTTAAATACATGCACAGGGTTTTAAAAAATCAAATGGTACAGTAGGGTTTGTAATGAAAAATCCTAGACACCTTTCCCTCTTTTTTACCAGAGACAAAAGACCATTTCTGTTTTTTAATGCCTTTTGTTTGAAGACTGTGGCAGGAAACTTGTCAATTTCTTGGTATGATAGATAGGGACTCCTTCCTGTTCTCCAAGCAGTTAAATGACCCTTCCTTTACCCTCTTGTTCCCCATTTCAACTTTTTGCCAGCTTTGCTTATACATTGTTGAGGTTAATTCATATTCTGCTTTAAAATTAGGTTTTATATGCTTTATCAATAGGTCTGTTCTACAATTTGAAAGTCAGTAAATGGCATTTATAATATTATGGGAAGGTAAGTTTACTGCAGACCTAACCAGTGGGTTAAAAATTTGTATCCTAAAGTTCCAATGTTATGTTAACGTTCAAAGGGATAACATACAAAAGGATGATTCCTTCCTATATTTCACCTAGGTATTGAAAATCATGCACATTTTAATGAGTTTCATGTTTGGATTGTGCTTTTTTTTTTTTAAAGAAAATTGTTCTATTTTCCCTGCAGTTTCTGATTTACCCCTCTTTTGAAGGGGGGCATATACTTTTCTTGACCATATCCCTAATATTTTGTATTCTTTTTTGCTCCAAATACATTTCTTTCTTGTAGAATCATACTTTCTACCCTATGACTCTGACTTTGGCTTTTTAATTAGTCTTTTTTTTTGAGAATATTGATAGTTACCTTGGATTCTGTGCTTTTATCATATCCTCAATAATCCAGAACTTTAATCATACTCTCTACTAATACATCATTTTTTTTTTTTACCTGGAAATCTTTTGGAGCTCTGTGTTCTCTTCAGTGTGAAAAGCTTTACTTCAGTTACCAACCTAGGACTTCCCACTTAATGCATTTTTACATTAACCTACAGTTTTCTTCTTCCTAGGCTTATTTCCTTCTCTTGCTTTAGCACATTCTCAGGTAATATTCTAACAAAAGGAGGGTATGCTGAGTCATTATATGTCTGAAAAATTTTTTCTCATTAAATAGGATTGATAGTTTAGCTGGATTCCAGAGGATATATTTTCCCTAAATACTTTTAGCATTGCTCCAGTGTCTTCTGGTATGTAATATTGTTTATGAGAAGTCTTAATGCCAGTTTAATTTTGGGGTTTTTTTGTAGGTAATCTTTTTTCTTTTCCTCTCTGAAAGCTTAATTTCACAATAATGTATTTGGGTCTTTCATTTTTTTTTTTTTAATTTATTTATTTGACAGAGAGAGACACAGCGAGAGAGGGAACACAAGCAGGGGGGGCGGGAGAGAGAGAAGCAGGCTTCCCGCTGAGCAGGGAGCCCGATGTGGGGCTCTATCCCAGGACCCTGGGATCATGACCTGAGCTGAAGGCAGACGCTTAATGACAGCCACCCAGGCGCCCCTGGGTCTTTCATTCTTATTCTTATATTTAATCCTTTTTGTTGTTTGGTAGGTCCCTTAAATTTTAAAGATTTGTGTCTCCTTTTCTGGGAATTTTTCTTGCTAAATTGCTTTGGTAATCTCTTCATTTTCACTGTTATTTCTTTCTGAAACCACTGTTGGTTGAGTAATAGACCTCTTTTGATTATTCTCATATTTCCTATTATCTTTTTGCTTTTGATTTTGGGACATTCACTTGATTTTTGTCTTTACCTTTCTTTTGAATTCTTACATTTCAGCATTGTTTATTTTGGTCTTTGTCAGGCTGCTACAGGCTGTCTTCACATAGTTGGTGATTTGTGGTTGACACATTCATATTTAGAAATAAAGCATTGGGCTTATTGAGCGTTCTATGTATATTTTATATTTTAGTGAGGCTTGTCACTAGGTAGGCTTCACTATAGAGTTAATAGGCATAGAACTGGACATTAAAGGGTATGTCCACATGCTGGAGGATTACATTAGTTCTATTGATATGGTAAGTTCAGTGTCTTTAGAGAAGAACACACAAGGTTTTTTTTTGTTTGTTTGTTTTGTTTTTTTTTGCTGAAAGTTTATCAGGATGCTTTTGGCCACAAGCAACAAAAATCTTGATTCAAACTGGTTCATAAAATAAAATGTTATCCCATGTATCAAGAAGTCCAGCAGCTTGGCCCTAGGCACCATATATATATATATATATATATATATATATATATATATATATAGTCAGTGACTCAGTACATTCATCAAAGAATCAGGTTTTTTCCTTTTGTCCACTCTGTCATTCTCTTTGCCTGTGCTTTGTACTCACGATGGCTTTCTTTATGGTTCCTGGATGATGATTACGGTTCTAGGCATCACATGGATCTGGTTATATGCAATAGAAGAAAAAACTGTCTTTTCTGGTACTTCTCTCTCAGGGCTAGGAAACTTCCCAAGTCTCCTTAGCAGATTTCCTCTCATAACTGCTGGCCAGAATCAGTTCATTCCCATTTTTAAATCCGTCACTGGCAAGGGGAATGCACTTACCACAATTTGTCAGGATTCATTAGGACTACTTCTGAAGCTTGTAAATGAGGTCCTTTACAGGGTAGGAGCAGATACCTAATGAGAATCAGAGTTTTGTCAGGGAAATGAATAGGAGAGATGGATGCTGGGGGGGGGTCAGTCATAGTCTTTTCCATGGGGGTAGGTGCCTGACTTCATTTTATCCACAGGGGTGGCAGGTGACTGGCTTATTTGCAGAATTTCACTTTAATTCCCTCTTTCTCAGCCTTACCTGATTTCTATCTATTATCATCATTATACTTGGCCTTTTTTCTCTTTTTCTTTCTCTCTCCTCCTCTCTCCTCTCCTCTTTTCTTTTTCTTTTGTTCTCCCCCTTTGCCTCTTACGCTTCTCTAAGGTCTTTTGGGCAGGCCAGCTGCCTTTTTATTTTTTATTTTTTTCTTTAAATTTTTTATTGTTATGTTAATCACCAGACATTACATCATTAGTTTTTGATGTCGTGTTCCATGATTCATTGTTTGTGCATAACACCCAGTGCTCCATGCAGAATGTGCCCTCTTTAATACCCATCACCAGGCTAACCCATCCCCCACCCCCCTACCCTCTAGAACCCTCAGTTTGTTTCTCAGAGTCCATCGTCTCTCATGGTTCGTCTCCCCCTCCGATTTACTCCCCTTCATTCTTCCCCTCCTGCTATCTTCTTTTTTTTTCCCTTAACATATATTGCATTATTTGTTTCAGAAGTACAGATCTGTGATTCAACAGTCTTGCACAATTCACAGCGCTCACCATAGCACATACCCTCCCCAGTGTCTTTCACCCAGCCACCCTATCCCTCCCACCCCCCCACCACTCCAGCAACCCTCAGTTTGTTTCCTGAGATTAAGAATTCCTCATATCAGTGAGGTCATATGATACATGTCTTTCTCTGATTGACTTATGTCACTCAGCATAATACCCTGCAAATGGCAAGATCTCATTCCATTTGATGGCTGCATAATATTCCATTGTGTTTATATACGACATCTTCTTTATCCATTCATCTGTCGATGGACATCTTGGCTCTTTCCACAGTTTGGCTATTGTGGACATTAGGCCAGCTGCCTTTTTAGTTACCATTCCCTTCATGTGTATTCTAGGCCTGTGGCTTTTTCTGCTCAGTTTATTAGTCTAAGACATTTGTGATCATTTTCCACCTTCCAGAAATTTGTTGATATTGTTAATTAATTCATTTCCTTTGTTGGTTCTTATTCATTCCTTTACTATCTTTAGATTATTAGATTTAGAAATTTTTGAGTACATAAAAAAGCAGAAGAAAATTAATTCTCATGTATTCAGTATCAACAGTTATCACTTCATAACCAGTCTGTTTCATCTGTACTCCCATCCATTCGTGCATCTCCCCTCCCTCACTCCTACCATATTAGTTTGAAGCCTTTTACTCTCATTTTAATGTAGAAGGAGATCAAGTACATGCTCAGGTTTGCCATCTTGAATCAGGTCTAGTAGAATGTTTTGAGAGTTAAGATGACTCAGAGTAAAGAAACATATAGCCTTGAACTTTGAATTGTGTTTTCTGAATTTAGTTTTAGAAAAGTAAATTTTATATATTCCAACACTACACTTGAGCCAGATCAAAGATATAGCTTCTATATTATGACATCCTGAGGGAAGAAGGTAATCATATTAAGCATTACAATATATAATATGTTAAATGCTAATGATCAAAATCATTGAATCCTTATTAGTCCTGGTCTTATTTAAAATTTGATATTTTAGCAGCCTTTTTCACCTTATTGCTGTTAATACTTTCCCCCCCTTTACTTCACAACCAAATCAACTCCAGATCAATGAATGAAATTAAAAATCTCCAGTACCTACCTCGGACCAGTGAACCCCGTGAAGTCCTCTTTGAAGATAGGACAAGAGCTCATGCCGACCATGTAGGTCAGGGGTTTGACTGGCAGAGTACGGCTGCTGTTGGGGTTTTGAAAGCTGTGCAGTTTGGTGAATGGTAAGTTAAGGGAACTCAACTGCAAGGTTGGTTAATGTTGTTTGAGAAAATGTGGACTCAATTTAAAAGGTTGGGGACTAACTTTTTTAGAAATCGTGGTAAAATACTCGTAACATAAAACTAAACTGAAAAATCTTAATCATTTTAAGTGTACATTTCAGTGGTGTTAAGTATATTTACATTGTTGTGAAGCAGATTTAGAAAACTTTATCTTGCAGAACTGTAACTCTATACCCACTTAACAATAACTCCCTTTCTCCTCTCTCCCCAGCGCCTGGTAACCTTCATTGTACTTTCTGTTTCTGTGATTTTGACTACTTTAAATACTTCATATAAGTGGAATCATACAGTAGTTTTTTGTGACTGGCTTATTTTTGTTAGCATAATATCCTCAGGGTTCATCCCTATTGTACCATGTGTTATAATTTCCTTCCTTTTTAAGGCTGAATAGTATTCCATTATATGTATATGGTATATTAGCATTCATTCATCAGTGGACACTTGGGTTGCTTCCACCTTTTGGCTGCTGTGAACAAGTATCTCTTCATGTCTCTGCTTTCAGTTTTTTGGGTATATACCCAGAAGTGGAATTGCTAGATCATTTGATAATTTTATTTTTAATTTTTGGAGGAACTGCTAATACTATTTTCCATAGTGGCTGCACCCCCCCTTTTTTTTAAAGATTTTATTTATTTATTAGACAGAGACAAGAGAGAGGGAACACAAGCACGGGGAGTGGGAGAGGGAGAAGCAGACTTCCTGCTGAGCAGGGAGCCCAGTGTGGGGCTCCATCCCAGGACCCTTCTGAGCTGAAGGCAGACACTTAACAACTGAGCCACCCAGGCGCCCTGTTGCTTCACCCTTTTACATTCAGTTGGAACCCAAAGCTCAGAGCATAGAATTTAGCTTATTTAAAAACTGTTTTGCTTTTCATATTTAAACTTCAGAGCCTTCAATATTACTATAGAGTTTGATCTGACCTTATTTAGAAGTATAGTTCAATCACAGCTCGACAGTAAGTATTTCAAGTACGTCATTCAGCATTTTTTTCCCCCTCACTACTTTGGAAACTGAAGGCGTGGTATTTGTGTGGCTGATACGTTTTCTCTCCCACTTTGTTCTATCCTGATGATGACATTAAAGGGTGGCCTGGAAATGGTGGGGCAGAGTGGTGAGAGGATGCAGATGCAACTAATTTAGAATGAAACTGTTTTTAGTCGTTATTTTGATTTTGTAACAACTAATCTAATTTTCATTTTTTTTTAAAACAGCTTTGTTGGTGTTTTATTTTTAAAGTCTTAATTAAAAAACGTAAATGTACACTCTTGTTTGTAGGAGCTGTGGGTCTATTTCTAGGCTAGTAATAGCATTTTTAGGAATAGAAATGAAATTTGTCATCATTTTCCATTATGAGATGCATGTTCCTAAAATTTGATTTTGTTAATCTTAGGAGTGACCAACCTCGCATAACCAAAGATGTGATTTGTTTTCATGCTGAGGATTTTACTGATGTTGTACAGAGACTTCAGTTAGACCTTCATGAACCTCCGGTTTCCCAGGTAAACTCTTGCTTTTTTATTACCTTTTGAGTGAGATAATAGAAATAAGTGCCTGTTACCCATTTTATTTTGCATTGATCTTATAGTTGGATACATGGGATGGTAAATTTAATTTTATTACTATTAAAAGCTGTGTGTGGAGGGTGTCAGAAAGTTATTAAAACAGAGCTTCCCAAGCAGAATGCTTGAAATCCCTTTAATATTTGGGACGCCAGGTGGGCCCAGATGGTCAGAGGGTCTAGGCTGCTCAGTTCCGGCTGGAAGGAGTCTCCCCTGATAACTCCATTGCACTGTGTGTCCTCACATGCAAAAGGTTGAAAGACACAGGAGCAGATAAATGTTGCCCTTCTGTGTGGCAAAGAATACATTATTGTATTCTAGCTGCATTTTGAAACAGTTGTTTAAATGATTCCTTAGGCCATCCTGACTTTAACCTGTACTTTGTTACTAGAGAGGTAGTAAAGTATGAGGACAAGTGTTTCCCAGGCATTACAGGAAATTTTAGAAAGTTGTCTATTATTTAGTATTGCTTGGCTTTAATTTGGCCCTACTCCTGTTTTCCTGTGTTAATTCTGATGTTTTATTTGAGTACATTTCTACATATTTTAAAGTGTCATGCAACTTTCTTTTCTCTGCAGTGTGTACAGTGGGTGGATGAAGCTAAACTAAACCAAATGAGGCGGGAAGGCATTCGTTACGCTAGAATTCAGCTGTGTGACAATGATATTTACTTCATCCCTAGAAATGTCATTCATCAGTTCAAAACAGTGTCAGCAGTGTGCAGCTTAGCTTGGCATATAAGGCTTAAACAGTACCACCCTGTTGTGGAAGCCACTCAAAACACAGAAAGCAGTTCTACCATGGACTGTGATTTAACTGGAAAGCAAGAATTAGAAGTTGACTCCCAGTGTGTGAGGGTAAAAACTGAATCTGAGGAAACATGCAGAGAGATGCAGCTTTTGACAACTGCTTCATCATCCTTCCCTTCATCGGAACTTAAACTACAGCAAGATCAGATGACTCAGCCTGTTCCAGTTTTAAAGGTGGAAAGTAGACTGGACTCTGACCAGCAACACAATCTACAGGAACATTCGAGCACTCCTGTGTGATATGTACATATTCAAACACATTTTTTAACTTTTTTAAATTTTGATGTGAAGTTATAGTTTTATAACTGGCTTAAGTTAAGTTTTATTGGAGAAATCTTGCCTATAATTCTATAAAGAGAAATGACATTCCACAAATGTCAAGCATATCTTTTTTACACAGATTATGCAAAGTTAAGAGTTGTATCTTATCCCGTTAGTACAGTATGTAATAGTGGGTCTGCTGCTACTTTCTGTTTTAAGGTGTGAGGTAACAATTCAATCTCTTCTTCAAATCAAACAGAATTCTCTGGAATAACAGATTCTTATTTGGTAAATTATTCACTTCCCGTAATTTTATCTTGCCTTGTCTCTTGCCATATTTGCTGTTTTATGATAGAAGATCAGATTTATGCTTTGGTACTTGTGTCTTTATGGCACGGATTCAGTTACCACAGTAAAAATGGCAAAAGTTGCAGGAAGGAGTTCTTTCATCTTGTTCATGGGCAAGTAAGTTCCAACCGCAAAGAACAGGTAGTTTCTAAGGAAAATTCAGTGGCTCTCTGGTTTCTTAACAAAAGAGAAAGCACAGCACTTTCTGATCCAAACTGTCTTTTTTGTATCTGTTATTTAAAGCCCAGTGGATATTTCAATTAAAAATATCTAAAGATGAATAGTCCTTGGTCATTCATTATCCATGGTTCATTTAATCTCTTCTAGAATACATGGTAACTGTGGAAGATAATTGGGTAAAAGAGATAATGTTGACATGATACTCTATCATTCTGCTACCTAGCATCCTCACATTTTGTGTGGATACTTTTGCTTCCTAAATTGATCACAAGTATCAGATTTAGAGAATGATACCAATCTTTCTGATGAGGCTGCCATATTTTGTGCATGAAACTTAGGAAAAACCATTTTTGTGTCTTGGCATCAACTTCTTCATGATAAAGATCTGTTGAGACACTTCAATTCACAGTTTTAACTGGTGAATACTTGGGTTTGTTTACTATTATTCTGTGTTGCTATGGTCTATTAAAAAATATGGCATTAGACTTCATCCTAGAGTTTCAGGTAACCTACTGCTTAGTGCCTGAGTATTTAAATTTTTCTTTTTTTTTCCAAACAGGCACAGTTCATATAGCTGGTGTAGTCTTAACTTTCTATTGTTTTAGAATGTTAACATGATACACATTTCACTTTCTCTTAGTTAATAATACAATAGGCCTTTTGTTCATTAAAGGAAGAGTATTCCCCACACCTAAGACCAGATTCTTGTATCTACCTGGTTATTGTGCAATTCGGAGATTTTTTTTTCCTGGAGGGTGAGATTTGGAATATTTACATTTAACATAGGCAAAAAAAAAGATGCTGCTTTATTATGTCTGTCACCATGAAAACTTAGCTGCATCTTTTGAAATATCAAATATGAATTTTCTCTAAAATATTCTGAAATAGGCTAAATCTTATATAAATATTACTTTGTGCAATATTGTTGTGTAGTTAAATGCATATTAGCAAAGTATAGAGGTCACTGTGTAAACCGATAGAAAAGTAACCATCAGCAAATACTGCAGTGATTAGTTAGAATCTGTATTATTCCTTATATATATGTATATGTATGTATTCTCTGTTACAAAGGATGAAGACAAATAGAGAAACATTTCAATGTAAACCATTTATGAATTGGAAGTGATGTTGGTTTTAGTTATCTTTGTAAATAAGGTAATTAGAATGGTATGAAAAGTAATGTGATTATTGCAGGGGTGTTTTAAAATCTTGGGTATAAATTCTAGGGTAAATTCTAGTTTATCAAGACTAGTTTTTAAAGGGACCTGCCTTTGAGGGTGTTTTTTGTTATTTTGGAGCGGGGGGAGGTTAATCACAAAAGTATGTGGATTGGGTTTTCTTGTTTTTGTTTTTCTGTCCAGAAGAATTTCATAGAGCTTTACTAGGCTGTACAAAGTAGAATTCTTCTCAGGCAACATTTGCTTTTTAAAATAATCATGAAGAACAAGGTTGTTAAAGCAAAAACTTTTTTTATTTTTATTTTCTTGTCTTCCAAGATCCGATTTCCCCATCTCCCACTTGCCATCCAGCAGATGCCATCTGTCATCTAAGCTGGTCATTACTAATAAACAAGGAGACTGTCTCCTGACAGCCAGCACTGTGTATAATCACTCAGGAACCAGCGGATCTGCAAAGACCTACAATCAAAAGCAAATCCCCATTTTCCTTTTATAAAATATTTCTACCCTCACCTCCAATATAAACACATTAAAAGAGTATACAAATGTTTAAAATCATGTACTAATAAATTAATTGTATGTTAGAATTGCAATAGAATGGAGAGAGAAACATTTAGCTAGTAATGTATCTGGAAACTGAATGTCCTATGTGAGTATTAGATTTAATAGCATGCTTTAAAGACTGATGAATATAAAAGCTGAAGTTTTGAGTTTCCTTACTGCTTTCAAAGTTGTATCCTAGTTTAGTGATACAGATGATTGCAACTTTTCTAAATCTTGAAATTATTTGGTTTGGTGGAGTGAGGCATGGAGCAATCCGGCGTCTTCTGATTTGTAAAGTAGTGATGGCAGTGAAGTTGTATCTGAAATTTAAGCTGATCTTCCTTTTTGGTATATTATCTGTTGTGCCAACTCTTTGAGATTACTTGCAGAATGTGGCTGTAAGTTGGAGTATTTTGTGGAGCAGAGGGATATTTTAAAAATGTGCTTATGGAAAGGACCCAATAAATGAATATTCCTAACTTAGTAACTAGAATGATTTTATGGTATTCATAAATAAGGATAAAAGTTTTCCCCCTGCCCCAGAAGTCATTCTGTAATTACCAAGATATGCTAGGAGTAGGATTATGATTCAGAGGTATCCCAAATTCATAAAGCAATAATAATAAAAACCTACATATTAGTTTTCCCCTCCAAAGTTTTAACTCTTTAAAAATGAATTCCTAAGCTTAATTGTACTTTTAATTTGCTTATTCAGTACTTAGAATTTGTTTCACTGGTACTTTATTATTTTTAATTAAAAACTTGAAAGGTGCCCTTTCCCCTTGGAGACAGTTGGAATATCAGTTGACAGGTATTACAAGCTCTTGTAGGGGGAAAATGGAGCTTGTTTAATAAAATCCTTTACCAAACCTTAGGAGAAGAGGTCTTGCAACATCTTGCATCAGTCTTAATAGGCATAAAGTTCACACTTAATGCCTGGAGAAACTTCTGCTTATTGCCTTTCCCTCTATAAATAGTGTCTAGAATGAAAACTAATTTAGAAATGGGACTCCAAGATTCAAGAAAACCCTTAGTGACTATATTCTTGATCATTAATATTAGCCCATTATATTTTCATCTGTATTTGCCATTAAAGCTTATTTGCATTTATACCTTTAGGATAATTGAGTTTGTGTCTTTCTAATCGATTTTGTCATTGCTACAGGTCTAAAAAAAAGAGCCTTTCACTAGTACATGGCAGAAATTCATATTTCTGCTAAGTTTTTTTTTTAAACAAGTTGTAGCTGTATTTATTGGTCATGCAGTAAGTAGAGGAAATGTACGAGACAAATGTTTTTCTTTAGCACATAAGGGACCTATCCTCATCCTGAAAGTTTGTTGCTTTAAAAGCAAGTATCTCCATAAATATTATGGCCTTCCATTTCCTTCATAAATTTTTTATGATCCACTTGTGCATGTAGTTGAGACCACTGTCTCTTAATATAGCACTTTTCAATTCTCTAAAGAAATACTTATGTACTACTTCTATCACATGTTGTAAATTTTCATGTAATAGTGTTTTCTGTGACTAAACTCCATTTTGATTGGCAGCTAAGACTTTTTTTTTCCTGTGGCTTTAATTTATCTAAGAGGTCTTTGCATATAGATGAAATGTATAATTTGCCTGGCGGACTATTTGCGTTGTGTGGCCTTAGTTTGTTTATTGACATTAACGAGTGTTTTAAAAAGGTTTTTAATGAATAGTCTTAAATCTAAATTTGTGTGAATAATAATCCTTTTAACACAGTGCTTTTTGTAGCTGTCTAAGTGTGTTAAATTGTTAAGCTATTTCTTTGTAAAATAGGACAATGGAATGCATAGAGGTTTTTTTTTCCCTGTAAAGTATTTTTTTAATAAACAAAAGTCTGATTTGTCCTTTACTTATGTTTCATGAGAAAATGAATAGTACATGTGAATTCTAGGTACCTGGAACCTGTTTTTAAAGTATTAATCCCCCACTTTCTTTGTCCCCTGTCATTTTCTAATCTTCTAGAAAATCTTGTGACTTTTCTTTCCTAAAGAAAAGGTCAGAGAAAGAAAGAAAAGGTCAGAGATAATGGGAAAATTCCATCATACGGAGATGCAACTAGTTTTTGGGAAGAAGAAAAGCTACACTTGGCATTTGTGGCACTTGTGCCCTCTGATGCTTGTATCTGCTTGAGAGGACAATCTTAAATTTTTAATCTGGTGATGTCCATAGTTTTCAAAATACATGCAAGCAAGCAGTGTTAAGATGGTGAATAGACATTTTGGATGTCATCAATGTATTAAGTGACACAATGCAGTGGGGTTTTTTTCCTCCGTTTTTGTGTGAACTTTTCTTTGAGATACTTGCTAAGCCCTGATAGACCTTGGTTCTGATTAGGAAAAGAAAAGGACGGGAACTAATGTGTTCTGAGTAACTGCTGCAGGCCAGGCACTTTCTAGGAGGGTATCTCATTTAATCTTCACAGACCTTAGTATTTAGTAGGAAGATAATAAATACAGGTGAGAAAGCAGGCTTGTTAGGTTGAATAAATTGCCTGAGATCACACAGTTCATTAATTGGGGCAGGGATTTGAATGCAGTTCTTGGTTGAAAGCCCATGCAGTGTTGTGGCAGCCTTAGAAAGGACTGAAAACTTGGTAAAAAGGGGCACCTGGAAGATGATTTGCTACTTCCTACTATTCCATAATGCAACTTACCTGATTTCACTTCTAACATGAATTCCCCCCAAAGTCTCTGTGCGCTAAGCAATGAAGTAAAATGCTTGTAATTTATGTCTTAAAAGCAAATATTTAGATACACAATGACTTTTTCATTTGTCATTTATCCATCTGGGTTTTCAAGTTGGCCCTTTGTCCTGAAACCCAACAGAATTAAGGGGAAAAGCTGTCAGGAAGCAAAATCAGAAGTGTGCAATATAAAAATAAATCAGGCCTGGGTGAAATAATTTTTAGTTCTGTGGGAGTTTTTACTTCTTAGTGGCTTTTTCCTTGTCAGTAAAATGGGACTTCACCTTACCCCGATTTAATAGATAAGAAATGCTCTTAAAACTTAGAATCGCATTTCTTAGGCTTTCTGAAGTGGTAGCTGGTGTGACGATTATCTGTCATAGCTTTATCTGAGTCAAATGCTATATGCAAGCAAGGACACCGGTTCGAGTGGAGTGGGAATGGCCGTTAGGGCTCAGTGTTACATTAGTGGCCAAAAAACGTGCAGTATAGAGGAGGAAAGCAGCTTAAAACCTTACTAAGGTATTCTTAAATACTCGCTTTAGGGCGCAACCATTCTATTCTCCTGACCTCTGTCAGGCTGCTTGAATTCTTAACCTCGAAACAGTTCTTCCCGCCTCCACCTTCTCCTATCCTGATTTGCGAAAAGTGCCCTGGAACTGCCCCAAGCCGTCCCTCCTCTTCCCTTGGCGTCGAGCACTCAGAAGCTTAAATCTCAGAGCTGTTGGGGGGCGGGAGAGGAAGCCAACACTAAGCTGCAGCCCACCTCGCCCTTAGCCCCAGGACGGCGTAAATTCAGGAGAACGTCCGTTCGTTCAGCCAAGACTGAGAACCTATGTGCCAGGCTCCTGCCAGGCCCCAGGCTCTGACCTCACGGAGCCCACAGCCCTTTGGGGAAGACGGGTAGTGAATAATGAAGCACAAAGAAACCTGTAAAAGAAAGATAAGTGTTACAAAGGATTGAACGGGGAGCTATAATAAGAACAGGACCGACCCCCTTTAGATCGATGGCCGGGAAAGTCATTTCTGCGGACGTGACCTGGAGGTGATCTGCCTTGGCCTTGACGCTCGAGTAGCTCCGAGCCCCTCCATCCCCAAGCCTGGCAGAGGCTCGGCGGCCAGGCCCGGGCGGGGGCGGAGCCATCTGAGCAGCAAAACCCGGAAAGCGGAAGCCGCAGCCAGGCTGCACCCCGATCTGCGGCGCTGCCCTCGCCCAGCTCTCGGCCGGCTGAGTCACGGCCCGTCGGCCGGTCCGGCCTAGCAGGACGCACGCCTGCCGTCCCGCAGCTGCTGCCTCCCGCGCCGTGGGGGGGCCTTCGGCCTTCACCCGAACAGCGAGGCACTGAGCCTCTGGCCATTGCCGTAGCCGCTGGCGGCTAGCGAAGACGTCCGTCGGTTTTTATCCCCCTCCTTTCCCAGTTCATTCTTGGCTTCTCGGTGGAGGGGGGGGGTCAGTCCGGTGACCCTGTAGGTCGGGCTTGGAGGGCGCCGGGTCTGAGGCAACAGACTGCGCTCCTCTAGGCGCTGGGCGGCCCGCTGCCTCCGAGGCCCCGGCGGCCTCCGCGGTCTCCATGGTAACGGCCGCGCCGGCGTCTCGGCCTCTGGGGGAGGATGTGGCCTGCGGGGCCCGCAGTCTCGCCCCCGGCCTCATGGCGGGGCTGGGGCCACTGATGAGGAAGGTCCCGGCCGCCGGACTGCGGGGCAGCGGGCACCAGGTGAGAGCCGGACGCCGGGGAGCGGAGGAGGGGGTGTGTGTAGCTCAACCTCCAGCCACCACCCCTTCCCCTCCCCTGCATCCCTGTAACACGCTCGCACCAAATATCGCAGAGAGGCTTCTCGGGGCGCCACTGCGCCAGAGGTTTTTGGTTTGCTTCTGTTTTTCTCTTTTTTTTCCTGGCAAAGAGCCGGAGAGAGACAGTCAGCAGCTCATGGAGAGGCTGAGAGAAGCGATTTTTGCGTTCTCCCCAAAGTGGGAGAGTACCTTTCGGCAACCGGACTCACCAACTGGTTTTCCTTCATTTTCAGTGAAATCCCATTCTCTGCCTGGCGACGCAGATGGCCTCAAATGAGAGAGATGCTATATCGTGGTACCAAAAGAAGGTAATATCAATCTTTTTTATTTGTAAAGCATAGTTCCTGCAGAAAGCTCCCGCAAAGACTATCCTGCTAGTTTTTCCTGAGCTTGGTAGTGCCAGGAGTTCCTACATGGTGTCTCTCAACTTAGATGGAAAACCGATGCACAAGGTCATTAGGTCTTTTAAACTCAGCTCCAGGTCCCCGAATAAGATTTTCTAGTCCCCCCCACCTTCTCCAGGCTGCATCACACAATGCCACAGCAACGCTTTGAAAGTTTGCTTCTGATCAAACTGCTGTTGTTTTTTTTTTAGACCTGAAACTTTTATCTTCACAGCTCAGATTGGTACTGTCAGCAGTCTTACTGAGCTGCCCGTTACCTTTTATTCCTCTCTAGTTTTCCTACTGATGTTTTCCTTACGAAGTGGAAATATCTTGTAAGGTAATAATTTGAAATATCTTGGACATTGCTTTTTAGCTTACTTTTAGATCCAGCTACTTTAGAGTTTTGAAGGAAACAGCCCTTTGAAATAATAATTTATTCTAACCTCTGAGAAGCATAATCCTTTTCCAGGTATCATATTGATACTTAATAGTTTCATGACTTTTGTGAGATTTGACCTAAATAGAAGGATTTTCCTTTGCATCATTCAAATAGCCTCCTCCCTATTTCAGATTGGAGCATATGATCAGCAGATATGGGAAAAGTCAATCGAACAGACTCAGATTAAGGTAAATGGATTTCTTTGATTCTACCTTTGTTTTACTGAATTAATGTGAAGAGTGGATTGTACTTTTTATAAAATCTGCACTTATCCACCAAGTATGGATATTCTTTATTCTTTGACATTTATAAGGAAGACAACACTGCAAGCAGAATGACAAATGACAATTGACATTTGGCCTCCGTATCAGGGAAATAGAAAGGAGTGGTTGGTCTATGATGAGTTAGAAAGCAAATGTCCCCTATAAAGGGGGTTGTGGCTGCTTATGCCGGCAGTGTGGCCCCAGGACTGCCAGAGCCTGAGTTTTCAAGAGAAGCAGGGAAAATGCATTTTTATGTGAAATATCCAGATTCTTTAGAGTGTCTTCCCCTTTCCCGCCTTTCCTCCTCCTCTACCTCCTCCTCCCACCTCATTCTCCTCTTCTTTTTTCTTTCTTCTTTCTCCTTTTTCTCTTCCTGTGCAAGCTAAATCAAATCCATTTGTGGCCTGAATCACTTTTTCAATTACCGGTTTAGAGTATGGTTTTAAGTTCCCAGGTTCTTCAACTTTTTTCTACACTGCTTTTAGAACCGTGCAGATTCTTAAGGTAATTTCATGTTAACCAACCAAAAACTGACATGGATTCAGAATGCCAGTTTATTAATTTATAATAGCAGAGGGGAGGGTTAAATAACCTAATGTTCCAAAGTCAGGGTTGTGGGCTCAACAGGTACTGGAGGAGATGGGAGGGTGGTGCAAATTAGTCATGGGAAGGTTGCTTGGTAGTCAAATGTAATCAGATAGTCTTGAGAGAT
Organism: Eumetopias jubatus; assembly: GCF_037043125.1. Taxonomy (NCBI): domain Eukaryota; kingdom Metazoa; phylum Chordata; class Mammalia; order Carnivora; family Otariidae; genus Eumetopias; species Eumetopias jubatus. The sequence goes on from NW_028274810.1 coordinate 11,563,592, forward strand.
GTGGAAAAGCCTAAAGACCATCCCTGCCCCTAAAAGAATGTCTCTCTATGTTGGCTTTAATACCTAGATCAACAGATTCAGGGTCTCACTTCCTTGGAATGTGCTGAATAATGGCGGGCAGATTCTTGTTTTTGGACCTTGCCTTGCTATTTTAAAGATTTGCTGCAGACCCTTTCTTAACACTTAAAAAAAAAAGTATTACACCCACACATACATATAATTTAATAGTTCTGTTTATCTCTAAGTCACCTTGATTGGACTGGGTTGTTTAAATTTCGGGTGAAATACATTTAACCAACACTTGTAGGGTGCATTCTTTTTATAGGCCAATCAACTAGCAGTTGTTGAAACTACATGGTACATGGCTAACTTTCACAATTTTGTACAGTCCTTGATTTTTCTATATTAAAGATATGGGGTAGGATGAATAACACCCCACATTTTATTTTGTAACTCTCTAAATCCTGTTCTGTTAGTTGCTGTAAAGTACTGATAGTAAGTAAGTAAGGTGTAATGGAAAGAGCATAGAACTGGGAGTTAGATCTTTTTGCGATCTCTAGCCTTGTGATCTTGAGCAGCACTGTAGTTTTCCTGGGTTTTGGTTTCCTTATCCTTAAAAAGATTTTATTTACTGCTATAAAATTGCCTTACCTACCTTCTTCCCCTGCCCAACTAAAGATTTTCTCATTTCTTAATTTCATGCCATTTTATGCATACCTTCCTTTTAGTATACCATATCAAAGTTACCTGTTAACCTGTGCATCCTCATAGGCCTCAAAGGTAGAAATTGTGTTTGCATTACCTTCTTAGAACATCTTGATTCATACTAGGAACTCAGTGTCTGTTGCTGTGTTTAATTAACACCCTCTATTATGTCTTTTTATTCATTGTTCCGTCATAAGGTAATCTACCTTATTATTCCTTAATGTATACTTTTAATTTAGCATCAGTGGAAAGAATAAAAGACAACTCTAAAAATTTTGCTGAGCTGATGTACCAACATGTTCTAGGTGCTAAGAATACAGTAAACAAGAGAGACTTGAATTTCACAGTCTAATGGTGGTGGGAGAAAAGCCAAGATATCTTTTTATTTTTTAAAAAGATTTTATTTATTTATCTGACAGAGAGAGACACAGCGAGAGAGGGAACATGAGCAGGGGGAGTGGGAGAGGGAGAAGCAGGCTTCCTGCGGAGCAGGGAGCCCGATGCGGGGCTCGATCCCAGGACCCTGGGATCATGACCTGAGCCGAAGGCAGACGCTTAACGACTGAGCCACCCAGATGCCCCCCAAGATATCTTTTTAAATATGTTTAACTCTTAGATAAAAATTGACCAAAGTATAGGATACAAACTATTTAGTGCAGTTTAAAAATAGATTGTACAAATATAAATATTTTTTAACAAAAAATTAAAGAAAATTAAAAATAATGAGCCATAGCAACATCAGACCACCATACAGTCAAATTAGAAATTATATAATAAAAATATAATTTGAGGCAAGAATATACAATGGGGAAAAGACAGTCTCTTTGGGGCTCAACATCACTCATCATGAAAACCACAATGAGATGTCACCTCATACCAGTCAGAATGGCTAAACTCAAAAACACAAGAAATAACAAGTACTGGTGAGAATGTGAAGGAAAAGGAAACCTTGTGCACTGTTGGTGGGAGTGTAAATTGGTGGCAGCTGCTGTGGAAAACAGTAAGGAAGTTGCTCAAAAAATTAAAAATAGAATTACCATATGACCTAGTAATTCTACTGGGTATTTCCCTAAAGAAAACAAAAACACTACTTCAAAAAGATATATGCACCCCTATGTTTATTGCTGCATCATGCTGCATCATTGACAATAGCCAGGATACAGAAGCAACCTAAGTGTCTATCAGTAGATGAATGGATAAAGAAGATATTACATATACATACATACATACACACACACACAATGGAATACTACTCAGCCATGAAAAAGAGTGAGATCTTGCCATGTGCAACAACATGGATGCGCCTAGAGGATATAATGTTAAGTGAAATGAGTCAGACAGAGAAAGACAAATACCATATGATTTCACTCATATGTGGAATTCATGAAATGAAAAAAATGAATAAACAAAAAAGGAGTCAAACAAAACAGACTCTTAAATACAGAGAACAAAGTGGTGGTTGCCAGAAGGGAAGTGGTTGATGATGGATGGGTGAAAGAGATCAGAGGGATTAGAGGGTACCTATTGTAATAAGTAACATATAGAATTGTTGAATCATCGTATTGTACACCTGAAACTGTATGTTAATTATACTCCAATAAATAATAAAACAAAAGGTTGTTACCACTGGAAAGAGAAAAATTTGCAGATGTGAGGACATGGCAATAGAAAATAGCAATGCTTCAATTAAAAAATATTCAAAATTATAAAAGATGTAAATTTTAAAAATCTTAACTATGAGTATGAAAAGTGATGTGAACTCTTCCACAAATGTTTATTGGGCTACTGTGTTTAAAGATTTTGCTAGATGCTGAGCACAAGGGGAAAAGTACTTATAAACAGAAGTATAATACTTGTTTAAGAAAAGAACGAATAGCCCTGTCTGTATCTGATTGGAGTATAAGGTATATAGGTGAGATGATAGGCCATATATCAGTTTGGAGCTGATTTGACTGCTTCACTAAGAACTTTTGATATTATTCCATAGAAAATGGAAATATTTTCGTGGTTTTTGAATAGGGAGGCCACATGGTGTTTGTGTTTTTGAAGGATAGAAGGACAGACATTGTAACAAAATCTTTGGAATGTTTCTGAAGTAATACTTGGTGAAATTATATCACTCTAAATGTCTATATGAACAAAAAATGTCTAGATTGACTAGGCAGAAAGAGTCACAATGATTCAAGGTAATATATGAAGAATCTAGAGAAAGAAAATAATTCCAAGTAAAGAAGGGAAAGAAATACCAAAAATAAAACTAAAGCAATCATTATGTATTTTTCAGTTGCCAAGTATTTGTTGAGCTCCTACCTATCACGTGTCAGGTAGTAGGATAGGCACTAATGTCTACATAGTGTTGAGCAAAAACACTCAATATTTTTCTTTTCATGGAGCTTAAAGTAAAGTGGGAGAGAAACAATAATAAAAATCCTATTGAATAAAATTTACTTATTTTTACAAGAAGAAGAGCTTATTTACAAGCCATTACAGTTATAACAAGGGAAATGGACTTAGTCAAGGAGGTCAGAGAAGCCTTCCCTGAGGAATTGATACTTAAATGAGATCTGAAGGATGAATAGCAGTTAATTAAGTCAAGAACAAATACACTAATCCTACACAAACTCTTTCAGAAAACAGAGGAGGAAGTACACTTCCCAACTCATTTTATGAGATCAGTATTATCCTGATTCCAAAGCCAGACAAAGACATCACAAGAAAAATCGTTGTGAACATAGGTGTGAAATCTTTGAGAAAATATTAGCAAACCAAATTCAACAACATATAAAATGGATTATCTACTGTGACCAAGTGGGGTTTATCCTAGGAATGCAATGTTGGTTTAACATTTGAAAATAAATTAATGTAATATACCGTATTGATAGAATAAAGGACAAAACATGCATGGTCTTCTCATTAGAAACAAAAAAAGCATTTGACAGAATTTAATGCCCCTTAACAATAAACTAGAAATAAAAAGTAATTTCCTCAGTCTGTCAAAGGGTGTCTACAAAAAACCTGTAGCTATAGGTTAGGATTTACTCCAGAATATCCCACTGAAAAATGAAAAGACGAGCCATAGACTGAGAGAAAATATTTTATATTTATATATTTTTTATATATTTAGAGTATTTGTATGTACACTATATAAAGAACTCCTACAACCCAGTAAGAAGACAATCCAATACAAAAATGGGCAAAATATTCAAATGGATATTTTACCAAAGAAGGTAAATGTGAATGGCTAATGGGCACATGAAAATATGCTCAACATTGTTAGTCATTAGGGAAGTACAAATTAAAATCATAGTGAGATACTACCATACACCTGTTAGGATGGCTAAAATTCAAAAGACTGACCTTACCAAATGTTGACAAGGACATGGAGGAATTAAAATGCTCTTATACTGCTGGTGGGAATGGAAAGTGAAAAGTAGTTTGGTAGTTTCTTAAAAAATTAAATATGTACTTTTGATATACCCAGCATTTCTAGTCCTAGGTATCTATCCAGAAGAAATAAAAACATATGAACACATGCAAATATTCATAGCAGTACTATTTGTAACAGCCAAAAACTGGAAAAAAAGGTCCAAATGTCTATCAACTGGTGAGTGATAAATATGCTATATCTATGCAATGGGATATGACTTGGCAATTAAAACTATTAATATATGCTACAAAATAGATGAACCTCAAAAATGTTAAGTTACATGAAAGGGGCCAGACACAAAAGACTGTATACTGTGTAATTCAGTTTATATGAAATTTCTACAAAAGGCGGATATATAGAAATAGCAGATTAATGGCTGCTTGTGGCTGGGGAATAGGGACAGAGATTTACTGCCATTCTTGTTTTTGAGTTAATGGAAATGTTCTGAAACTTGACTGTGATGATGGTTGCAAAACTCTATAAATATACTAGAAATCAACTAAATTAATTACTAAGACTGCACCCCTAAAAGTGGGTGAGTTTTATAATATGTAAATTATATCTCAATATAACTATTTTCTAAGGCCATGCCAATAGAAAAACATAGGAGAAATCATAATATTGTACACAAGAATGTCATACATATTCCCAATGAAAACTGTCTTCTAAAATTTCTTAATTGGGAGAATATATTAAATTTAAGGTCTAACATCATTTTCAGTGATGAAGCTCAACCTAGTCACTCCCATATCCCTTGGGATATATTTGCTAAGATGAGCATTCTAATATTTGTTTTTATTTTTTTTAAGTTTTCATTTAAATTCCTGTTAACATACAGGGTAATATTAGTTTCAGGTGTACAATATAGTGATTCAACACTTCATACATCACCTGGTGTTCATCACAACAAGTGCACTCCTTAATCCCTTTCACCTATTTCACCCATCTCCCCACACACCTCCCCACTGGTAACCATGAGTTTGTTCTCTATAGTTAAGAGTCTGTCTCTTGGTTTGCCTCTCTCTCTTTTTTTCTCCTTTGCTCATTTGTTTTGTTTCTTAAATTCCACATATGAGTGAAATCATATGGTCTTTGTCTTTCCCTGACTCACGTATTTCACTTAGCATAATACTCTCTAGTTCCATCCAGTTGTTGCAAATGGCATCATTCTTTTTGATGGCTGGGTAATATTCCACTATATATATATATATATATATATATATATATATATATGTATATATGTATATATGTATATATATATATACACATATATACACACACACACATACATACATACATACATACACCGCATCTTTATCCATTCATCAGTCCGGGGACACTTGGGTTGCTTCCATAATTTGGCTATTGTAGATAATGCTTCTATAAACATCAGGTGCATGTGTCCCTTCAAAGTAGTATTTTTGTATTCTTTGTTTTTCTTTGGTTTCCTTCCTTCCTTCCTTCCTTCCTATTTTTCTTAAATTTTTTTTAGAGAGAACACAAATGGGAGGGGCAGAGGGAGAGAAAATCCCAGGGAGACTCTGCGCTGAGTGTAGAGTCCAATGCTGGACCTGATCTCATGACCTTGAGATCACAACCTGAGCTGAAACCAAGAGCTGGTTGCTCAACTGACTGTGCCATCCAGGTGCTACTTTTTTATTTTTTTCTAATTAATATTAGAATAACAAAAATCAGTGTTTGAAAATGACATGACTTTATACCTAGAATATTTTTTTATTTTTTTTATTCCTAGAAAAAGTCTAAAGGGCTAATCATAAGCACAAAGGTGACTTCAACTATATTTATAATGTTTTATTTCTTAAGCTGGAGGGTGGGGTACATGACAGATGAGACTCCTCATTGAAGATGACGATTTGAATATATGCCTTAATCTCCATCTGATCTCTTTTGAAACCCCTCTAAAATTACAATAAATAGGAAAAAGATATTAGCCCAGAAGGATTAAAGGAATGGGAGAGATGATTACCATAAATGAGAGCTATTAACATAATTTTGACAGTTGGAAAGTGAAGAAAGTAAAAATGTAAGTGTCTATAGTAGGGAATGCCAATATAAAACAAATGACCTTTCTGTTTAAAACTCCCGTATTTAATTTCTGAAAGACACAAGAATTAGATGCATCTGGTATATCTGCAAGTATGAGGTAGAACTGAAAATAAGATTGTTTGGGCCATTTATAAGGGGCAATAGTCCTATCCCCAGATCTTCTTCCTTACTCTACATGGTCACATAGTTACCCTCACTTCCTCTGACAGAAGGTTGGATGGAAGCTTGCTGTCTAGAGAGGCTGAACCAGGGAAGTTCTGGATTCTGGAATACCAGACACAGTAAGAGTGGGGTGAAATACTGTACTACTAATGGAGATGAAGTAAAAGTCTGGTGGCCAGGTTTATGATCTCCAGCAGAAGACTGGAATTGCTTCTTGCAGAAACTGGCCAGCTGAAAAGACCAAAGGATACTGGAAATGAAATGGCTGGCTACCCCTCTATAATGAGGTCCGCTGCTTAACAAATTTCACCCATTGCACACTGAACTCTCATTCAGCATGTTAGTGCCTCACTTTTAAATGTAAGTGGATAGTTGAAAATCGTCAAATATTTGAAACCTAAGGAAAAAGGAGATATATGACAAAGGAATCATAAGAATGTTATTTTATTTTTTATTTTTTAAAGATTTTATTTTATTTATTTGAAACAGAGAGAGAGAGAGAGAGAGCACAAGAGGGGGTAGGGTGAGAGGGAGAAGCAGACTCCCTGCTGAGCAGGGAGCCTGATGTGGGACTCGATCCCAGGACTCCGGGATCATGACCTGAGCTGAAGGCAGTTGCTTAACCAACTGAGCCACCCAGGCACCCAAGAATGTTATTTTTAAAGATATAATTAATATGTGTAAAGAACTGGATACTTAAAAAAAAAAAAGGAAAGAAAAAGAAAAAAAATGGACTATAGATGGGAAAAAGTAAGAGAACCAGAAAACAAAAATAACCAATAAATTTAGTAGAAACGTGGAAGGTAAAGTTGCAGCCATTTCTCAAAAAAATCATACAGAAGAACAAGGAAAAAGAAAATAGAAAAGTGAGTACAGTTCATGAAGGAAGCCTAATAACCAGCTAAGAGGTGTTCCAGAAAAAGGAAATACAGGAGGGGAAGAAATTATCAAATAAATAATACATTTATTTATTATTTATATAATACACATTTCATAAATACGCAATATACACATTTTGAAATTGGAAAGATTTTAACAAAGATTTATATTAGTTACAGGTGTATAACACAATGATCTGATATTTATATACATTACAAAATGCTCAACATGGTAAGTGCAATTATCATGTCACCATAAAAGTTTATTACTATATATATATATATATATATATATATATATATACTGTGCTTTCATTCCCATGACTTACTCATTTTATGAATGGAAGTTTGTACCTCTTTATCCCCTTCACCTATTTTGCCCATCCTAACCCCCCTTTCCTCTGGCAACCACCAGTTTGTTCTCTGTATATGAGTTTGTTTATTGTTTAGTTTGTTTGTTTTGTTCTTTAGATTCCACATATGAGTAAAATAATGTGGTATTTGTCTTTCTCTCACTTCTTTCACTTAGCTCTAGGTCCATCCATGCTGTCATAAATGGCAAAATTTCATTTTTTTTATGGCTAACATTCCATTGCGTGTATATCCCATATCTTCTTTATTTATTCATCTATCACTGGAAACTTAGGTTGCTTCTATATATTGGCTACTGTTAGTAATGCTGCAGTAAACATCAGGGTGCCTATATCTTTCTGAATTAGTGTCTTTGTTTTCTTCAGGTGTATATCCAGAAGTAGAATTGCTGGATTGTATAGAATTTCTATAACTAAGTTTTTGAGGAGACTCCATACTGTTTTCTGTAGTGGCTGAAATGTGCATTCCCAGTGTGCATTCCTACCAACAGTGCACGGGGGTTCCCTTTCTCCACAACTATGCCAATACTTGTTATTTTTTGTCTTTTTGATACTAGCCATTCTGACAGGTGTGAGGTGATATCTCATTGTGGTTTTGCTTTGTATTTCCCTGATGATGAGTGATGTTGAGCACCTTTTCATGTATCTCTTGGTTATCTGTACGCTTCTTTGGAAAATGTCTCTTCAGTTCCTCTGCCCATTTTTAAATTGGATTATTTATGTTTTTGGTGTTGAGTTCTATGAGTTATTTATATACTTTGGATATTATCCGCTTATTGAACATATTGTTTGCAAATATTGTCTCCCATTCAGTATGTTTCCTTTTCATTTTGCTAATGGTTTCCTTCACTGTGCAAAAGCTTTTTATTTTGATGTAGTCCCACTTGTTTATTTTTGCTTTTGTTGTCCATGCCTGAGGAGACAGATCCATAAATACGTTGCTAAGACCAGTGTCTGAGAGTTTACTGCTTATGTTTTCTTTTCGGAATTTTATGGTTGCAGGTCTTACATTTAGGTCTTTAATCCATTTTGAGTTTATTTTTGCATGTGGTTTAAAAAAGTGGTCCAGTTTCATTCTTTTGTATGTAGTTGTCCAGTTTTCCCACACCATTTATTGAGGAGACTGACTTTTCCTCCTTATGTATTATTGCTTGGTTTGTTGTAGATGAATTGCCCATACAAGCATGGGTTTATTTCTGGGTCCTCTATTCTGTTTTGTTGATCTATGTGCCTATTTTTGTGCCAGTACTAACTATACTGTTTCGATGACTGTAGCTCTTTGGTATAGTTGGAAATCTGATATTCTGATGCCTCTAGCTTTGTTTTTCTTTCTCAAGATTGCTCAGGCTATTTGAGGTCTTTCATGGCTTCATACAAATTTTAGGATTATTTTTTTCCAGTTCTGTGAAAAATGCTATTGGTATTTTGATAGGGATTGCACTGAATCTGTAGATTGCCTTGGGTAGTATGGACATTTTAACAATGTTAACTTTTCCAATCCATGAGCCATGGTATATCTGTTATTTGTGTCATCCTCAATTTCTTTAATCAATGTCTTAAAGTTCTTGAATATAGGCCTTTCACCTCGGTTAAATTTATTCCTATGTGTTTTATTCTTTTGGATGCAAATGTCAGTGAGATTGTTTTTAAATTTCTCTTTCTGCTAGTAGTTATTGGTATAGAGAAATGGTCCAAATTTATTAATTTTGTGTCCTACAACTTTACTGAATTCATTTATTCTAATAGTTTTGGGGGGGAGTCTTTAGGTTTTCTATATATAGTATCATGTAATCTACAAGTAAGGACAGTTTTACTTCTTCCTTACCAATTTGGATGCCTTTTATTTCTTTTTCTTGTCTGATGGCTGCAGCTAGGAGTTCCAGCACTATGTTGAATAAAAGTGGTGAGAGGAGACATCCTTGTCTTGTTCCTGATCTTAGAGGGAAAGTTTGTGGCTTTTCACTGCTGAGTATGATGTTAGTATGATGTTAGCTGTGGGTTTGTCATGTATGGCCTTTATTTTGTTGATGGAAGGATCTTTTGAGTGATTAGCACCTATACTAAGGAGCATTATCATATTTCAGGACTTAAAAAAAAACAAACTTGTTTCAATCTACCTGTGTGTTTCTCTTGTGAGTCTCTTTTACTATTCACACCAGACACTTTGCTTCTGTCACCAAACATGTGGAAGCTTTCCCCAACACTATGCAGTTCTCTCTGGAACCACGCAGGGGATCCTACAATTCAAATCAACTCTGACGCTATCTACCTGAATATAGTGTCAGATACCACAAGCCTCGGTCCCATAAGACTGCTGCCACCCCACTATGGATACCAATCATAAGTAGTAGGTCCCCAGGTTACCCACAACTTCTGTCCAGCGTGGCTACAAATCAGGTTCCCATGACCCCTTCCTCAGGTTTGATTAATTTGCTAGAGAGGCTTACAGAACTCAGAGAAACACTTACTTACATTTACCAGTTTATTAAAGGATATGATAATGGATACAGATGAACAGCTAGATGAAGAGATACATAGGGCAAGGTCTGGGAGGATCCAGAGCATAGGAGCTTGTTTTCCTGTGGAGTTGGGATATGTCACCCTCCCGGTGTGGATGTGTTCAACAAACTGGATGCTCTCTGACCCCCATACTGTTGGAGTTTTTATGCCAAGTTTATTAGCCAAGTATAAGGCACCACATGAAGATATACTCAGATCTTCAAAGTTTCAAAAAAATATATCACCCATGTCCCCTCTCAGAAAGCATGGGAAAACATATACTGTATTATAATGAACGAGTAAACCAAAAAAGAGGAATTCATAGTACAGGAAACAGGATAGCCAGCACAGAGTGAGAATTCCGAAGGGAACTCCAGGATAATTAAGAGATGTCCAAGGATGACAGTTTATATCAGGCCTGGAAAACAATGAGACCAGAAAGAAGGAGGAAGATAGAAAACTAATATAGGTATCTTCAAGGGGGAAAAAAAGAATCTGGTATTTGTTGTGTTTGAGTATATTGGGTGCAAATTTTAACGCTTATAGAGAGTTTCAAGGTGAATTAGTAATATATATGTAGAAAATCAAGTGAATGAAAAAATGAAGCTTGCCATATATGGCCTTTATTATGTTGATGTTCATTCCCTCTATACCCACTTTGCTGAGAGTTTTTATCATAAATAGATGTTGAATTTTGCCAAATGCTTTTTCTACATCTATTGAGGTGACAATATGATTTTTATCCTTAATTTTGTTAATGTAACATATTACATTGATTGATTTGTGAATGTTGAACCATCCTTGCATCTCTGGAGTAAATCCCACTTGATTGAGGTGTGTGATCATTTTAATGTATTGTTGAATTCAGTTTGCTAATGTTTTGTTGAGAATTTTTTATCTACATTCATTAGGGATATTGGCCTGTAATTTTCTTTTCTTGTAGTGCCGTGGTCTGGTTTTAGTGTCAAGGTAATGCTGACCTCATAAAATGAGTTTGAAGGCATTCCTGCCTCTTCTGTTTTTTTGGGAGAGTTTGAGAAGGATTGATATTAATTCTCTGAATGTTAGGTAGAATTCATTAGTGAAGCCATCTGGTATGGGACTTTTGTTTTGGTTGGGAGGTTTTTGATTACTGATTCAATCTCCTTACTATTAATCAGTCTGTCCAAATTTTATATTTCTTCCTGATTCAATTTTGAGAGGTTTTGTGTTTCTAGGAGTTTATCCATTTCTTTTAGGTTGTCCAATTTGTTGGCATATAATTGTTCATATTAGTTTTTTTATGATCCTTTGTTTTTATGGTATCAGTTGTAACATTTCCTCTTTCATTTCTGATTCTGTTTGAGTCCTCTTTTTTCCCCCCCTTGATAAATGTAGCTAAAGATTGTCAATTTTGTTTATCTTTTAGAGAAACCAGCTCTTAGTTTGTTGATCTTCTCTGTTGTCTTCTTTTTAGTTTCTATTTCATTTTTTTCTGTTCTGATCTTTGCTATTTCCTTCTATAACTCTGGACTTTGTTCCTCTTTTGTAGTTTCTTGAGCTGTAGAGTTAAGGTGTTGTTTATTTGTTAGGGTTCTTTCTTAATGTAGGCATTTATCACTATGAACTTCACTCTCAGAACTGCTTTTGTTTCGTCCCATAAGTTTTGGTACGTTGTATTTTCATTTGTTGTCAAATTTTTAAATTCCTCTCTTGACTTCTTCTTTGACGCATTGGTTTTTTTTAGTAGCATGTGGTTTAATCTACACACATTTGTGAATTTCCTTTTTTTTTTTGGTAATTGATTTCTAGTTTCATACCATTGTGTTCAGAAAAAGAAAAAATTCTTCTTAAATTTATTAAGACTTGTTTTGTGGCCTGATATGATCTATCCTGGAGAATTTATTATGTGCACTTGAGAAAGAATGTGTATTCTGTTGCTTGTGGATGGAATGTTCTGTGTATATCTGTTAAGTCCATTGTATCTAATGTGTCTTTTGAGACCAATATTTCCTTATTATTATTACTTTTAATTTTTATTCAATTTCTTTAAACTAATAGAAAAACACAGTTCACCCATTTCTCCCACCCCCAGCTCTTGCAACCACCAGTCTCTTTTGTGTATCTATAAGCGTGGTTTGTTAGTTTTGGGTTTTTAATTTTTTTTAGATTCCACATATAAGATCACATTTTATTTGTCTTTTTGTGTATCACTTATTTCACTTAGCATAATGCCCTCAAGGTCCATATATTTTGTCACAAAAGGCGAGATCTCCCAGTCCACAGCTAACATCATAGTGGTGAAGAGCTGAAAGCTTTTCCTCTAAGATCAGGAACAAGACAGGATGCCCATTTTTCCACTCTTATTCAACATTAGTATTGGAAGTCCTAGCCAGAACAATTAGGCAAGAAGAAGAAATAAAAGGCATTCAAATCAGAAGGGAAGAAGTAAAACTGTTACATTTTGCTGATGACATGATATATCATTTACAAAACCCTAAATACTCCACCAAAAACAGTGATAATAAACGAATTCAGTAAAGTCACAGGATACAAAATCAATGTATAAAAATCTGTTGCATTTCTCTATACTAAAAACAAACTATCGGAACAAGAAGGAAAACAATGAGAATATACCAGTTGTAAATATCTATGCACCCAATGTAGGAGTACCCAAATATATAAAGCAAGTATAAACAGACCTATAGGAAAAAATAGACAATGATACAATAATCATTGGGAGCTTCAGTACCCCACTTTCAACAATGGGTAGATCATCCAGACAGAAAATCCTAAGGAAACATTGGACTTGAACTATACTTTAGACCATATAGAACTCACAGACACATAAAGAACATTCTTTCCAACAGCAGCAGAATACACATTCTTTTCAAGCACCCATGGAAACATCTCCAGAATAGATCATTTGTTAGGTCATAAAACAAGTCTTAATAAATTTAAGAAAATTGAATTTATTTCAGGTACCTTTTCTGACCACAATGGTATTAAACTAGAAATCAGTAACAGGAGGAAAACTGGAAAATTCACAAATATATGGAAATTAAGCAACATACTCTTGAACAACCGATAGGTCAAAGAGGAAATCAAAAATATCTTGAGAAAAAAAAAATCTTGAGACAAATGAAAATGAAAATTTTTATACCTTAACAATGAACTATTGAAAAAGAAATTAAGAAAACAGTTCCATTTAAAATAGCATCAAAAAGAAAAAAATATTTAGGAACAAATTTAACCACAAGGGTGAAAGATCTGTACACTGAAAACTATGAAACATTGATGAAAGAAATTGAAGAAGACAAAAAAAAAAAGGAAAGATATCTTATGTTCATTGATTGGAAGAAATATTGTTAAATGTCCATACTACCCAAAGTAATCTAGAGATTAAAAGCAGTCTATCAAAATTCCAATGGTATTATTCACAGATGCAAAAAAAAAATCCTAAGATTTGTATGGAACTACAAAGAATTCCAAATAGCTAAAGCAGCCTTGAGTAAGAAGAGCAAAGTTGGAGGCATCACACTTCCTGATTTCAAATTATATTACAAAGCTATAGTAACCAAAGCAGTATGATACAGTCATAAAAGACACATAGATGAATGGGACAAAATGGAGACCCCAGAAATACACCCATGCTTACACAGTCAACTAATCTTTGGTAGAGGTGTCAAAATACGTGATGGGAAAAAGAGTCTCTTCAGTGATGTTGGGAAAACTGGATAGATATCCTCATGCAGAAGAATGATATTGGACCTTTATTTTACACCACACATAAAAATCAACTCAAGATGGATTAAAGACTTAAGTGTAAGACCTGAAATTGTCCTAGAAGAAACCAGGGGCTCATTGGCCAAGAGTTTTTTGAATTTGACAAAAAAGCACAGACAACAAAAGCAAAAATTAACAAGTGAGACTACATCAAACTAAAAAGTGTTTTGCATGGCAAAGGAAGCAATAATGAAAAGGCAACCTATGGAATGGGAGAAAATATTTGTAAACCATATATCTGATAAAGGGTTTACATTCAAAATATATAAGGAACTCTTACACCTCAATAGTTAAAAACAAGTAATCCAATTAAAAATGGACAAAGGACCTGAACAGACATTTTTCCAAAAAAGATATACCCAATTGGTATATGAAAAAGGTGTTTAACATCACTAATAATCAGGGAAATGTGAATCAAAACCATAGTGAGATATCCCCTCACACCTGTCAGGACTGTTTGACTCTTATCAGAAAGTCAGAAGATAATAAGTGTTGGTGAGGATGTAGAGAAAAGAGAATTTTTATATACTGTTGGTGGGAATGTAAACTGGTATAACCATTATGGAAAACAGTATCGAGGCTTTTCAAAAAATTAAAAATAGAACTATGATTTGATCCAGCTGTCCCATTTCTGGGTATTTGTCTGAAGGAAATAAAGGTCCACAAGGTCTTTGTCTGTTAGAAAATAATACATTGATATTTTTACTTTAAAAATTTTAATTTCTAATTTTGTATGTAGCCAAGATAATTGTTATTCCAATGGATATTATGCATGTTTCAAAAATTAGTGTACGTGTGTTCCAGAGGATTATTTTTTTCTCTGAAATGTCTAACTTTCAAATTTTGATTCCTCCTTAGATTTAATTTTATTACATGTAGGGTTTTAGAACATTCTTCTCTAAAATCTATAGTTTGTAGTTGAAATGGATAGAAACATAGGATCCACTTAAGAGAAATTGGCCAAATCTGTTTAGTTAAACAGAACTAAAGATCAATACTGGCTCAATGTCTGAAATAGGGAAATAGCAAATGGCTGTAACCTTTAATTTTTAATTTAATTTTAATGCTTAAATATCTAATTTTAAAAGCTGGATTAGCATTTACACATGTTGAGTATAAAATTAAAATTCATCTTTTAAAGGTTTTATTTATTAATAGTATTGAAACAAAACTGTTAGTCAAACCAGGAGTTTGAAACACAAAAGATAATTCACAAACTTACTTTTAATTTGAGGTGGTAGAAGACAAAGGCCCTGAAAGGATTCTTTCTTCATGCCCTGAAAAAAAATTATGATTAGATTTTTGGTTAAATGTGGTAGATTGGCCACACACTAAATTTATAATCTCTCCTTTCTGAGTTACCACTAAATTACATGAAAGGAATCCATAAAGGGGTTGTATAAAATGAATGCATCCATAAAGTCAAGGAAAAAGATTGAGGAGGAAGATGTCAGTAGTAAAGGAATCAACACATATATGGAAGATGAAAAATGAATAGAAGAGAGTGCTAGGAGAGCAGGGGAAAATGCCAGTTGCCCTGCAGAGCTCCCCAGAGAGGCTTAGGACTTGAATTCACCAGGTTTCATGTGAGGCAGTTAAATGGGGGATTGAATAACTTTGTATACATAGAGATTGAACCTTTTGTCTTCTCATCAATCCCTTAAAGATGGGCAACAATGCCCTTATGAAGGAGACTGGTGATGTTTCTTAGAAAATTCACTGGAGAAGGGTCTGTGGACACTGAAGGGCAGGCAAGAATCACGATACTAAAAGCAGAATTGTGAGCCCCTTGTTTTAATCTCAAGACTTCCACCACAGAAATCTTTAGCCTTCCTAACCTTCAACCAAGGTGAATACTGGAAAATTCTTTGAAGAGCCTTGAATGACCCCACAAAAAATGCCTCCAGATATTGACATTTGGTGATTCCCTTAAGCTGGTTGATTCCTCTGCAGTGAAATCCCAAGTCTATAAGCTATGCTCATATACATAGAGCTTCCAATAAGTTTTACAGACTTTCTGTTGAAGTAAAACATGTTCAGTAAATATGGATATACTTATGCATATATAACAAAATTTTAAGTGTAAAGGTTGAGGAATTTTCTCAAACTGAATGTAACCATGTAACCAGCATTAAGATCAAGAGATAGATAATTAGCAGTACCATAGAAGCTTCCCTTCCATACTCTTCCAGTCACTACTACCAACAGAGGTAGACCAGTATCCCGACTACTAGTGCTATGGATTAATTTTGCCTTTTTGAACTTTACGTAAATGAAATTATACAACACATACACATTTGAGTCTAATTTTTTTTATTCAGTTTTATGTTTGTGAAATTCATTCATGTTGCATAATTGTACAACACCACAATTTATGCATTCTACTGTTGATGGGCAATATCCAATTATTGTCACTGGGTAGTTTCCAGTCTGGAGCTCTTAGAAATTATTCTTCTGTGAACATTTTGTACACATTATTTAGTGAAATACATACACATTTGTCTTGGATATGTACCTTGAAGTAGAATATTGAGTCCATCAGGTTTTCAGTGCTTCATTCTAATATATAAAGAAAGCCAGTGATTATTAGGTATTTGAATAAATCCTCCAAAATAAAAAGAACAGAAAGAAATGAACTGAAAGAGTCAAAATGAAAAATTCAATAGAACTTGAGGAACTTCTAGAAAGCAGGTCAAAAAGACAAAAGAGGTAAGAAATAGGAAAGTTAACAAACTGAGGGTTGCTGGAGTGGTGGGGGGTGGGAGGGATGGGGTGGCTGGGTGATAGACATTGGGGAGGGTATGTGCTATGGTGAGTGCTGTGAATTGTGTAAGACTGTTGAATCACAGACCTGTACCTCTGAAACAAATAGTACATTATATGTTAAAAAAAAAAAAAAGATAGGAAGGGAAAAATAAAGGGGGAGGGGAAATTGGAGGGGGAGACGAACCAAGAGAGACTATGGACTCCAAGAAACAAACTGAGGGTTCTAGAGGGGAGGGGGTGGGGGGATAGGTTAGCCTGGTGATGGGTATTAAAGAGGGCACGTTCTGCATGGAGCACTGGGTGTTATACGCAAACAGTGAATCATGGAACACTACATCAAAACTAATGATGTAATGTATGGTGATTAATATAACATAATAAAATTAAATTAAATTAAAAAAATAGAAAATAGGGAAGTTAAATCTGAGAAGGGGAGAAATATAAAAATAAATTACAAGAAAACTTCCCTAGAGCCACATAGAAGGGATTCTCAGCACAAGAGATGTAAAAGACTCATATCCAGGCATATCATTATCAAATTTCTGAACACCATGAATAAAGTGAAGATTCAGAGGAAAGGAACAATTGACATTCAAAGGATCAGGACTCAGAAAGGCACTAGAGTTTGTAACAGCAACATTGGAAGCTAGAAAACAGTAGAGCAATGTCTTAATTCCTGAGGGAAAATTATTAACAACTTAGAATTCTACACTCTAGTGTAACCTTTTATTAGGCATAAGGGTAAAATGAATTCATTTTCAGACATGCGAGGCTTAAAAAAGGTATCTTCTGTAACCCCTTTCTCAGGAAGCTTCTGAAGGATGCACTCCAGAAAGACATGGGATGTAAGAGCTAGAGATTCACCACAGAGGTGAAGGGAGTTGTCAGGGTGTTAGTGAGAAGTCCTGCATAGAGAGCTAGCTGTGCAGCCAGTCCCGAGAGCAATCAGTCTACCAGTCTGATTGCAGCAGGAAGATAGAAGTTTCTGGGAAGGGCCTTTCCAGGAATTTTTTTTTTCAAGAAAAAAAGACTTTGATAAATTTTCTGGCATTTGAGTATTTGGAAAATGATGTTTTAGCTGACTCCATAGAGTGAATTAGGAGAATATAAAATATAGCTTACAGGGAACAATATTTCATAGTGATCATATCATAACTACTAATTACTGATTTATCAAAAATTAATGTAACTATTGCAAGGATTTATGTTTTTGGGGTGGAAGTTAGGATGTGGGGATTAGTTGTGTAAGAGAGCTAAATTCTCATATGCGGTATTAGGAGTCAGTGGATTATTTCTAAAATCAATAAATTAAAAAATGGCAGTATAAACATATTATTTAGAAATATAGAAGTAGGGGCACCTGGGTGGCTCAGTCAGTTAAGCACCTGACTCTGGATCTCAGCTCAGGTCTTCAGGGTTGTGAGTTTAAGCCCTATGTTGGGCTCCATGCTGCATGTGGAGTTTACTTAAAAAAAAAAAAAGTATGGAAGTAAATAACAAGAGAACCGGTTTAAAAAAAAAAAAAGATGAAAGTTATTTGTTTTTAATGACTGAAACCGGAAGGAGAGGAGAGGGGGTGAAGGGACTATTATTTTGTACTTCCTGATCCTTTGGCATTGTTGGATCATTTTAAAAAGTGATAAACGTATATTCTTGCATTACTTGGTAAACTACAAACTAAAACATTAATGATAAGTTATTTTAAGGAACATTAGGATTAAAGTGTCCCCAGTAAAAAGGTGTCAGATATAGAAAAAAAGAAATGTAAGTTTACCTTTTGTATTTAAAAGGGCTTTTTACCCTTATCTCTGGTTTGGTTTTGTTTTATACTAGGGCTTCAAAAACAAACCAAAAAAGATGGGTCACATAAAACCAGACTTGATTGATGTTGACTTAATCAGAGGTGAGTTCTAAAGTTGGTTTGTTTCTTATGTATTTTATTATATTATTTCATAGTGGTGCTAGAGATTCTTTTTTAGATATCATCCCTGTTTGACGGTGTACTTTAATTTCCAAAAGGAATATTCTTCCTTCATCATTCAGGCCTTGGGATTTTTTTTTCCCTTTGCTTTGGTTCTCTGTAGTTATATAAATCACATTAGGATGAAAGAGGGATGAACTTGGAAACTACTGTTGTGTAATTGAGAAAAATATATTGTATAACATTCGAGTCAGCCTGACTTATTTTCAGCTCCTGTCTTAGTGATTGAGGCAAGAAGTTATTGTATTTAATGAACATCTAAGAGGATTCTATTTATTTATTTATTTTTTAAAGATTTTATTTATTTGAGAGAGCGAGAATGAGAGAGAGAGCACATGAGAGGGGGGAGGGTCAGAGGGCGAAGCAGACTCCCTGCTGTGCAGGGAGCCCGATGTGGGACTCGATCCCGGGACTCCAGGATCATGACCTGAGCCGAAGGCAGTCGCTCCAAAGGCAGTCGCTTAACCAACTGAGCCACCCAGGCGCCCGAGGATTCTTTTTAACCAAACAGGTTGTATGGTGATTTTTGCTCTCAGCTGTTTTTAATACAGTGTTACAAGTAGGCATTAATATAGTATATGTAAATGTTTGATGTTTTGTTTTATTGTATATTTAAAGGCTCAACATTTGCCAAAGCCAAACCTGAAATTCCATGGACATCTCTGACTCGGAAGGGGCTCGTTCGAGTTGTATTGTTTCCATTGTTCAGCAGTTGGTGGATTCAGGTTACCTCTTTAAGAATCTTTGTTTGGCTGCTACTACTTTACCTCATGCAAGGTAATGAGAAGGGTGGAATAAACTGTGACTGTTTCTCTTTGCTGCTTTTGCTATTAGATAATGCAGACTTTACTGTCCTTACATTTACCCGATCATTTGAGAGTTTAAAATGCAAAGAAATGAAAGGATATACACCATTTGGAGATCATCTTAGATTTATTTGCTCACAGAGGCAAACACAGTTGTCTAACTCATCTTTCTTGAATTTCTCTCCACCTGTCTCACTGGCCAGGTCTTTTCAATCTTTGTTCTGTGTGACCTTTGAATATTGGATTACCTCAAGGTTGGACCCTGGATTCTCTCCTCTAAGTACTCTCATCAAACCCCATTGTTTAAATATAGCTGATAAACTGGTGATTCTCAAATTTATATCTTTAGGCCAGATCTCTGCTGAACTGCAGACTTGTAAATCTAACTGCCTGCTTTCAGGCATTTATGTATAGAGATTTATTTATTTATTTTTTAAAGATTTTATTTATTTATTTGAGAGAGAGAATGAGAGGGGAGAGGGTCAGAGGGAGAAGCAGACTCCCCGCTGAGCAGGGAGCCTGATGCGGGACTCGATCCTGGGACTCCAGGATCATGACCTGAGCTGAAGGCAGTCGCTTAACCAACTGAGCCACCCAGGCGCCCTATGTATAGAGATTTAAAAGGTATCTTGAACCTACCATATCCAACATGGCAGTCTGGATTTTTTTTTCCCCCCACTATGGTCTACCACACCAGCATCGCTTTGCCTGGACCACTGGAATAATGTCTACTCTGAGCCTCCTTTCTATCAACTATTCTTTTCACACCAGTTAGAGAAATCTTTTACAGTAGAACCTGTATCATGTCATTTTCCTGCTTAAAACCCTTGAGAGACTTCTCATTGGCCTTAGAGTGAAATCTAGACTCCTCACTGCAGCCTGCAGGGCCCTCCATGATCTCTTCCCTGCTGGCCTCTCAGAGGCCGCGCCCTATTCCTTGCTTGCTGGAGCGAGCCTTTTTCTGTGCTTTGCACTGAGCTCTTCCTTCTGTTTGAAACAATCTTAAGGCTTTTCACATGGCTATCTTTTTTCTCATCTCTAGGATCTGAGCTCAGAGGGAACTTTCACTGAGAGGCCATCCCTATCTATACTTTCTAAATAGTCCTACCGTTCCCCAGGAATCTATTTTAATTTCTGCATTACACAACTACCTGATGTTGGCTTTTCTCTTCTCACTATGTGCAGGAGTCCAGCACATTCTCTTTACCACTATATGGCCACTGCCTACCAGGAATACTTTTCGAAATGGGACCATGTATGCACTCTGGTTATACCTGAACAAAAAGACATGAATTAGAACAGAGTAGGTGAAGGTTGGGTTAGGGTGGAAGGATTTGGGGTGATTTTTGTTTTCTTTTATCTGTGCTGGCTTTTTTTTTTTGAGTTTAATAAAGTTATAGAGGGAAAGATAAATGTATGAATTTACAAATCTATAAGTTTAATTTTCTAAAGTTGTGACAGTGCTGTCCAATAGAATTTCTATGATGATAGAAATGTTCTGTGTCTGTACTACCCAGTCCTATGTGGCTGTTGAGGACTTGTGAATGGTGTGGGTAAGGAACTGAATTTTTAGTTTTATTTAATTGTAATGAAATGGCTGTCATTTTTAATGGCTGCATCATATTCCATCATATGGATACACCAACATTTAAAATAATCATTTTCATGTCTATGTCTCTTACCATAAATACTTTTTATAGCTACTTAATATTCCATTATATAAAAGGACCATAATTTATATAACTGTTCCCATATTGTAAGCATTTAGATTGTTCCTGGGTTTTTTTTTCCTATTAATAATGCCATCATAAACAAAATTTTTCATATTTTATATTACTTCCTTAGAATTCTCTGAAATTGAATTAAGAGATCAAAGAATATAAACATTTTAAGGCTTTTAGAACATAAAATGAAATTGCTAGTGGCACACTTCTTTTGGAAAGTAGTGGATGAGGGGCGCCTGGGTGGCTCAGTTGGTTAAGTGACTGCCTTCGGCTCAGGTCATGATCCTGGAGTCCCAGGATCGAGCCCCACATCGGGCTCCCTGCTCAGCAGGGAGTTTGCTTCTCCCTCTGACCCTCCCCCTTCTCGTGTTCTCTCTCTCATTCTCGCTCTCTCTCAAATAAATAAACAAAATCTTAAGAAAAAAAAAAGTAGTGGATGAGAGTGCCTGTTTTACCACAGTCTGACCAGCATTATTATAATTTTAAAGATTGTTACCTAATTGGATATACAAAAAAATTGTTTTGCTAATTTAGTCTACATTTTTTTGGTAGCTTATAAAGGTGAAGTTAAATATTTTCCACATGTTCGTTACTGAAGAATTTCTTTCTTGTTGAGATATATTAAATTATATACATTAAATTTTCATATATACCATGGTCTATTTCTACACACATATTCTGTACCATCAGTTTGTCTTGTTATTCTCATATCTGCACCACATTTCTTTAATTACTATAGTTTAATATGTGGTAGCATTGAGCAGAAGTATTCCTCTAGTATTCTGCTTTTCTAGTATTTTCTTAGGTGTTTTAATTTGCTTATTTTTTTCCAAATAATTCAGAATTATTTTATCCTAATCAAAACAAAGAAATAATTTGGAATTAGACTGTAATCCCCCCTTTCCCATGAAGATATAGATATATTTGGGGGAAATGGGAAGAAAATTGATATATCTCACCTTCTAATCAAGTCTTCTGTTATATCTCTCAGTAAAGCTTTGTAGGATTTTTATTTCTTATGAGGCCTGCTTAGATCTTAAACTCAAATTTTTTTATTGTGGTAAAATACATATAACGTATAATTTACCACCTTCACCATTTTTAAGTATACAGTCGGTGGCATTAAGCCCACTTACATGGCTGGGCAACCATCACTACCATCCATCTCCAGAACTTTCTTCATCTTTCCCAACTGAAACTGTACCTATAAAACAATAATTGCCTGGTTCCCTAATTCCCTGACCAAGCTCAGGCCTCTGGCAACCATTCTGTTTACTTTCTCTGTGAATTTGACAACTCTGGATACCTCATATAAGTGGAACCATGCAGTATTTGTCCTTTTGAGCCTGGCCTGTGGCACTTAGCCTAATGTTTTTAAGGTTCATCCATACCCAGCATGTGCATTTCCTTCCTTTTTAATGGTGAATAAGAATCCATTATATGTATGTCCCCTATTTTGTTTATATATTCATCCATCAATGGACCCTTTGGTACTTCCACATTAAAGTAAAATATTTGTTTTTATTTTTGTTGTTGCTCCTGCAGGTATGACACTGTTTTTGTTGTGTAAATTTCAGCTGGGTTAGTGCTATTACATTTGAAAGCTACTAGTTTATGTTTAAAATTGTTATAACCAACCAGTTTATTAAACCCTCGTTAATTTTAATAGTTTTTCAGTGCTTCTCTCACATTTTCTAATTATACAACCATGTTGGCAAATAATGAAAATCTGGCCTCATCTGTTTTCATACATTTAATTTACTATTATTGCATTAGTCAACATTTTTGGAGCAGCATTAAGTAATAACAGTAAGACTGATCACCCTTTTGTTCCTGATTCAGTGTCTTCCTTAGTATGATGTGTGTTGATTTCCTCTTTACTATATAAGGGATATATTTTTATATTCCTAGTATTTTAGAAGAGATTGGATGTAAGATTAATTATAAATCAGGAACAAACATTGATTTTTTTTATGGAATGCTTTTTCCCTATAGGAGCTGGCCAAACTCACAGGTTAAAGGTACAGCCCTTCGTAAGACTCCCCTCACTTCAGACACCAGCCTCACTTTGGGAGTCCCCAGGGCTACCCTTACTTCTGACCCACTGGCTACAGTTTTGAAGGTCCCCTACTGATTCCTTCAATAATTCACTAGAATGACTCCCAGAATTCAGGAAAGTGCTATACTTACAATTACAGTTTTCTTATACTAAAAGTTTTATTGTATGAATTAGAAGAGATGCATAGTTTGGGAGGATTCCAAACAGGAAGTTTTCATTATCGTCAGGGATATGGTACCCTTTCTGCCATGATGAGTAGCAATACTAACAGACTATTGCCAATCAGGGATGCTCACCCAAGCTTCGGTATCCAGAATTTTTACTGAGGGTTTGTTAGATAGGCATAACAGTTGAATCATTGGCCAAGTAGCCAACTCAGTCTTCAGCCCTCCTCCCCACTCTGTCCCAGAGGTCAGGCTGATACACTGGCTCAAAGCCTCAACCCTCTAATCACATCCGTAGTCACCTCATTGGCATAAACTATCTGGTTTGGTCCAAGGGGCCCACTGTGAATAACTTCCATCACTTGAGAAATTCCAAGGATGTAGAGGTTACCTCCCAGGAATCAGGGACAAAGTCCTTTTATGCAATTGTCAATTGAGATAATTTGTATATATGTGACCCAAATTACATGTTATTAAATTATTAGATTAAATCATTTCAGTCAACAACTATGTAAGTGCCTACCATGTCTGTACATGTACATGTATTGTTTTATCAGGGCTCTGAGATAGATTTTTCCTTCCAGCGTAAACCCTGCATACTCTTGGTGATTTATTCAAATTTATGTTGATAGTATTTTAGTTACTCATTCAACAAATATTAAGTATCCATCATGTGCTAGCTATAGCAGTGAGCCAAATCGACAAAAATCCCTTCATTCACGGCGCCTGCTTTTAAGTAGGAAATTTATATCCACATTCACAAGCCAGCAAGGCCTGTGGTTTATTGTTTGGGTGCTGTCATTGTTATATTTGGGTGATAGGGTGTTAGGGCCTGAAATGAATTGGCTAGCTTTTTCTTCACATAGGAATAGTTTATATATCACAAGAATTATCTTTATGTTAAAGTCTGAAAGAACTCATCTATGAAATTGTATCTGGATTTTTTTGGATGTAATTTTTGATGTTTTCCGGTGTCTTTCACCATTGATTTCTTTGGACAGTTCATATGCAGTCACCTGGGTTCAAATCCCAGCTTTGCTAATTGCTACTAGTACAAGTGTGGGCCTTCGAAAATACCATTCCTCTGAGCAGAACAACACTTCCTGGTGTGTATCGTACAGCATCTAGCTGTTTTGTGGTGGGGAGCCTTTTGCAATATCTAGATTATTATACTGCCAGGAAAGCAAATCCTTCAAACACATTATTCTTCTCTTGCTCTGTGGCCTAAGGCTTCAAGTTTTCACTCAACTGATGTGCAGGTGGATTGCACTGTAGAAAATTATGTGCTTTTAGCTGGTACGTTTTAAATCGATAGATTTTTGTAGCAATAGTTTGTGCAGTCGCTAGGATCAGATATAAAGACGAGCCTTTATGTTTTACATTTTGAAACCTCTTCTTTTCAGTTATAGCACTCGTGTTATATTTTATGATGCCTATTGTGAATGTAAGTGAAGTACTTGGACCCTTGTGCCTTATGTTACTCATGGGAACTGTCCACTGTCAAATTGTTTCTACTCAGATAACAAGGCCATCGGGAAACAATGGAAATCGGAGAAGAAGGTAAGATGAGAAATTACATTTGTAGTTGTGTATTTTCTGGGAGAGGCATTGTACACGCTTACAAAATCTTTGATGAAATTAATAACAAATCTTCCTGTTTTGCATGTCTTTTAAATTATTTTTTGGCTTTCGCTTTTCTTCCCGATGACAGGAAACCTTTTCATGACCTTTTAATCCCAGGTGTGATTTTTGTCATTCAGTACAGTTGTTTAAGAGGAAAAATCTGACATTATATTGTACTTTATTAAAATGTACCTTAAATAGTGATGTTGAAAACACATTCTTCAAAATACAGTCTCAATCAAAATTTGGTGAAAATTCACTGTATAAAGAAGGATGTTAGTACATTAGGTTAGTGCTACTAAAATTTTTACCTTTTTTCAATGGTACATAATAAAAATGGATTTCCAGGTATTCTGAGCTTTTAATAGAGATGAATTTGACATTTCTACACATTGAATTCACTTCATGTTTTTATTGGTTATGTGCTATGTGTGATTTTGGAACTGTTAAAGGTTTTAATTTTTTTTTTTAGGTAGATGTAGGTATATTACCTTCCAAAAGTTATATTATCATTCCTCAGAATATCTGTAGATTTTTGTTCCCCTAAACAGTTACTAAAGAAGATTTTGTTTTCATTTGGTGTGATGAATTTCAACATATTCTTATTTTTGAATGTTATTTTCAAGACTTTTTTTTTTACAAAAAAAGGATTTCTTGAAAATTCTGTTCAATTAATTGAATGACTTCTAAGGAAATCACATGTGATGCATCCCATTGTGATTTATAAGATGTATCTTTTAACTGCTTCATGTATCAATCAAAGTGATCAGTTGCTGTTATTTTGTGTTCTCTGAAGTGTGTCCAATGCATAGATTTCTGCCATTCATATTTAAAGGAATTGTTCCTTCTGCTAGTGGTGTTAAGTGTTCCTAAAAAGACTCTCAGTCATATGTGCGAAAATTTTCTTCTAGTAATATTTTGGAATATTAGTTCGATTTCTTTAAATATTGAACAAAATGATAGCATAGGACTCTGGTTTGGAATCCAATTTTGCCCTTTAGTCAGAAACATTATTGCATGATTTACCCTCATTATATGAAATTCACTATATTTCATTTCACGTCGTAACCCATTGGTATCATTTTCTGTAGGGATATTTAGAGCAGAAATATAAAAGTTCTTGAATAATCTGAAGTTCATTTTTTTTTTTTTTGGTAGAAAATTACGGAAAACTGTCAATGGTGATGGGAGCCGAGAAAATGGAAATAACTCCTCTGATAAAGTCAGAAGAGTGGAAACTTTGGACTCTCTTCCCCTTATTGGCAGTTTTTGGGAGACTCTCTTTGGCAACAGGTGGGAAGTCTCACACTGGAATGTTTACTTGATTTTATAGTCACATCAGTGTTAACCTAGTATGTAATCTAAGTAGGAGAAAACAGTGTAAGCATATTATAATTGTGGTGTGAGCATTAAGGGTTCTAGAAGGATTTGCTTCCTCCAGGTGTCTCCACTGTCGGTCAGATTACCCACAAGTCCCAGAGTCTACCATAAAAGTTTCATTCTGTTTGATCTTTAATGATATTTTAGATCACAAGTTTACAGAAATATAAATACTTGGAAAGGGTAAATATTTTAAGCCATCTCAGCTAACATCTTGAGGGGAAAAAAGAATTTTAAAAAGATCAGGTATTATTCAGTGTGAAAGCTGATACCTCTTTGGAAATGGGGTACAGGAAGCTGGTGTTGATGGTCTGTAGGACAGAAAGGGAAATGGATCCAAGACAAATTCTGTCTCCTTCATGATTTTGCAGTGTCATGACAGCACTAGTATGACTCGAAGAGGTACTTATTTTGTCATATATTAATGATTATGACTCAAAAATAAAGTGCTTTTGCCACTCCTTTTTTGAAGATGAAGTACATGTTTCCCCCACTTTCCAAAAGTCGAGTGTTCCTATGAAACCTAGGCTGAAATGGAATAAAGTGAAGAAGCAGTTACCATGAATTTACATGGAAACATTTTTGAGCCTTCTCAGATCCAAAAAATAGCCTCTCTTAGGCTTTTCTGATACCTTAGGATGCATCTTGCTAACAGATGCACAAAAGAAATTGAGACACAGCACAGATGCTCACAGCTGCAGTTGAAAGCTCTGGGGGCCAGTACCATGCTGTCTTGGTGATCACAGCTTTGTAATATAGCTTGAAATCGGGCAATGTGATGCCCCCAGCTTTGTTTTTCTTTTTCAACATTTCCTTGGCAATTCGGGGTCTTTTCTGATTCCATACAGATTTTAGGATTGTTTTTTCCAGCACTTTGAAAAATGTCATTGGAATTTTGATCGGGATGGCATTGAAGGTATAGATTGCTCTGGGTAGCATAGACATTTTAACAATGTTTATTCTTCCGATCCATGAGCATGGAATATTTTTCCATCTTTTTGTGTCTTCTTCAATTTCTTTCATGAGTGTTCTGTAGTTCCTAGCATATAGATCCTTTACCTCTTTTGTTAGGTTTATTCTGAGGTAAAAAACCATAAGATATGGTTTTTGGTGCTATTGTAAATGGAATCGTTTCTCTAATTTCTCTTTCTACAGTTGCATTGTTAGTGTATAAGAAAGCAACTGATTTCTGTGCATTGATTTTGTATCCTGCCACATTACTGAATTGCTCTGTGAGTTCTAGTAATTTGGGGGTGGAGTCTTTTGGGTTTTCCACATGAAGTATCATGTCATCTGCAAAAAGAGAGAGTTTGACTTCTTCTTTGCCAATTTGAATACCTTTTATTTCTTTTTGTTGTCTGATTGCTGTTGCTAGGACTTCTAGTACTATGTTGAACAATAGTGACAAGACCTCTTACACTGTTGGTGGGAATGCAAGTTGGTACAGCCACTTTGGAAAACAGTGTGGAGGTTCCTCAAAAATTTAAAAATAGAGCTATCCTATGACCCAGCAATTGCACTCCTGGGTATTTACCCCAAAGACACAGATGTAGTGTGTCTTTGGGGTAAAAAGAAGGGCCATATGCACCCCGATGTTCATAGCAGCAATGTCTGCAATAGCCAAACTGTGGAAAGAACCAAGATGCCCTTCAACACATGAATGGATAAAGAAGATGTGGCCCATATATACAATGGAATATTACTCAGCCATCAGAAAGGATGAATACCCAACTTTTACATCAACATGGATGGGACTGGAGGCGATTTTGCTAAGTGAAATAAGTCGAGCAGAGAAAGTCAATTATCATATGGTTTCACTTATTTGTGGAACATAAGGAATAGTATGGAGGACATTAGGAGAAGGAAGGGAAAAATGAAGGGAGGGAAATTGGAGGGAGAGATGAATGATGAGAGACTATGGACTCTGAGAAACAAACAGGGTTTAAGAGGGGGGGGGAGGGGGGACTGGTTAGTCCGGTGATGGGTATTAAGGAGGGCACGTACTGCATGGAACACTGGGTGTTATACGAAAACAATGGATCATGGATCACCACATCAAAACTAATGATGTATGGTGACTAACATAACATAATAA
This sequence comes from Eumetopias jubatus, assembly GCF_037043125.1. NCBI lineage: Eukaryota > Metazoa > Chordata > Mammalia > Carnivora > Otariidae > Eumetopias > Eumetopias jubatus. Next base: position 11,592,064 of record NW_028274810.1, read on the forward strand.
AATTAAAAAAAAAAAAGCTCTGGGGGCGTGGCTTGATGCTGAGAAGCTGAGTGTAGCTCCCCGGCTGAAGGAACTCCAAGAGGCCACCCTGGCTGCTGGCGAGCGTGCTGCAAAACAAATGCCGATTGCTAGTTTACTTTCCACCTTTTCTCATGAAAGCAAAAATCCTCCTCAGAGTTCTTCCGGTTAGCAAACACTGGTCCTAATGTAGGTCTTTCATAAAAGCAAACTTTTATTTTGCTTTTGTGAACTTTTGGAAAAAGTGGGGGATGCCTGTATATTCACATACTTTTCTAAAGCTAGGTTACACTCTTTAGTTTGGGTCCTTTGTGCTGAATGTTGTGCTGTATACCAGGCAACCCTGTTCTCGGTGATTTTACTGTCTAATCAGATGCAATCACAGCAATGTAAAAATATCGTAAGTAGTTACCTGCTGACTAAAGGCCATGCAGTTCAGCAGACGGAGTGATTATTCAGGGGGGAAGTAGTCAGCAGGAGTCATGAAGGAGTCAAGAATTGCTGGTCTTTGAAGGACAGAAGAGGGAAGATGTTTCTCTGAGTGGCATAGACAGGGGATGTGAGTTAGGCATTGGCACTGTGTTTGAGAGGGAAAGTGAAGACTGAACCCACTTCCTTGCAAAACTGAAAAGAAGAGGCTTACTCTCAGTATTAATTGGAGACTAGAGATACCTGTATTCTGGCTTCCTATACCCTTAGGCAAGCTGGAAGCCTGAAAAATGTGGTTTCTGAATTTTCTTGATTTCCAGAATAACATACAGTTGACCCTTGAGTGCAGGGGCTAGGGGTGCCTGTTGACTGGAAGCCTTACTAGTAACATGAATAGTTGATAAACACATATTTTGTATGTTATATGTATTATGTACTGTATTCTTACAATAAAGTGAGCTAGAGGAAAAGGAATGTGATTGAGAAAATCATTGGGAAGAGGAAATACATTTATAATGCTGTACTATATTTTTTGAAAAGATCCACGAATAAGTGGAACCTGCCGTTCAAACCCGTGTTATTCAAGGATCAACTTGAATTCTTCAAAAGCAAATGATTTCATGAAAGATAGTACTTTCAGAAAACAAGCTAGTAATCTTTTTTTTTCTTTTTTAAAATTAGGATTAAAAGAGTAAAATTAATATGTAACAAAGGGACTGAAACTGACAATGACTCAAGTTGTCTGCATCCTATCATTAAGAAGAAACAGTGTCGACCAGAGATTAGAATGTGGCAAACAAGAGAGAAAGCAAAATTTTCAGATGGAGATAAGTGCCACAGGGTAAGATTTAGATGATTATATATATATACACATATATTTATATATAACAAAATCTTTTCTTTCCCATGTAAAATTTTGCTGTTCTTAGACTCTGCTAGAGATATCAGATACTAGGTTTGTGTAATTTGTCTTAACAAATAAGTGAGATGTAAAACCACAGGACACGAAAAGGAGAATAACACATGAAGGCTATAGTTTATTCTCTTAATTTCTAGGACTAGAGCTTGTTATTTCAACAGCTGCTGATCCAGCCTTTAGCAGTAGGCTGGTAGGTTCCATCAACAGATCAGTGTTGAGGCCGCTGTGTTGTATTCCAGAGATGCAGTTAAGAATATATATGATAGAGGTTTGGGAAACTATTTTCTAGGTGTAGCAGAGATGTTCTATTTCTAAAACTACACTTCCATTGTATAGTCTTGAAATATTTTCTCATTTGTTAGACTGTGGTGTTTAGTCATTACAAAACTAGCTAATGTTCTTGAGCCATTACTGCAACCAGGCACTGTTTACACGTAGTAAGTTGTCTAATTGTCTCCACAGCTCTGTGAGATAGGTGCTTTTATTACCATCACTGTTCAGATGAGGAAGTGGAGCCTCAGGCTAGTTACTTGCCTCTGGTTACATCACTAGTAAGTGGAAGGCCCGGGACCCAGATGCAGGCCTGTGCTTCTAACCTCTACGTAATATGTCAGGGAGCCTGTTTAGTTCCAAGAGAGTTCACTGTTTTTCTTCATTGAGACCCAAGTCATATATAGGCTTGTTCAGTTTTGGTTTACTTTCATCATTTCTTCGTTTTACATGCTTTTTTTGTTTTCATATGTGCCGTTTACTAGAGTATTTTGGGCTGTCCCCTGTGAAGAAATTGCTGTTCTCTTTGTAGGAGGCTTTCAGGCGTCTGGGTAATGGGATTTCAGATGATCTGTCAAGTGAGGAGGACGGTGAAGCCCGGACGCAGATGATGATGTTGCGCAGGAGTGTGGAAGGGGCCTCAAGTGACAACGGCTGTGAAGTTAAGAATAGAAAATCAATACTTACCAGGCACCTAAACACTCAGGTAATTTTTGTTTGTGAAAGTATCGGCATTAACTCCTAAATCATTGAATAGTAACGAGATATTGGACATGTTTTCCTTTTGTTTGTTGTCTTCATTTTTGGCAGGTAAAGAAAACCACTCCCACGTGGTGTCACATTACACGGGATTCGGATAGTCTGGTCGAATCGGAATTTGAATCAGCGGGCTTCAGTCAGGTAATGTATCCTTTCGACAGGTCCCTGTTCAAGGCCTAGTCCCGAGTGTAATAACTTCATCCATGGCTTCTTTAATTGGTTGTCCTAAAGTTGTGCTTATATTTGCCTGGCCTCCCCTGCCACCAACTGTCTGTCTACCTATCTGGAAGCTTTCATGTGGCTACTCACCCCCAGAAAGCGAAGGAGCTCTGTTTCACTTTGACTCTAATCTTAAAAGCATCCTGGATGAGATGATGCTCAGCAAGAGCTTCCTCAGTCCCCGGAGGACCAGAAGGCTTCCGAATATTTACTTGGAATATGAAGCTTATTCTTAAGCATCATTCCTTTGTTAAGTGGCACTAATGCTGATGAAGACAGATTTTTGAGAAAGGACCCCTGAGAGGTGGGAGCAGCAAATTTCATGATGCAGCTCATGGGCATATTGTCCATTTGGAAGGTTATCATTCAGAGGTGAGCGGGATAGATAGTGGTAATGTGATTTTTTTTGTTGTTTCGATTGACAAGGCCATCAGGGTTGTGGAAAAACTTGCGTATTTATGTTTGTACTGCAGAAGAGCTGCATCGTGCATCCTTTTCTCGGTGTGACTGTCCTTTCCATGTTTGGCCAGGTCCCTGGGATGTGACTAGAGCTGCAGTCACGCTCACGGTATATAGAGTAGGGGACACTTTGGGTATGTCAGAAGGCTTGGCCACACCAATATCCAGGGTAGATCCTTGGGATGTGCTTGCAGAGGTCACTGTCATCCCAGGGAACTTGAGTGGAACCATCTCATAATTTGGCAAAAACTTCTTAGAGAGAGTCCTTTTAGAGTCCTGCTTGTTAGAGAATCATCAGAATTCAACATTGAGATGTTAAAATGTATTATTGTTACATGAAGCCTTGTGGGGGTCAACGTAAGAAAGCTTGCCAGCCATCACCACAGATAACTTCTTTTACTTTTATTTCAGATATATGATTGCTTTTAAAAATGAATGAAAAAAATATAGTTTTGGTGTTCTGTTTTCCTTGAAAGGGCTCTAGGTCGGGCATGAGTGGTGGCTCTCGAAGCCTCAACATGTTGAGAAGAGACTCGGAAAGCACCCGCCATGACTCGGAGACGGAGGATATGCTATGGGACGACCTGCTGCATGGCCCAGAGTGCCGCTCGTCTGTCACCAGTGACAGTGAGGGGGCCCATGTGAATACCCTTCACTCAGCGACCAAACGTGACCCCAAAGAAGATGTTTTTCAGCAGGTCTGTAAAGGCGATGGTAATAATAGCCAATACTCACTGTATTTACAGGCCAGGTACTGTATTATCTCATTTGACCTTATCATAATCGTATACGGTAGATACTATTATCATCTCTAATTTAGAGATGAGGAAATTGAACATAGTCTGTAAGTGAAAATGTTGGGATTAGAACTCAGTGGGGAGTACTCTGGAGTTGCCCTAACCTAAATTTTTCTTCATAATACTTTTTCTTATTATTTTCCTTAGAATGATCCTTAATGTTCATTTTATGTGAGCAGGGTTGTTTGGTCCATCAACCTCATATTTTTGTAGACATCACGGTGTTATATATGAATTACTAAGAAATGGCATTGCTTGGTTCTCTAATACTGTAAAAACCAAGTGATGCTTTTAATTTTAGGATTTATATTAATATCACAAAATCAGGTAGTCTGGAATTAGAGATTCCTTAGAAGGTATTTGAACCTTACAACTGAGGTAGGAATTCTCACGTGGTAATAATAGTTACTACTTCCTGGGACTATTGTGATAGATCTAATGAGGTAATAAATTGCTTAGCACAATGTCTGGCAAAGAGTGAGCACCCAATAAATGTTAGCATTATTATTTGTACCCGATCAGATGATCAGTGGCCTCTGCTTAAATACTTCTAGAGCTGGAGTGATTATTACTTCATGAGAGAACTTTTTCCGCTGCTGGATAGATTGAATGGGTAGAAGTGGTTCTCAAATCAACATTTCAGATGTTTGGTGGCAATGATCATGATTTCTTCTGTTTTGGTTGTTGTTCTTTAGGCTAAATATTTCCACAATGATTTATAAATACTGGGTGGTGGATATTCATTTGTTGAATTAGTGAATTTTCTTGACTCTAGGGTACCACTGATTTAGGTTACACATTTTCATGAAAAAAAACTTGCCTCATTAGATGTATTCAATTCTTTTTTTTTTTTTTAAAGATTTTATTTATTTATTTGACAGAGACAGACAGTGAGACAGGGAACACAAGCAGGGGGAGTGGGAGAGGGAGAAGCAGACCTCCTGCCGAGCAGAGAGGCCGATGCGGGGCTCGGTCCCAGGACCCCAGGATCATGACCTGAGCCAAAGGCAGACTCTCAACAACTCAGCCACCCATGCGCCCTAGATGTACACAATTCTTAAAGACTAACCAGAAACAACATACACTTTCTCATTAATGCTTCAAGCCTTTTTTCTTTCAATTTTGCTATCAAAGCTTGAATCTAAATATTCTTTACATTCAGTCTGAGGATTCATCTAAATTACATTAGCCCTCAGTAGTTATGCATAGCATCCTGATGATCTTGACCTTCTTTGCACTTTTGGGATTTTCAGCATAATTTTAAGGCCTACATAAGGTAATCTGAAACTCACCACATCAAAAGGAATTCATCATTTCCCAATTCCCCTACCTACCCTGTTCTTCTTTTATTCCCCGTATTTTTGAATGCCACCACTGACCATCTGATGCAGAAACCTTGGAGACCCCACCCTCCCCAGCATGTTTCTAATCGGTCCTCACATCCTCTTGACTCCACTGAATAATATCTGTCTGTCTACTGGTGTCTCCCCTCCTTGGGGCTGTCTGGATCATTAACAGCTTCTGTGGGCTTGCTCCCTTCATCTGCTCTTCCATACTGTAGCCGCGATGATGTCATTCCCCTTAAAATCCTTTAACTGCTATTTCCCCCCATTGGGATTATTTGCTTCTGTTTCTTTATTTGCTCTGATACAGTCTCATCCCTGATCATTCCTCCCCCTGCTGTCACATGTTCTACTTTACCACAGTTGAACTTCTTTCAGAGCTGTACCGTTCCCCATGTGCCTCTGGCTTATTTGCCCGGAACACACTTTTCTCTGATACTTGTTCCTCTGGCGCACTCCTTTTTCTTTTTCCGATCTTGGCTTGAATGATACTTCCCTAGGAAGCCTTTCTCATTTGCTCCTGAAGCCCTCTTTCCTTCCCTTATCATGCCATGTAGTAACTTTATTGAATCATGTTTCCATCAGTCTGTAAGCTCCTTGATGTCAAGGATAGCGTCTATCTTGTTCTCCATTGTATCTGTGGCACATGTTACATAGTCGGCACTTCATACATTTTTTTGGCATCATCAATGAATAAATCAATAAATGTTCATCAGCATTATGCTAAGCATTGTAGTAGAAAGAGAAGAAATCACCATGTGATCCTTTTTTTTTTAGAAATTTATATTTTAGTTTGAGGACAAGATGATTATAGGGGAAGTAAGTAGAGGACATTAGAAAAGTAGCATATAATTACATGCTAATTTGTCTGGTATAGACTCTAAGGGTCTTTAATTTCAGAGGAGGGCAGAGTAGTGAGGCTTGTGGCGATGAGCTGACTATATTGGTGAAATGGGACTTGAGTTGGTACTTGAAGAATAAGAATTTATATGGCAGAAGGAAATGGTGCTTTTTTTTTTTTTTTTAATCTTGAGCTTTCTAAAGCCTCTGAGTTTTCTATGCTTTTCTGTGCCTGATTAGGCCAGAGAAAGGCTTAACTCCTCAGTCATTTATGTAACATGTAAGGCCTATTGGCAGCTCTCCTACCTAACTTGCTGCCACCTCCGGTATGGTCACATTGCTCTAGAAATACTTTTCTCCTTAACATGCCACGAATACACCAAGCTTAGCCTCACTTCCAGACCTTTAGACAGGGAAGCCACCTTGAAGATCCTGGAGTCCTGCTTCCCGTCATCACAGAAGACATTTAGCCTCTCTCCAGGTAAGAAATTGGCTTACTGAAGAAGAAGGGACCAGAGATGAGCATCATGGAGGCAGCCATGGGCACGATGAGCTCTGGGAAGGAGAGAGTAGAATGATGAGGGTCCAGCACTGGTGAATGTGGCCTGAAACTGAACAATGGGGGAGAAAGCCAACGGAGGAAAGAAAGAAGGGTGGATGGAAATAGTTTTATGTTTTTCTTTTTAGAACCACTTATTCTGGCTTCAGAACTCAAGTCCTGCCTCTGATCGAGTTAGTGCAATCATCTGGGAAGGGAATGAGTGCAAAAAGATGGATATGTCTGTGTTGGAAATAAGTGGCATCATCATGAGCAGGGTAAGATTTCATGAGTTTTCAAACTTTTCAGAAAAGCTGTTTTAATGATCAGCTATTTCACAGGATCTATTCAGTGATCAGAACACTGACTCTGCTTCTGAAACAAATATATATTTTCTTAGTTTTGTAGTTAGCATCTATACTTGGTAGTATATTTTTGTTATCTGTTACAAAGTCCTCTGTGAACATGATCAATTATTCACGTACACTCTGCAAATATTCCTTATCTCAGTCAAGCCTGATTTTTAATGAAATCAAAGAGTCATAAATCTGTACTTCTTTTAGCTATAAAACAGATTTAGTTTTTAATAATCTAAGTAGTACTTGGTAAATACTGCTTCGTAACTCTGTTTAACTGTGTAATAATGATAGGCATTTTAAATTAATTCCCAGGTTAATGCATATCAGCAAGGAGTAGGTTATCAGATGCTGGGAAATGTCGTCACCATTGGATTAGCATTTTTTCCTTTTTTACATCGACTTTTCCGTGAGAAGAGCCTTGACCAGCTAAAGTCCATTTCAGCTGAGGAGATCATGACTCTCTTTTGTGGGGCACCACCTGTTACACCTATTATTATTTTGTCTATGATTAATTTTTTTGAACGATTGTGTCTTACTTGGATTTTTTTTTTCATGATGTGTGTGGCAGAGAGAACATATAAACAGGTCAGTATAGAATTAAGTAGAATTTCTTGCCTCTCCTTTTGCGTATGATATTTCCATGGAGTTGACTTTGTTCTCTTGATTTGTTCTCTCTCCAAAAGTTAATGTGAGCAATGAAGGATTGATAGTGGGCTTTTTGTATTTGTGCGTTAAACACTCGTGATATTGATTATTCACAAATGACATGTTGTAATCTGGCATTTTGCTGAGCTCATGTGTAGGAGTAAGTGGCTTGGGCAGGGACTGAGCCTAGCAGACTGCATAGCACCTGTGCCTCAGTGTGCCTTTGTGCTTGTTCACTCGTAACATATGTAGTTATTCCCTAAGCCAAAATATTTCAGTGGGAAATGGTCAAGTGAGAAATAGAGTTATTGAGTTTTGATTAGAATTAGGATTTGAGGACTTGATATCTTGGTGATATGTGCAAAAAACGTGATTTTGAATGGAAAGTCTAAACCATAATTCTGTATAAACATTTGTGTTTCTGAAGTTGGGGATTCACAAAGGTCTCCCAAGAATATTCCTTGAAAATGTCAAGAGTGTACCATATTATGAGACATAGATTACAATGGGATGTGCTTTGGAAGCAACAGGGTCATGAGCTGTTGACTTGATCTAAGTGATCCCTGATTAGAATTTCATCCTTTTATTATTGTTTATATACTGGGAATATTGTTTACAATTATATAAATATATACACAGAGACACACATGTACTTTTACTTTGTGATTTTTTTTTTAAACCTCCTCTAGAGATTTTTATTTGCAAAACTCTTCAGCCATATTACCTCTGCCAGGAAAGCTAGGAAATATGAAATACCTCATTTCAGACTTAAAAAAGTGGAGAACATTAAGATATGGTTATCACTGCGTTCCTTTCTAAAGGTGAGTTTCATTTGACTAACCATAGAGTGTGTGCGAGGATATGCAGGAACCTGCTCACTGAAATTTGCTGGCAGCAGATACTCAGTGGGCACTGTAGTTAAGTTCTATGCACTGGACAGATTATATCAGTGGCCGACAGATATGCTGGACTCCAAGTTGGAAGTGATCTATCTGCTGAGTTGGTAGAGGTCAGTAAAAAAGAGCTTAGAAAGGGAAAAGACAATTTAAATTCCTAGGGCAGAATCATAAATTGAAAGTTGCATCTTTCTCTGACATTTTGGAAAATATTCCAGCTGAAAATACATCAGTGAATCACTCACACCCTTAATTTGGAACAGCATGAATTTCAGTGTTTGAAGTTAAACATGTCCAAAATGTGTTAAAATCCTATGCCAGAAACTTCTTCTTTTTTTTAATTAATTTTTTATTATGTTAATCACCATACATTACGTCATTAGTTTTTGATGTGGTGATCCACGATCCATTGTTTCCGTATAACACCGAGTGCTCCATGTGGTACGTGCCCTCCTTAATACCCATCATCAGGCTAACCCATCCCCCCACCCCACTCCCCTCTAGAACCCTCAGTTTGTTTCTCAGAGTCCATAGTCTCTCATGGTTCGTCTCCATCAGAAACTTATAAACATTTATTTTCACATTAATGTAGTTAGATTCAGAATGTGAATGATGTGAGGGCCATTGCTGTCTCCAACTGTAATCTTAGACATTAACTTCTGTGTCTCCACAGAGACGGGGTCCACAGCGTTCAGTTGATGTGGTTGTATCTTCAGTCTTCTTGCTGACACTTTCAATTGCTTTCATTTGCTGTGCCCAGGTAAGAGTTTCATATTTGTTTTAATGAAAAATGGAAATTCTAATATGGTTCACTATTTTAGATGTGTGTGTGTGTGTGTGTGTGTGTGTGTGTGAGAGAGAGACAAAAATTTATTTCTCAAGAGCAAGGTACTAGCATGGTTGTGTTGAAATATCTATTTTTTTAAATTATCTAAATTTCTTTTGCTATTTTGAATTCTTGTTAATTTTCCTTACTTTTGAAATGAGAATAAAGTAATTCTCATTACTCTAAGATCACTCTAATTTTAGTTGGCAATTTTTGATTGATAATAAGGCTGTCATGTCACAAGGGTTACAAAATAGTGATTTTTATTTTTTTTTTTAAAGATTTTATTTATTTGAGAGAAAGAGAGAGAGAAACAGCATGAGGGGGGAGAGGGTCAGAGGGAGAAGCAGGCTTCCCGCTGAGCAGGGAGCCTGATGTGGGACTCGATCCCAGGACTCCGGGATCATGACCTGAGCGGAAGGCAGTCGCTTAACCAACTGAGCCACCCAGGTGCCCAAAATAGTGATTTTTCTAACTCCATCTTTCCTTCCACACATTTGTTAGTTGTCACTCTATGGTTGATCTTTCCTTTGTTTCTTCTTCCTTCCTTTCTTCCTTTCTTTCTTCCTCCCTCCCTCCTTTCCTTTCCTTACCTTTCCTTTCCTTTCCTTTCCTTTCCTTTCCTTTCCTTTCCTTTCCTTTCCTTTCCTTTCCTTTCCTTTCCTTTCCTTCCTGCCTTCCTGCCTTCCTGCCTTCCTTCCTTCCATTATGGACTCATATATTCTGATTTTTATCCAATAGATTGTAATTGATTCTCTATTTCTTTTAATGCCTATATTGTCCCAGATTTAGCCAGTCGGAGACCTTTGAAGCTCCCTCCTGAATACTTTCAATAGGTCCCTGTACCTTTTTTTACCAGGTGGACCTTTGTGCTTTCTTCACTATAAGAAGTTACAGGCTTATTCTTGTATTTTTCCATTTATTGAGTTTTAACTTAATTCTACTGTGGTCAGAGAACATATTCTGAATATTTTCACTCTTCTGAAATTTGTAGAGGCTTGCTTTATTATCTGGCATATGGTCTGTTTCATTAAATCCCCATCAGCGCTTTGAACGAACTTTTATTCTGTTGTTTGGGTGAGCAACATTCTCTCTACGTAAATTAGATATGTTGCGTTGCCTGCATCTCCTACATCCTTACTCATGTTTTTGGTCTGCTTATTCTCAGCCATTGGCAGAGGTGTGTTCAATTCCACTATGATGGTTAATTTCTCTTTTTTTCCTTTTATTTCTGTCAATTTTCACTTCAGATACCTTGAAGCTGACTTTTATGACCTTCATAGTTATTCTTTTTCTCAACCCAGGACCACATGGTGCATTTAGTTATCCTGTCTCTTTAGTCTTCTTTAACCTAGAAAAGTGTCAGGCTGTCTTTATCTTTTATGATCTTATGAAATGTCTCTGAATCTAATGTTTCTTAACTTAAAGTCTACTCTATTTGATATTAACCACACCAGCTGTCTTTTGATTAGTTTTTGCATGTTACCGTTGTCCACCCTTTAATTTATTTTGTCTTCATATCTGAGTCATGTTTCCTGTAATCAATATATCCTTTTTTTTTTTTTTTTTTAATCTAGCTTCACAGTCTTAGTGTTTTGGATTGTCTGTCTCATTTACATTTAATGTAATTACCATAAATACAAATACAATTTAGTTCTTATTTGGTCTACCTGTTAATTTTCCTTTTTCTCTCCTTTTTTGCCATCTTTTATTAATCTAATATTTTATAGTATTCTATTTAATCGTCTCTGTTAACTTGTTATATGTTCTTTTACTACTACTGACCTCAGAGATTACAACATACATCCTTAGCTTATTATAGTCCAATAAATTATTTATTTCTGCTCCCTTGATAATGCTAGAACCTTAGAACACTTTATCTCATTTACCCATTCACCCATTATTAGTCTTTCATTTAAATTTTACATATATTTTAAACCCACAAAATTATTATTTTTTGTAGTCAGTTATTCATTTATATTTACCTACGTATTTACCCTTTTCATTAGTTCTTGCATTTCTGTTTTTCTCTGGGATTATTTTCCTCCTGTTTGAATAATCTGCTTGGTGATGAATTCTGTTTTTGTTTGAAAAATGCCTTTTATCACTTTCTTGTTTAAAGGATGCTTTTGGTGAGTATACGTTTCTAGGTTGCCAGTTACTTTCAGTACTGTTAGGATTCTGTTTTCTTCTGATTTCCATGTTTTATCTTGAGAAGTCAGCTGTTTGTCTTATTGCTGCTCTTTTAAAATGTACTTTTGTCCTTTTAAATGTCCTTTAAAATGTCCTAATGTCTTTTTTAAGAGTTTTTCTTTGTGTTTGGTTTTATAGCCATTTGGCTGTGGTTTGTGTGTTACCTATTGCTACGCAACAAACCACCCTGCTGAAGAGGTGGGCCTAGGTTGCAACTAGCTGCTACTTTCATCCCTCAGTTATAATTGATTGGCAGGGGTGAACACTTGACCCAGGCTAAGCTAAATGTATCCCTCTTTTGGGACTTAGAACTGAAAAGCTGAGATAATAGTGGTGGACTTTGGAGAAGAAAGGTTTGGGGGTCAGTGGGGCCAGTAGGGTGCTATGATAAACCAAAGCTGGAGCAGGTCAAAGTTGGGGGGAGCAGTAACCAAGGGTCTTGCAAGGCAACAGAATTAGCTAAGAGGAGTGGTGATGTGAACCCAAATGGCCCTCGAGGAAGAGAGATGGAGAAGGGAGCTGCTCTGGGACTTCCTGGTTTTCCAAAGGCCAGCATTTGGTTTCAGTTAGGGTTCTCTGTATACTTTTTCAGTCAGTTCCATTTTACCTTGGGCTTTACTTGAATAAATTTTGAAAAAAACCAAAGACTTTTACCAGAAAACTTGACACATAATAGGTATTTGATAACTGGTAACTGCTGCTTCTGTTTGTTGTTGTTACTACTCCTCAAATGGAGTAAAGAACCCAATCCTCAGGATTTTCTATGTTTTAGGAAGCTCTACTAGTCATATAAATGCAAACTTAATACTTTGAGAAATGGTCACCACATAATCATGAGTAGGCACACTACTGGTTAAAAGGCTGGAAATGTCTTTGTCTTATTTTACTTGTTGTATGTTTTCCTTCTTTGTTACTTCCAGACTTTTGCTGTCTTTCATGCAAAGGGAAAAACCAGAAAACTTAGAGAAATAGTGATAAAATAGAGAATGCTTCATATGAGTACTAAAACTCTCCTGCTTTGAGTATAAAATATTGGTAACTTATAAATCTTTTTAAATTGCTAAAGGAGTAACTTGAGACAAATGAAAAACTTAACTTTTTTTGGTCCTTTGTATAGGTTCTCCAAGGGCATAAAACTTTCCTGAATGATGCTTATAATTGGGAGTTTTTGATCTGGGAAACAGCTTTACTACTTTTCTTACTGCGTCTGGCTTCACTGGGGTCTGAAACCAATAAGAAATACAGCAATGTTTCAATATTACTTACTGAGCAGGTATTGATTTGTCCTTGTCAGTTTGGTTCTGTGGTTAGAGATGGCATAATAAGATCTGTGCAGAAGATTCAGGGTTGCGTCTAGGCTTAGCACTTTCTAGCTGTATGAACTTACAAGTCACTCTGCTACAATATGTGCTACTATATAAGTGTTTCCTCTTCATAAAATGAGGGTAATAATCTTCTCCACCTGTTCCCAAGATTGTAAGAATTAAGATCTTATGGACTGAAAGTATTTTGTATATTATAAAGGTATCTTTACTGGTGGTAATGGAGCATGTTTTTGATCTCATCTTCCACATCAAGTATTAGATCTTTATAGTACTTGTCATTTAAGCATGTTTAATAAGCTTCTTGAATTTCTTCTATATCAGCCATAGAATACATTCAGTGTTTGGAAAATGCTTGCTCTTTAGTATGTGACTGGATTTTAAGACTGGGAAATGTTTCCTATAAATACAGAGTAGTATAAAGGGGTTTTGTTTGTTTTTGATTTCATGTTTATCCATAAGTTATAAATAAAAACATTTTGGTATCATTACATTTTCTTTTTTTGCCTTAGAATTATAGTGGAGAATATTTCCTAGCAGAGAAAAAATAAGGAAATATAGCAAGTGAAAATCAGCAGCTATCTTCTTACATCCCATTAGTGTTTCCAAGGATGTTAGATTATGTGGGGGACACCAAAAGGAGTAAGGCAGAGCTTTTGAACTGAAGGGATGCACATGTTAATTGTTATAATTAGTATTATACTTTCATTGTTTTGATATTTAAGTTACTTTTTTTTTTTTTTTTAAATCCACTAAGTGGCTTTTCTTTGCCAGATGTGACTGACTGGGCTGGGGGGTAGGGTATGTGACATACGTGTTCTATAGAAATAACTGCAGGAATTTCAAAATTTATTTTATTTGAAAATATTACTCTCGAATCTGCCAGACTTAATGCAGTATGTACCTCTCTTTTTCTGGACATTTACCTAAATCTCTCCTTTTGCCCTTAGATTAATTTATATCTTAAGATGGAGAAAAAGCCGAATAAGAAAGAACAGCTTACTCTAGTAAATAATGTATTAAAGCTGTCCACCAAGTTATTGAAAGTAAGTAACACCCTGTGATACACTTTTACTAGCACTTAAATCAATGCTTTACTTATTGGAGGAGACCATAGTAACAGATAGATGCCAGGCTGTGTACATTCAAAATGCCAACTTGATAGTTTGGGGTTAATGACTATATAGAAGAAAATTTCTCATCTCGTTACCCAGGTTCTGGTTATTGCTGACGTCTGTCACATTTTTCAAATTAAGATTTTTTAAAAATCACAAATAACATAGCATGCAAACCCACCTTTAAACACTTAGCTAGTGGAAAAGTAGATGAAAGTCCCTTACAGGTTTTTTGAAAGCAGCTATTGAACATGAAGGAAAGATGGCTTGATGTAGTCATCCTCACCCAAGACCTAAAAAACAGCCCAGAAATCACTGGGGGCCATCGAGAGGCCATGGATCTCATCTCTGTTCTTTCCTGTTTTTGTAGGAGCTGGACACACCATTTAGACTCTATGGACTGACAATGAATCCCTTAATCTACAATATCACACGAGTCGTTATCCTTTCTGCTGTCTCAGGTGTTATAAGTGATCTTCTAGGATTTAATATAAGAGTAAGTGGGACCAGTACTCTGTAGCATCTGCCTTAGTCTTAAAAATTACCAAATATTATAATCCTTGCTCTTCATCCTGTGTGTGTGTGTGAGAGAGAGAGAGAGAGAGAGAGATTGGGAGACTGGAGAGTGGCATGGAAAGAACTCTTGAGGTAAAATAGACATTTTGATGGTGGTGCACAGGCTTCTTAGCTTAGGTTTTCTTGTTTGACACAAGTAGAATAGACTGCTCTTGAATGGAACACAAAATCAAGTTTGAATCTCATGTCAATCTAGTAGCATGGGCTGGGGAACGGTCATCGTCTCACCCAGGGAAATACACAGAGGTAGAATGAATGAAAACCCAAGACCCATGAACTGCAGTATGTCATTTCTGACCCTGGGAATTGTTCGTGTTTCTTCTCTATGGTGTTCTGTGGTTGCTATTGTTTTTCTCATGTAAAGAGTTCTCGGTTCATAGTCATGTAAGTGCCCTGGAAACCCCAACTGTTGGTCTTAAAACTAACTTATTTTGGTGATTTTCTTTTCTTAGCTGTGGAAAATTAAGTCATAAGCTGAGCCATGTGCCTGGACTCTCTCCTTGCTGGCATCAGTACTGACCCATTAAGGAAGGAGAGGACTTGCAGAAACCATGGGACACCTACCTGCTTGTTCACACACAGAGGTGCCCTCAGCTCTGCCTAATCTTATGAATGGTGTTTTCAGAGGAATAAATCTTTTTCCAGTGGGGCATGCATGCCAAAAATTGTATTTTCACTGTTTTCAAATAATATGAATAGTCAGGAGACTAAAGATCGTGCGTTGTGGGAACATAAGGACAACTTTCTAAGTTAGGAAAGTTGATTTGGGGCACTTCAGTGCTGTGACAGTTATATTTACTGCAAGTAGTCTTTTGGGTTACTATGGTAGATGCCTGATGCATGAAGAAAATATCCTCTCTTGGAAATGGCAAATTCAGTACTTTTCTATTAAGTCTATACAATTGGAGATTTCTTTTCTCTAGCAAAGAGATATCAAATTTAAACTATTTTAGGTTGAACCCAAATAAAAGAATTTTCTTGGAGAATTTCAGTTTCTAGGCTTTTTTTTTGTGTTGTTTCAGGGAAAAAAATAACCTTTAACCTGTGAATTTCAGTTAACGGTGGAGAAAATTTTAATTCGTTTATAGTTTTGAAGTTAATCCTAAGAACTGTATAGTTGTTGGGGAAAGAGACATGCATATAATGTGCCATGTAATTCACATACTCGTTCATGTCCATCATACAACATGGATTCCACATAAATCATCTGAGCTGTTGCCTATCACAGTGCTAAGTGAAGCATGGATAGTTTGTCTGTTGTACGACTCAAGGTACCTGATCCTCGGTTCAATTTCAGGTCCTTAGTGTCTGTACTCAGCCAATTTATGCCTTTGATGATTTGGATTCTCTCATCAGCATTCCCTGTTACACAGTACATGCATACACATACGTTAATGAAAACTCTCATAGCCTGCATACAATTCTTGCTCTTAAACCGTCTGCTTTGAAGAATCTATTGAGGCAAATTGAAAGCCTGAACATTTTAATGATAAGATTTTATGAATTTTTATTTTATCTTATTGTTTTATTGAAATAGAATTAACCTGCAGTGTTATTTTCAGGCATACAATATAATGTTTCAACAATTCTATACTTTAGTCAGTGCTCATCACATGGTAAGTGTACTTTCATTCCCCTTCATTTTGTGAATTTTTAGAAGGAAATAATTTAGAAACTTAGGTATTACATGGAAAGTATGTACCCACACAAAATCAGTGTATCAATTATATATATCCTAATGTGCGGGAAGATTTTTGAAGTTTAAAGATGAACTTCTCAAGAGTCCAGGGATTGAGGTCAGACCTTATCTGGGTTCATATCCTTGGCTCTGCAATTTACTAGCTTCATAATCTAAGGCAAATTACTTAAACTCTGTGCATCTTAATTTCTTCATCTGTTAATTGGGAATAACGACTACCTAATAGAGTTTTTGTTGTTTTTGTTTTGTTTTTTTATTATTTTATTATGTTATGTTAATCACCATACATTACATCATTAGTTTTCGATGTAGTGTTCCATGAGTCATGGAGTTTTTAAGGTTGAATGAAATTATCATGTAAGGTACTTAACGCACCATATAGTATGTAGCACTTTGTAAATCCACGGCAAACGTTTGTTGTTACTACTTAAGACCTTTAAAAATTCTTTCACCAATAGATTCCTATCTGTGAGGATAGAAACATAGGAAGCAAGGTTTCTGAACTAGGAGGGATTATCAAAAATTTGCAGCCATTTTAAATGCCACATGAGAATTATGATTTCTTTTAAAGGTACAGCCCCATTACAGTGATTTTGCCTGTAGAAGCAACTGTTTTGTAAAGGCACTTCAGTATCTCATCAGCTGACTCCTAGAAATCATGCTTTTACTATTTTCCATAAGGAACAATAGCAACTGTGTCAATGCAAGATTGAACTCAGTGCAAATTTCAGATGAACAAAGCTCATGCCTGTATCTTTTCTCCTACAAAAAAGTGCTGTTTGGTTTTTATTTGCAACTTTTACACAGTGAATTGTTTAGTTTAAATGCAGTATTTAGAATAGTTTACTCTGATGGGTTCTGTTACAGTTTAGATAGTGTATAATTGGTTTAAATAATTTTTTCAGGTGGATAAAATTATAAGTATAGTTGCTCATGTTGGAAACGGGAATCATTTTTTTTTTTTTTAAAGATTTTATTTATTTATTTGACAGAGAGAGACACAGTGAGAGAGGGAACACAAGCAGGGGGAGTGGGAGAGGGAGAAGCAGGCCTCTCGTAGAGCAGAGAGCCCGACCCGGGGCTCGATCCCAGGACCCCGGGACCACAACCCGAGCCGAAGGCAGACGCTCAAAGGACCGAACCACCCAGGCGCCCCCAACAGGAATCATTCTTGACTCCTTCCTCTTCCTCAAACCTCACGTCCAGGCACCAAGTCTTTGAATAACTGTCTTCTAGATATTTTTCTAATCAGTGCACTGTTCTCCATACCCACTTTTACGACCCCAGTCGATGTCAACATTCTTTGATTTTGTGAACAAGTTTATGCTTCCTTTGCTCTTGTCCCCCAATGGGGGATATGGCCCCTTGTCCCCCAAGCCCAATCTGTTCTTCTCAGAAAGTTAATGTGTCTTTCCTAAAATGCAACTCATCATTTAGAATCTACTAGTGGCTTACAGTTACTTTGAAGATAAAAGTCCAAAATCCTTTTAGCAATGTGTACAAGGTTACCTTGTTGAGAAGGATTTTTGAATCTATATTTGAAAGGTATTTTTGTTGGGCCTAAAACTCTAGTTTTAAAGGTGTTGTTGCTCTACTGTCTCCTGGATTGTGTTGTTTCTGACAAGAAGTCTGCTGTCATTCTTATCTTTTAAAACCTCTGCTGCTTTTAATTTAAGGTTTTTATCATCAAATTTGTGCAGTTTAATTATAATGTGCATTGGTGGAGTGTTCTTCATGATTTTTGTGCTTGGGGTTTGTTGCACTTACTGGACTTGTGGATTTATATAGTTTAATTTGGGCTGTTAAAATTTTTTAGGAAAAAATTTCCTAAAATAAGTTTTCTGTACCCCACTCTCTCCTGCCTGCTTCCGGGACTCCAATTTACATGTATGTTAGTCTGCTTGAAGTTGTCCCACACCTTACTGATGTTCTGTACATTCCCCATCTTCTTTGTCTTTACTTTTGGATAGTTTCTGTTGCCATGCCTTCAAAGTTCACCAACTTATTCTGCACTAATTTGATGTTAGTCTTACCTAATGTATTTTTGTGGAAATTTGATTTTTTAAAATCTTTCATGTCTCTCTTTAATATGCCATTTCTTTTCTCTACCTTGTTTAACATAATATATTTATAATAGAAATAGTAAATAAGGACATTAAAAGAGTTATCTGTTCCTCATTTTTGGGTTTGTTTTTAATGATTGATTTTTCTTGTTTTGGGTAATATTTTCCTGCTACTCTGCATGCCTGGTAATTTTTTAATTGGATGTGAATTTTATACTATTGGGCGTTGGGTTTTTGTGTACATGGGTGTATTCTTTTAACTCTTCTTGAGCTTTGTTTTGGAGTACAGTTAAGTTACTTGGAAGCAGTTTGATCATTTCAAACTTTGTTGGGTGGGCCAGAGCACCATTTAGTCAGGGCTACTTTTCTACCCAACTGAAGCAATATCCCCCTGAGTAGTCAACCCAATGTCTTATTTATTATATGAGGTTTTTCCAATTTGACTGTGGGAACACAAACTAGTCCCAGCTTGGAATGTCTCTGCTTGCTTCTTTTTGGTAGTTCTTTCCTTGTTGTTTGGTATTTCCCAACAACAAGTATGGTGCTGATCAGTACTTACCTACAAACTTTGAAAGGAACCTCTGCACATTTTTTTGGAACTGTCCTCTCTATGCACCTGTCTTCTCTCTGGTACTGTCTTTTGCAAACTCCAGCTGTCTTGGCCTTTCCAAATTCTTAACTCTGCCTTCTCAACACAGCAAGACTGCTTGGTTTGGTTTGGGTTCCCCCTTCCTGTACCACAGCCTAGACATGGCCGGTAAGCAGTAATCTGGGGCAGTCATGGGGCTCAACTCATCTAATTCCTTTCTTACTGTCTGTTGTCCAACATTTAAAACCCATTTTTCATATATGTTTTTCCTTTTTTTTTCTTCAGTTGTTTAAGGTGGGAGAGTAAATGTCTTTCCCACCTTAGTTAATGGAACAAAGTTTACTCAGTTGCTTAGGGTTTCTTCTTGGGGCTCCTCTCTTTTCCTCCATATCTAATCCACCAGCAAATTGTGTCAGTTCTACATTTCTACTGCTACTAGGTTAAGCCTCCTTCACTTTCACCTGAATTAACATGCTGAGCCTTTCCATTCTTGCTTCCTACAGTTGGTTCTCCACAGCCACATGAATGAGCTTAAAAATATGGAAACTGTATACTTAGATCATTCCTACTAAAGCCCTTCCTGGCTTCCCCTGTGGTGGCCTCCAAGGTCCTTCATTATCAGGCTTGCCTCCTTTTCCAACTTCATTCCTCAATACCATACAACCATACTGGCCTCCCTGTATTCCTCTGTTACACCAGGTTCTTTCTCATATCAGATTTTTGCCCACAATACATTTTCTTATGTTCTCCCCTGAATGGCTGTTCAGTTGTCTGTTCCTCTGATGACCCTAAAGTAGCTCCCTGTCTTTCCTTGTTATCAGTTACATGGCCCTATTCATTTCCTTCAGGGCACTTATCATAATCTGATCATCTTGTTTTTTTTTTATTTTTACTGCAGACAAGTCCTTTATTTTTTAAAAATTATTTGCTTTTAATTAAAGTATAGTTGATATACAATATTAGTTTCAGGTGTATAATATAGTGATTTGACATTTATATACATTATAAAATGCTCACCACAGTAAGTATAGTTACCATCTGTCACCATACAAAGTTATTACCATATTATTGACTACATTCCCCATGCTGTACTTATACGCCATTTCATTCACAATAAAAAGCTTATTTATTTTATAACTGGAAGTTTGTACCTCTTAATCCCCTTCGCCTATCTCACTCATCTTCTTATTCCCCTCCCTTCTGGCAGCCACCACTTTGTTCTCTGTATTTATAAGTCTGTTTCTGTTTTGTCTTTCAGATTCCACATATAAGTGAAATCATATGGTATTTGTGTTTCTGTCTTATTTCACCTTGCATAACACCTTTTAGGTCTATCCATGTCACAGATGGCAGGATTTCATTCTTTTTTACGGCTGAGTAATGTTCTTGTGTGTGTGTGTGCGCACGCATGTGTGTGTGTGTTCACACAGTATCTTCTTTATTCGTTCATCCATCAGTGGGCACTTGGGTTGCTTCCTTATCTTGGCTGTTGTAAATAAACATAGGGAAGTATGTATCTTTTCAAATTAGTGTTTTTGTTTTCCTTGGGTAAATACCCAGTGGTACTATGATCCAGTAAGATCATATGGTATTTGTCTTTTTAATTTTTTGAGGAACCTCCATGCTGTTTTCCAAAGTGGCTGCACCAAATTTACATTCCCAACAATAGACCAACAGTGCAAGAGGGTCCCCTTTTATCTATATCCTTGCTAACGCTTGTTATTTCTTGTGTTTTTGATACTAGCCATTCTGACAGATGTCAGGTGATATCTCACTGTGGTTTTGATTTGCATTTCCGTGATGATTAGTGATGATGACCATCTTTTCATGTGTCTGTTAGCCATCTGTATGTCTTTTTTTGGGAAAAACATCTATTCAGATCCTCTGTCCATTTTTAAATTCCATTGTTTTTTTTTTGGCTTTGAGTTGTATGAGTTTTTAAATATATTTTGGATGTTAATCCTTATTGCATATATTATTTGCAAATATCTTCTCCCATTCTGTAGGTCTCCTTTTTGTTTTGTTGATTTTCTTTGTTGTGAAAAAGGCTTTTATTTTGATATAGTCCCACTTGTTTACTTTTGCTTTTGTTGCCCTTGTCTGAGGAGACAGATCCAAAAAAATACTGCTAAGACCAATGTTCAAGAGTATTACTTGCCTATATTTTCTTTTAGGAGTTTTACTGTCTCAAGTCTTACATGTAGGTCTTTATTTTAGTTATTTATTTATTTTGATTTATTTGACACAGACAGACACAGCGAGAGAGGGAGCACAAGCAGGGGGAGGGGGGAGGGAGAAGCTGGCTTCCCGCTGAGCAGGGAGCCCGATGTGGGGCTCGATCCCAGGACCCTGGGACCATGACCTGATCTGAAGGCAGATGCTTAATGACTGAGCCCACATTTAGGTCTTTAATCAATTTTATTTTTGTAGATAGTATAGGAAAATGGTCCAGTTTTATTCTTTTTTGTGTAGCTGCCCAGGTTTCCCAACACCATTTATTTAAGAGACTGTCTTTTCCCCATTGTGTATCCTTGCCTCCTTTGTTGTAGATTAATTGGTCACATAAGTACAGTTTATTTTGGGGCTCTCTGTTCCATTGATCTGTGTGTCTATGTTTGTGCCAGTTCCATACTGTTTTCATGACTCTAGCTCTGTACTGTAGTTTGAAATCTGTTATTGTGATACCTCCAGCTTTGTTCTTCTTTTTCAAGATTGCTTTGGCTATTTGGGGACTTTTGGAGTTCCATACCAATTTTAGGATTACTTATTCTAGTTCTGTGAAAAATGCTTTTTGTATTTTGATAGGGATTGCACTGAATCTGTAGATTGCTTTGGGTAGTATGGATGGACATTTTAACAATATTAATTCTTCCAATACATGAGAATGGTGTATCTTTTTATTTGTATCATCTTTAATTTCTTTAATACTGTCTTATAGTTTTAAGAGTACAGGTCTTTCACCTCTTGGGTTAAATTTATTCCTAGGTATTTTATTGTTCTTGATAAAATCATAAATGAGATTGTTTTTATAATTTCTCTTATAATTCATTATTAGTGTATAGAAATGCAACAGATTTCTGGATATTAATTTTGTATCTTACAACTTTACTGAATTCATTTATTCTAATAAGTTTCTGGTGGAGTCTTTAGGGTTTCTATATACAGCATTATGTCATCTGCAAATAGTGACAGTTTTACCTCTTCCTTCTCAATTGGGATGCCTTTTATTTCTTTTTCTTGTCTGATTGCTGCAGCTAGGGCTTCTAGTACTATGTTAAATAAAAGTGGTGAGAGTGGATATCCTTGTTTTGTTTCTGATCTTAGAGGAAACGCTTTCAGCTCTTTACCCTTGAGTATGATGTTAGCTGTGGCTTTTTCACATATGGCCTTTATTATGTTGAGGTATATTCCTTCTATCCCCACATTGTTGAGAGTTTTTATCATGAATGGATGCTGAATTTTATCAAATGTCTTTTCTATCATTTAGATGATCATGTGATTTTTTAATCATTTTTTTGTTGATGCGATGTATCATGTTGACTGATTTGTGGATATCAAACCATCTCTGCTTACTTGGAATAAATCTCACTTGATCATGGTGAATGATCCTTTTAATGTATTGTTGAATTCAGTTTGTTGAGGATTTTTGCATCATGTTCATCAAGGATATTGGCCTGTAATTTTCTTTTTTCATAGTGTTTTTCTTTTTGGTATCAGGTTAATGCTGGCCTTGTAGAATGAATTTGGAAGCATTCCTTCCTCTTCAGTTTTTTTGGAAGAGTTTGAGGATATGTATTAACTCTTCTTTTATGTTTGGTAGAATTCACTTGTGAAGCCAGCTGGTCCTTGACTTTTATTTGTTGGGACCTTTTTGATTACTGATTAAATTTATTACTAGTAATTGGTCTGTTCAGTTTATCTTTTCTTCCCTTTTCAGTTTTGAAAGATTATGTGTTTCTAGGTATTTACCTATTTCTTCCAGGTTGTCCAATATGTTGACATACAATTTTTTAGTAGCCTTTTGTAATGCTTTGTATTTCTGTGGTGTCAGTTGCAACTTCTCTTTCATTTCTGATTTTGAGTCCTCTTTTTTTCTTTGCGTGTCTAATGTTTTATCTTTTTAAAGAACTAGCTTTTAGTTTCATTGATCCTTTCTATTTTTTTTTAGGCTCTATTTTTTCAGCTCTGATCTTTATTATTTCCTTCCTTCTAATGACTTTGAGATTTATTCTTCTTTTTCTCTCTCTCTTTTTTTTTTTTTTTTAGGTGTAAGATTAGATTGAGATTTTTCTTGTTTCTTAAGATAGGCCTGTATTGCTATAAACTTTCCTCTTAGATGGAAGTGGGGTGTCCCCTACCATGATTGTATTACTGTTTCTCCCTTTGTATCTGTAAGTATTTGCTTTATATATTTAGGTGCTCCTATGTTGGGTGCATAGATATTTACAATTGTTATATCTTCTTGTAGGATTGATCCCTTTTACATTATGTAAGGCCTTCTTTGTCTCTTGTTATAGTCTTAGTTTTAAAGTCCATTTTGTCTGATATAAGTATTACTACCCCAGCTTTTTTTGTTCCATTTGCATGGAGTATCTTTTTCCATGTCTTCACTTCAAGTCTGTGTGTCTTGACATCTGAAGTGAGTCTCTTCTAGGCAACATATATATGGGTCTTTTTTTTTTTCCTCTCTTCAGTCACCCTATGTCTTTTGACTAGAACATTTAGTCCATTTACAATTAAAGTTGTTATTGATAGGTATGTGCTCATTGCCATTTTGTTACTTGTTTTATGGTCGTTTTGTAGTTCGTCTCTGTTCTTTTTTGCTCTTTTCCCTTGTGATTTGATGATTTTCTTTAGTGTTAGGCTTAGATTTCTTTCTCTTTATTTTTGTGTATTTATTATCGGTTTTTGGTTTGTGTTGCCATGAAGTTTATGTGTAACATCCTATGCATACAGGAGTCTGTGTTAAGTTGATGTTTGCTTAAGTTTGAACACATTCTTTTTTTTTTAATTTTTATTTTATTTATTTATTTGAGAGAGTGAGAATGAGAGAGAGAGAGAGAGCACATGAGAGGGGGAAGGGTCAGAGGGAGAAGCAGACTCCCTGCTGAGCAGGGAGCCCGATGTGGGACTTGATCTCGGGACTCCAGGATCATGACCTGAGCCGAAGGCAGTCGCTTAACCAACTGAGCCACCCAGGCGCCCAAGTTTGAACACATTCTAAAACACATTCTAAAAATACTACATTTTTACTCCCCTTCTCCATGTTTTATGTATTTGGTGTTATATTTTACATCTTTTTATTTTGTATATCCCTGAACTAATTATTGTAGATATAATTGATTTTGTAAGTGATTTAATCTACTACCTTTACTATATGTTTGCTTTTACTAGTGGAAGTTTTTATCTTTCATAAATTTTTACTAAAGTTTCGGCCTTTTCCACTTAAAGAAGTCCTTTTAACACTTTTTTTAAGACCAGTCAGTGGTGATAAACTCTTTTAACTTTTGTTTGTCTGGGAAACTATCTCTCCTTCAATTCTGTATGATGACCCTTCTGGGAGGAATATTGTTGGTTGGAGGTTTTTTCCTTTCAGCACTTTGAATATATCATGCTATCCCCTTTTGGCCTGCAAAGTTTCTGTTAAAAAAATCAGCTGATGACCTTGTGGGGTTTCCCTTGTAGGTAACTGGTTGCTTTTCTCTTGCTGCCTTTTTTTTTTTTTTTTAAGGTTTTATATTAGTCACCCAGTGCTCATCACAAATGGAGACTCCTTAATCCCCATCGCCTATTTAACCCATTCCCCCCCCCCATTCTCTCCCCTCTGGTAACCATCAGTTTGTCCTCTATAGTTAAGAGTCTGTTTCTTGGTTTGTCTCTCTTTTTCCCCCGTTGCTCATTTGTTTTGTTTCTTTAATTCCACGTATGTGTGAAATCATATCAGATTTGTCTTTTTCTAACTTATTTCACTTGGCATTATACACTTTAGCTCCATCCATGCCATTGCAAATGGTAAGATTTCATTATTTTTTATTTTTATTTATTTATTTGAGAGAGTGAGAGTGAGCGAGAGAGAGAGCATGAAGGGGGGTGGGGGGTAGAGGGCGAAGCAGACTCCCTACTGAGCAGGGACCCTGGAATCATGACCTGAGCTGAAGGCAGATGCTTAACTGACTGAGCCACCCAGGTGCCCCAAGATTTCATTCTTTGTTATGGCTGAATAATATTCCATTGTATATATACACCACATCTTTTTTATCCATTCATCAATCTTGGCTCCTGTAAATAGTGCTGCTATAAACATTGGGGTGCATGTGTCCCTTTGAATTAGTGTTTTGATTTTTTTAAAGATTTTATTTATTTGAGAGAGAGAGACAGAACATGAGCCAAGGGAGGGGGAGATGGAGAAGGAGAGTGAAAGTAGACTCCCGGCTGAGTGCAGAGCCTGACAAAGGGCTAAATCCCAGGACCCTGAGATCATGACCTGAGCTGAAGTCAGATGCTTAACTGACCACCCAGGCACCCCAGTGTTTTGATATTCCTTGGGTAAATACCCAGTAGTGCAACTGCTGGATCATAGGGTAGTTCTATTTTGAATTTTTTGAGGAACCTTCATACTGTTTCCTAGTGACTAGTAAACAGTATGACTGTTTAGTGATTAGAGTGACTGTACCAGTTTGTACTGGTTTGTACTGTACTACTTTGTACCAGTTTGTATTCCCAACAGTGCAACAAAGGTTCCTTTGTTGAGAACCTTTGTTGCACTGTTGCACTGGGGAGAAAAAGGTTCCTTTTTCTCCACATCCTCACCAATACCTCTTGCTTCTTGTATTGTTGATTTTAGCCATTCTGACAGATGTGAGGTGATATCTCAATGTAGTTTTAATTTGTAATTTCCCTGATGATAAGTGATGATAACGATCTTTTCATGTGTCTGTTGATCATTTGTATGTCTTCTTTGGAGAAATGTCTGTTCATATCTTCTGCCCGTTTTTTAATTGGATTATTTGTGTCTTGGGTGTTGAGTTTTATAAATTCTTTATATATTTTGGATACTAACCCTTAATTGGCTATGTCATTTGCAAATATATTCTTCCATCTGTAGATTGCCTTTTAGATTTGTTGATTGTTTCCTTCACTGTGCAGAAGCTTTTGATTTTTATCAAGTCCCAATAGTTTTGTGTTTGTTTCCTTGCTTCAGGAGACGTATCTAGAAAGATGTATCTATAGCCGATGTTAAAGAGGTTACTGCCTGTGTTCTTCTAGGATTTTTATGGTTTCAGATCTCACATTTAGGTCCTTAATCCATT
Organism: Eumetopias jubatus; assembly: GCF_037043125.1. NCBI lineage: Eukaryota > Metazoa > Chordata > Mammalia > Carnivora > Otariidae > Eumetopias > Eumetopias jubatus. The sequence continues at coordinate 11,618,248 of NW_028274810.1, forward strand.
TTGAATTTATTTCTGTATACGGTGTGAGTAAGTGGTCCAGTTTCATTCTTTTGCATGTTGCTGTCCAGTTTTCCCAACACTGTTTGTTGAAGAGACTGTGTTTTTCCCATTGGATATTCTTTCCTGCTTTGTCATAGATTAATTGACCATATAATTGTGGGCTTATTTCTGGTTTCCTATTTTGTTCTGTTGATCTAGGTGTCTGTTTTTGTGGTAGTACCATACTGTGTTGATCACTACAGCTTTGTGATATAACTTGAAGTCCAGAATTGTGGGACCTCCAGCTTTGCTTTTCTTTTTCAAGATTGCTTTGGCTATTCAGGGATTTATGTGGTTCTGTAGAAATTTTAGTATTGTTTGTTCTAGTTCTGTAAAAAATGCTGTTGGCATTTTGATAGGGATTGCATTAAATGTGTAGATTGCTTTGGGTAGTATAGCTATTTTAACAGTATTTGTTCTTCCAGTCCATGAGCATGGAATGTTTTTCCATTTCATTGTGTACAAGTCTTGTACAGAGTACAAGTCTTTCATCTCGTTGGTTATGTTTATTCTTAGGTATCTTATTATTTTGGGTGCAATTGTAAATGTGATTTTCAAAAAAAATTTCTGCTGCTTCATTATTGGCATATAGAAATGCAACAGATTTCTGTACAATGATTTTGTATCCTGTGACTCTACTGCATGCATTTATCAGTTCTAGCAGTTTTTTGGTGGAGTCCTTCAAGTTTTCTATAAGTTTCATGTCATTTGCAAATAGTGAAAGTTTTACTTCTTCGTTACTGATTTGGATGCCTTTTGTTTCTTTTTGTTGTCTGATTGCTGTGGCTAGGACTTCCAGTCTATGTTGAATAAAACTGGTGAGAGTGGACATCCCTGTCTTGTTCCTGACCTTAGGGGAAAGGCTGTCAGTTTTTCCCCATTGAGGAGGATCTTAGCTGTGGGTTTTTCATATAAGGTCTTTATTATGTTGAGGTATGTTCCCTCTAGACCTACTTTGTAGAGGGTTTTTTTTTTTTTATCATGAATAGGTGTTGTACCTTGTCAAATGATTTTTCTGTGTCTATTGAAATGATCATATGGTTCTTATCCTTTCTCTTACTGATGTGACATATCACATTGATTGATTTGTGAATTCTGAACCATCCTTGCAGCCCAGGAATAAATCTCACTAAATTGTGGTGGACTATTTTTTTTAATGTATTGTTGGGTTGGGTTTGCTAGCATTTTGTTGAGGATTTTTACATCTTTGTTCATCAGAAATCATGGCCTGTAGTTTTCTTTTTTTTGTGGTGTCTTCATCTGGGTTTAGTATCAGAGTAAATGCTGGCCTTATAAAATGAACTTGAATGTTTTCCTTTCTTTTTTATTTTTGGGAATAGTTTGAGAAGAATGGGAATGAACTCTTCATTAAATGTCTAGCCACATTCACCTGTGAAACCATCTGGTCCTGGACTTCAGTTTGTTGGGAGTTTTTTGATTACTGATTCAATTTCTTTGCCAGTAATCAGTCTGTTCAAATTTTCTTTCTTCCTGTTTCAGTTTTGATAGGTTATATGTTTCTAGGAATTTATCCATTTCTTCTAAGTTGTCCAATTTGTTGGCATATAGTTTTCATAATATTCTCTTATAATTGTTTATATTTCTGTGGTGTTGTTGTTACTTCTCTTCTCTCTCAGTTTTATTTATTTGGGTCCTTTCTCTTTTTTTCTTGATAAGTCTGGCTAAAGGTTTATCAATTTTATTGATTTTTTTCAAAGAACCAGCTCCTGGTTTTCTTGATCTGTTCTATTGTTGTTTTTTAGTTTCCCTATCATTTATTTCTGCTCTAATCTTTATTATTTCCTCCCTCCTATTGTTTTAGGCTTTGTTTGTTGCTCTTGCTTCTTGAGGTAAGCCTGTATTGCTATAAACTTCCCTCTTAGACTTGCTTTTGCTGCATCCCAAAGGTTTTGAACCATTGTGTTTTCATTTTCATTTGTTTCTATGTGCTTTTTAATATCTTCTTTTATTTCCTGGCTGATCCATTCATTTTTTAGTAGCATGATACTTAACCTCCATGTCTTTGTGGTCTTTCCAGATTTTTTTCTTGTGGTTGACTTCTAGTTTCATAGCATTGTGGTCAGAAAAGGCTCATGGTATAATGTTGATTTTTTTTGAATTTTTGAGTTTTGTGGCCTAATATGTGATCTGTTCTGGAGAATGTTCCATGTGCACTTGAAAAGAATGTGTATTCTGTTGTTTTAGGATGGGATGTTCTGAATATATCTGTGAAATCCATCTGGTCCAGGGTGTCATTCAAAGCCACTGTTTCCTTGTTGATTTTCTGTTTAGATGATCTGTCCATTGATGTAAGTGGGGTGTTAAGGTCCCCTACTATTATTGATTGGTTCCTTTAAGTTTGTTATTAACTATTTTATGTATTTGGGTACTCCCATGTGGGATGCATAAATATTTACAATTGTTACCATCTTCTTGTTGAATTGTCCCGTTTATTATTATAGTGCCCTTCTTTGTTTCTTGTTAAAGTCTTTGTTTTAAAGTCTATTTTGTCCGATACAGTATTGCTATTCAGGCTTTTTTTTTTTTTTTTTTAAGATTTTATTTGTTTATTTGAGAGATGGAGCACGAGAGGGAAGAGGGTCAGAGGGAGAAGCAGACTCCCTGCTGAGCAGGGAGCCCGATGTGGGACTCGATCCCTGGACTCCAGGATCATGACCTGAGCCGAAGGCAGTCGCTTAACCAACTGAGCCGCCCAGGCGCCCCAGGCTTTCTTTTGACGTCCATTGCATGATAGATGTTTCTCCATCCCCTTGCTTTCAATCTGCAGGTGTCTTTAGGTCTAAAATGAGTCTCTTGGGGCACCTGGGTGGCTCAGTCGTTAAGCGTCTGCCTTTGGCTCAGGTCATGATCCCAGGGTCCTGGGATCGAGCCCCGCATCAGGCTCCCTGCTCGGCAGGGGAGCCTGCTTCTCCCTCTCCCACTCCCCCTGCTTGTGTTCCCTCTCTCGCTCTGTCTCTCTCTCTCTGTCAAATAAATAAAATCTTAAAAAAATAAAACGAGTATCTTGTAGGCAGCATATAGATGGGTTTTGTTTTCTAATCCATTCTGTCACCCTGTCTTTTGATTGCAGTGTTGAGTCCATTTCCATTCAAAGTAATTATTATTTATTTATTTTTAAAGATTTATTTATTTATTTGACAGAGAGAGACACAGCGAGAGAGGGAACACAAGCAGGGGGAGTGGGAGAGGGAGAAGCAGGCTTCCCGCTGAGCAGGGAGCCCGATGTGGGGCTCGATCCCAGGACCCTGGGATCAGGACCTGAGCCGAAGGCAGACACTTAATGAGTGAGCCACCCAGGTGCCCCTACATTCAAAGTTATTATTGATAAAAGTGTATTTATTGCCATTTTATTGCTTGTTTTTTGGTTGTTTCTGAAGATTTTCTCTGATCCTTTCTTGTGTTTCTCCCTTTCACAGTTTGCTGGTTTTCTTTAGTGATATAGTGGGATTTCTTTCTATTTACTTTGCATGTTATTAGTGTTTTTTTTTTTTTAAGATTTTATTTATTTATTTAATCGGCAGAGAGAGAGAGAGACAGCATGAGAGGGAACACAAGCAGGGGGAGTGGGAGGGGGAGAAGCAGGCTTCTGGCCAAGCAGGGAGACCGATGTGGGGCTCGATCCCAGGACCCTGGGATCATGACCTGAGCCGAGGGCAGTCGCTTAACCAACTGAGCCACCCAGGTGCCCCTAGTGGTTTTTGATATATGGTTACCATTAGGTTTGAATATAACATCTTCTGCATATAGCAGTCTATATTAAGTTGATGGTTGTTTAAGTCTGAACCTATTCTTTACTCCTCGCCTTCCTATGTTTTAGGTATATGGTATCATATTTTACATCCTTTTATTTTGTGAGTTCCTTGTCTAATTTTTTATTAAAATGTTCATTTTTACTACTTTTGTGAGTTCTACCTCATACTCTCATTTCTGGTCTTTCCTTTTCACTCAAAGAATCCCTTTTAATATTTGTTGCAGAGCTGGTTTACTGGTCATGAACTCCTTTAATTTTTGTTGTCTGGGAAACTCTATCTCTCCTTCTATTCTGAATGATAGCCTTGCTGGATAGAGTATTCTTGGCTGCCAGTTTTTCCCATTTAGCACTTTGAAAAAATCATGCCACTCCTTTCTGTCTTGGAAAGTGCTGAAAAATCTGATAGCCTTCTGGGGTTTCCCTTGTAAGTTACTGACTTCTTTTGTCTTGCTGCTTTTAATATTTTTTATTACTGTATTTTGTTATTTTAATTACATTATGTCTTGGTGTGGATCTGCTTTTATAGACTTTGTTGGGAGTTCTCTGTGCCTCCTGGATCTGGCTGTTTCCTTCCCAGATTAGGGAAGTTTTCAGCTATTCTTCAAATAAATTCTTTGCCCCCTTTTTTCTCTCTCTTCTTCTTCTGGGATTCCTATAATACAAATGTTATGTTTGATGGAGTCACTGAGTTCTCTAAGTTATTCTCATTTTGCATGATTCTTTTTCTCTCCTTGTTTAGTTTGATTACTTTCCATTTCTCTGTCTTCTAGGTCATTAATTTGTTCCTCTGTTTCTTCCATCTTGCTGTTCATCCCATCAAGCATTTTCTCACTTTGTTTATTGAGCCCTTTATCTCTGCTATATTATTCCTTATCTCTGTTAATAGTCTCACTGATGTCCTCCACTCTTTTCTCAAGTCCAGCAAGTATCTTTATGATCATTGCTTTAAATTCTCCATCAGGCATGTTACTTATGTGTGTTTTGCTTAGATCTCAGGCCACATCCTTGTCCTGTTCTTGCATTTGGGTCAAATTCTTCTGTCTTGGGCGCCTGGGTGGCTCAGATGGTTAAGTGTCTGCCTTCGGCTCAGGTCATGATCCCGGGGTCCTGGGATCGAGTCCCGCATCAGGCTCCCTGCTCCTTGGGAGCCTGCTTCTCCCTCTGCTTCTCTCTCTCCTCCTCTGTCTCTCATGAATAAATAAAATCTTAAAAAAAAAAATTATTCTGTCTTATTTTATCTAAGTCCTCGTGCCTGTTTCTCTGTGTTAGGAACGCCAGATACATCTCCTGTTCTTGAGGGTAATGGCTTTATGAATAAGAGGTCCTGCAGTGTATTGTACCCTGCTCTCCCAGGCCTGGCGCTTCTGGGAGTGTCTCTAAGGTGTGCTGTGTATGCTCTGCTGTTGTGTCTTGGCCACTTTATCCTTCAGACCAGTCATCTGCAGAGGCTCTCTTACGCTATTGTGGGCATTGTCGGTCCCCAGCCTGAACGTGGTGAGTTTTAACTAGCTATGCTCTGGTCTGCTTGTGAAATGAGACGTGTTGCCACTGAGGCTCTGCCGAACTCCCAGGTGGGGAGACATGGTGTGGGCAGGGGTTTGGGCCAGTGTTCTGAAGGAAGGGGGCCTGCTGTGCTGTGACTGAGGGAAGCTGATTGGTAGGGATGGTTCCACCAAAGCGTGGGGGTGGGGCAGGGCTTGGTCTAGGCAGTTAGGTAGTGAATGTTGGCACCGTGTTGGGTCCTGCAGGTGGCCCTATGCTTATGCTGAGGTGTGGGAGAGAGAAATGACACCTGCCAGTTCCTTTGTTCCCAGAGGGGTGCTCCATGAATGCTGCCTCTCTGGGACACACTCCAAGATGAGCAAATAACCTCCCCACTGTGTGCCCCAGGTGCTCTTCAGATTGCTGTGTCCACATTGCATATCCACTGGCTGTTTGCCCTGGCTTTTCTCCAAGAGCAGCCCAATGTCCTCTGAGCTCTCCCGGGGTCAAGCACACAACCTTTTAAACTCCAGGCTTTAGGCCCTGCTGGTGGTTAAGAACTCACAAAATTTGGGCCCTCTCGCCTTCCAAGCTAATTGCAATGGGAATTCTTACTCCCTATGCACTCCCCTGTGGGCTGGTTTGTCTCTTGCCCTTCTCTGTGACCACAGCAGCCATGATTGGTTTCTCTCCCAAGCTACCTCTCCACACTTTCTACCTTCTTCGATGTGGCCTCTTCTCTACTTTTAGTTGTGGTTTGTTATGCCAGTCTTCAGATTGATTTCTGGGGTATTTAGGATGATATGATACTTAGTTGTATTCATGGGATGAGGTGACCTTAGGGTCCTCCTACTCCACCACCATCTTCCCCTCCTTTCCTGCTGCTTTTAAGATTTATCTCTAATTTTTGACATTTTAATTATTTGTTTTGGTGTGGACCTCTTTATGTTCAGCATTTTGGGGACTCTCTAGGCTTCCTGGGCCTGGATGTCTGTTTCCTTCCCCAGGTTAGGGAAGTTTTCAGATATTATTTCTTTAAGTTTCTGCTCCTTTCTCTCTTCTTCTGGGACTCCTATAATGTGAGGGCCCTTTAAGAGCAGAGTTTGTTTCCTTTTTTTTTTTTTTTTAAAGATTTTATTTATTTGACAGAGAGAGACAACCAGAGAGGGAACACAAGCAGGGGGTGTGGGAGAGGGAGAAGCAGGCTTCCTGTAGAGCAGGGAGCCTGATGCGGGGCTCGATCCCAGAACCCTGGGATCATGACCTGAGCTGAAGGCAGATGCTTAAATGACTGAGCCATCCAGGCGCCCCAGAGTTTTTATTTCCTATAGCCCTCTGGCTTTCCCCTAGTTAAGCCCTGCTGATTTTCAAAGTTCCTAGAGTTTCAAAGAAAGATGTTATGGGGCAGGGTCAGGGGTGGCTCATCTTCCTAGAACAGATTCCCAGGGCTGGGGCAGGAGTGGCTGATGTGGGGTTTGAACCCCTCCCTCCCCAAGGAAGACATCTGTGCACGTACTCTCTCTCCCACCTGTGGGGTCACCCTCCCAAGGGTTTGGCTCCTTACTTGCCCCTCCTACGCTTCTCGATGTGGCTTTTTCTCTATACCTTTAGCATTGGAAGAGATTTTTGCTGGTCGTCAGGTTATTCTCAAAATGAGTTGCTCTGTATGTAGTTGCAGCCTTGGTGTGTACATGGAAGGGATGAGCTTCCTACTTTGCAGCTTCCCCTCTTATGTTTTGTCTACTTGTTTCTGCACTACAGTGTGAGCCCCTTAAGGCAGGGACTTTTTGTCCACTCTTTAGGTCCCCAGAATGCAAAACAGTACCTGATCCCATAATAGGTCCTCAATATAAATGTGTAGAATGAATGAGTAGGCCTCAAGTAACTTAACATTCAACTTTTTTTTCTCTTAGGATGGAAGAGTTGTAACTTAATGGTTCTCCTACCCTCAGTGCTTCATTTATCTCTATAATTTCTAGGAACTTGGGTTTTTGTTTTGCTTTTTTAAAGATTTTAGTTATTTTAGAGATAGTGTATGAGTAGGGGGAGGAGCAGAGGGAGAGGGACAAGCAAAGTCCGTGCTGAGAGCAGAGCCTGATGCAGGGCGTGACCCCACGACCCTGAGATCACCAGCTGAAATCGAGAGTCGGATGCTCAACTGATTTGAGCCATCCAGGCGCCCCAGAACTTGGGCTTTTGTTTTGATCCCCCAAAAAGCGAGATACAATATACTTTGGTAATATTTAGCTGTTACTGAGAAACTATACCAAGATGTAAAAACAGGGCTAAGATTAGGCCATTTATACATTTAATTGGAATAGTAATAACCATAGAAGGTTGAGAAATACCTGTTCACTTAATAATTTGTATCAGGAAAAATTATCCTTCTTAAAATTGCTATGGAGGCAGAACCCCAAATTTCCTAAATATGTACATTATAGCTAATGTATAATATAAGCCAAATACTTTGTATAGTTGAATAACTAAATACTTGCCTAGGCTTCTTGACTTTCAGAGACATGTAGAAAAATTCTAAATACCACAATGCCTCACAGAGTATAAGCTTATGGGTCTTTTTATTTTTGGTTCATTGTATTTACAAGTAAGTGGACTTCTGCACTGTAAAATAACACTCTTCCAAATTAATTACATTCACTTTTGAAATGTTTTAGATTTACACACTCATAGTAGGCCAAATGGGTCTGACTCCCAATATGGCATATGATTTGGGATTATGGAGAAATTCATTAAAGTGAATCTCATGTATGCATGTATTGACTAGTTTAATCATTTAAAGTAATCCTTTGCTTCTTGCAGTTATTGGTGCCCGTCTTGAATAATGAAGTTTGAATTTCACAAATGTGCAATAATTCCATACCTTTCCTGCAGCATGCCTGAGCATATAAGCTGTAATAAGGTATTACTCAAGGTAATATTGGTGCTTATTAAGGACAATGATTGGTGCTTATTAAGGACAAAATAAGCCTCTTGATTTGTGTATTTGCTAATAATAGTTCTGCTTGGCTTTAATGTGAACACTGTGAAATAGACAAATTCCCAAAGGATTCTCTGTCAAAATTACAGGTTTAGGCTAAGCTAAAGCACTTGGCTATGTTTTCGTATTTTTAATGTACATGAGAAAGATTCAGAGTTCTCTAGTGGTTAGAATCACGCTCTTCCCAAAAGGCTCTCTTGCATAGCAACAGTGAAAACAGATCCAAGTTAGTAACTCTCTTAAACTAATTCAGTTAACTAAAGCAAAGATTACAGATTTCATGTAATAATTATGGCATGCTTTGAACAAGTCATTGTATTGCTGACAAACCTTAAGAGCATGACCAGTGAAGAGCTGCCCAAATAAGTAAGTCTGTTATGTTTAACAAACACAGATAGTTCTTAGGCACTGGAGCATACCATGATGATGTAAAAAGGTGCTCTGATGTGTTCTTCATACCAGACCGAAACGTCACATTTTGTGCAAAAGTCCGTGTTTATACCAGTGTTCTGTCGGAGCCATCTATGACTAAGCTTCAGCTTAAACACGTCTTTGTGGAGGTCATTAGACTGTTACACAGCTTAACTAATTTGAATATTCCTTGCTTTTTAAAAATCATATTCTCTTTGAATGTTGGACATACTAACCACGAAATTCTTCATTTGTGCATGTGTTTAAAAGCATTTGGCTTTTTCTATGTGGGAATATCTACTGAAAGGAAGAACCCAAGATATTTTCATGTAGAAATAAAAAGCCAAATGCTTTTGTGTCTGAGACTTCTGAAATAGTTGACCCTGTTCAACAGCTACTTGGTCTATAAAATTTGATGTAACTACGATCTCAGTCTGTCATCTGTAGCAAGACAATGCAGTAGCATCCCAGAACTCCGGGAGAACATATGTCCACCCAAACTATTTTGCTGCCACTTTCTACAGCCTTTGCCATGACCTGCATCTCCACTATGGGACTTCAGGTTTATGGGTTTTTTAGTGTAAGTTAATGCAATGGTAGGAATTTTTTTTTTACCCGCAAGAGTAAAATAACCATGGTTGTGAAATGGGTTTCATTTATTTTTTTTTTGATATGATTAATGCCCAAAACCTGTCAAAACACTGCATTCTGAAAGTAAGTGTAACCCATAGTAAATGAAAAGATTCACTGCTGAAATGCCACAGTCTGATGAATTTTGTGACCTTACAGTAAACTGGACTTACACCACTCTATCCATTAGAACTTCCACTGAACTTCCAAGAAGACAAGTCCTTTTCTCTCCGTTTCTCTCCAACAGTGTAGGAAGCAAGTTATTTTTGCAAAGCTATTTTCTTTATAATGAACAGGCATAACGATAAGCTAATTTCAAGGTTTACATACAGACAGAAGGAAGCTATAACAAGTCATCATTATAAGTCTTCCTGATTGTAGGATTTTGAATGTTTGTGACTTGGAGTAACAACATCTATTTGAGGACTCAGACTGTGATGGGAATTTGCTCTATAAAGGGAAAGCAACATTAAATAAACCTAACAGTAAAAGAAATGCAGGCCATGAACAGTTTTTTGTTTTTGTTTTTTTTAATATCTATATAAAAAATAACGAGCGATTTACAGATCTCTCTAATCAGAACCTCAAGTGTGTATATATAAAGGTACTGTACAATATATAAACATTTACAACCAGTACATCCATATTTTGCTTAGCATTCCAAGGCCACATTGCTAAGTCAGTATATAATCAGTACAGTGACAGGTTACTTAGAAAGAAAAGAGCCACATCAGACTGACAACATATGACATCGAAGTTATGTCACAGTTAACAATAAAAATAGGATTTTTTTATCACTAATTGTGGACTATAGGGAAAATAAATCATTTCTGTGGTGCTAAATTCTCAGCATGGATCAAGCCTCCTAATTTTTCTCTATTCAAGTAGTTACAATAGGTGGGTAAATATAGTTCCGGATGGAAGGGGAGTTCAGAAATCTCACTCTGGGAAGCATGTCTCAGCTACAAGGGTGGCTTCGGTTGGTACGTTAAAGACTTTCACAGTTGGACTCTGAGAGGACAGGGCCTGGATGTACCATGTTTCACAAGAACAAGATGAACCCAGGGGACAGAACAGGTGTGTTCAAATACTCCATAAAATGGTTTTGTTCTGAGATTGTTCCTTTATTCATAGCTGCTACAGGGGCCTGAAAATCCTGGATCTCTTTTATGGAGCTAAAAACGGTCTCTACCTCCCAGCAAACATCTTTACTGAGATTTTTTCAAAGGACTCTGAAAATGTGTACAAGCTAAGCAGATGTCTAGTCTCCCTTTCTTGTTTTTTAAATAAGTTAACACAGCTAGAAATTAAAACGAAATCAGATCTAGCAAGGGCTGTCTACCGCCACGTTGGTCCTCTTGCTGAGCAGGTCTGAACGCAGGCCCTGCCTCGAAACACCTGAGCTCGGACAGCTACTGCCAGAGGCGTGGTCCTCTATCTGGGAAAGTGCCTTGCGATCGAGGCCCTCACGATCTGTACGATGTTTTGACTCTTCCCGTACGCACTATGTAGTAACGACTAACGGATGAGTAGTAGGAGGTCCAACCCAAATATCCAGAAATAGAAACCTGGTAGTTTTTCTCTGAACAGCAGTAAGCAATGTTTCCACATGCTGCTTTCTGGTTTCCTAACAAAATAAACTGAAGAAAAAAGGCCGACCTGAGATGCTAAGACCACACATCAGGGTTGGAGAATAACAGCAGGAGGGGGAACTCTTCATTGCCTAAAGCACTAGCTCATTTTAAACATCGAATTGTAAGTAATATCTGTAAGTTACCTGAAATACCTGATCCAGCCGAATTAAAAACCCTAAGAGAGTGTCGTTATCTGACTCCATTTTGTTTTTCTTTTCAGTAGTGATGTTTTGGAGTTTCATTTTTAAACTGGGCCTGCGCCATCACCTGTAGCTGTTAGAAGAGGCGACTGCCATCTTTTAATGATGAGCTAACAACCCCTTCTTCTGCAAGGACTCAAATGTGTCTCTCTGTAAACATGCAGCATGCTATTGAGAATATCGACTTCCAAGCCAAACCGAGTTTTCTCATTCCTGTGGGAACAGCTGAGTGAGATGGATAAAACAGACATGACACAGTAGATAATCTGGCACAGGTATCAAGGGAGCTGTGACCAGGCCGTGCACGTCCGCTCGCGTCACTTGGGACCCCCGCAGAGGCGGGAGGGCGGCTGCCCGGGGGACGGTTGGTTGGCAGCGGTCCCGAAGGCGCTTCATGCAGCCTGGCTAACCGGATGCTCAAATCAAAATGTGTCGTGTTCCAGAATTTCAGGAAAAATGACTTTGTAGGGTTTTGTTTTGGAAAAATGCCACTTTTTAGTAAGAAAAGATTACAACTTGTTTTTCTTTGTTTTATACCGGAGGTCACAGCCGTTTCTCGGCCACACCAGTAGTGCCTGCTGCTTTGTTTGCACTTGGCACCTTCCAGGGCCCTGGAGTTATGGGTGTTTTCTTAACGGGAGAAGCGCTCTCAGGTTGGAACCCTCCGCTCTCTCTGGTTCTATCGGCTGCCTCTTGTTCTTTTCCTCGGGGAGCTTGGGTTTTGTTTAAAACCATCCTTTCTTCAGGGTCCTGCTTCAGCTTCTTGTCTGATATTCTGGCATTTTCCCCTGGCTTCTTTTTGCTGGAGCTTGTCTCTTCTAAGGCCGCCTTCTTTCCTTTCTCCCTGTCAGATAATACTCTACTAGCAGCGGTACTAGTCTTTTTGGATGGAAGGGACTTTTCATCTATCCTCTTGCTTTTTTTCTCTGGAGACCGTGTTCTGTTTTTTCCAGACTGGCTCTGCTTTGCGTCCCTCTGGACAACACCCGATTCTTCTCTGCCCTCGGAGATCTGCTCGGCCCCGTCCCTCGCACGGCCCCCGCCCCCCTGACTCTCCGACTCTGATGATCGGCCTTTGCTTCCCTCCGTCTTCTGCTGCTTCTTTGGGCTTGAAGACCGTCCTCTGCTTCTTCCGCAGCCATCTTGTCCAGAACCTGGCCTGGTGCCCATCTGCCCCCCTTTACTGTCCCCTTTCCTGGGACTGAGTGATCGATCTCTGGGTCTTCTTTTGGGGTCAGTAGGTAGAGGACTGGGAAGCCTGTGTGAACGTCCTTCTGCATGTCGGCCGGCGGACTTTCTGGGACTGGCAGATCTGCCTCTTTGTGTAACACCGTTTTCTACTCTGAAGAGATTTTTCTTGTCACTCTGCCCATGACTGCTGGGTGGATCCCTTTTATTCACATTTTTCTGGAGAAAAGAGTGCTGCTTTTTATCAGACGGATTTTCATTTAAAGTGCTTTTCTTTTCAGGCACACCATCCTTTAATTCCTCGGTCTTTTCACATGTCTGACCTCTCATTAAAGAGCCTTCAATTACTGGCACGGGAGACTCCTCAAATATGGAAGCAGGACGGGAAGATGGGGGGAAGGGGGGCTGCTCGTCATAAATCACATTTGAAGACGAAGGATTATTAACATCCCAATCACCTACAAAAAGGGATTTGAGTGGAACATCATTACATTTTAGAATTACAAATAGGAACAGTAAGTTCTGAACTCTGACAGCCATTTGGATTGGACTAACTGCTTAAACAAACAGCCTGAGTACAGATGCTGAGCTCTCTCGATAAAGGCAGGTGTGGTTGTACGCGAGGTGGTTGTACTTGTAGGGTGGTTAAATATACACAAAATAACAGTCATTCTTCCAATAACTTATGTATAATTAGTGATATGAAGAATTTATACATCATATATGATAAGCAGTAAAGCCCAATGAAAAAGTCAGAAGAAATAAATAATACAATGGGACCAAATTACTTGGTCCAGGAAGCTCACTAATTTGGCCGTTATCAAAGGATACAGCCTACAGCTATGCAAAATCAGTAATAAAGGAGACCCAACTGTGGTAGCCAGAACGAGGTTCGTGGGCACTTGTAAATAATTTTCTTGCATTAAGCTGTCAACTTTAATGTCAAAAGGGAACTGAAAAGTGCAGAAGATAGAAAGGGATGTATTTAATAGCATCATTTTTAATTAAATAGAAAAAAAAAGAAGGAAGTGATTTACAAGACATGCAAATTTACCAAGTCTTTTTAAGGAAAGACCAAGAAAAGCCCTGAAAGCCTTAATGTTGCTCAGGTTTCACGTAGGAGCACAGACCGGAAGGAGCCAAACCTGAAGAAGGAAGAGAAAAAGCCTAGGACTATGTAAAAAAAAAAGAAAAAAAAAAATCAGCGCAGTTAGCAAAGATGTCACTGGGAACGTATGGTTTACAAGCAGATGGTGGAAGATCACACAGAGAATTATAGGCTGGAAGGGGACTGCAGGAGGTCACGTCTATACTTGTCCCTCAAAATCTCTCCAGGTTGGGGGCAGGGACTGGAAGGGACATGTCCTAGTGGCGTGGTGCTCTCTTTCCAGGCTAGTGCACTCAATTAAACAATGAGTTTCAAATCCTGTGATATTTCAAAACCAAACAGTGAAACCCAGGAAGCTGAGGATCAGTACAGGAGTCCAGACATGGTCCCACGTCCAACTCCCTGACCCCAGGTAGGGCCACAGTAACTTGTTTTCGACAAACGACCAGAAAAACCTAAAGGTCTTAGCATTTGAAGAGATTTCAGATATTTTTCATGGCATTTGAATCACTTGCTTCCGATAGCCTTGTTTTTTTACAGGCACGTTTCTCTACAAAAGCAACTACATGTTTTCTATGGAAATTGCTTCACATATTCCATCCCAACAAAAATCATGCCTGAAGTCGCTTATTTTGTAGTAGTATAACACCTATGCTGTGTAACTAGTTTCAGGCGGTTCTGCTGTTTACCTTTGAACTAGCCAGTCAAGTGTCTCTCCCCTTCCTTTCCTGCGCTGTCCCCTCCCTGACACATCAGCCACGTTTCAGCTCCAGGTGAACGATGTGACTTACCGTGGTCAGGTATCAAGCCAGTTCCTGGCCTCAAAAGCAGAAGAACTTTATTTCCACCGGCCTGAATGAGCTCAATTGCTCGAGTATGTGTGATGCCTTGTGTAGGCTCCCCATTGATTTCGACAATCTGGTCACCCACCTAGAGAGGGAACATTCACAGGAACAACATGAAACAATGCATCCTTCTTCACTTCTGCTCTGTCCGCTCTAGAGCCACCCAAGCTTGCTAAGTGACTCTCAATCGTCAGATGTGTAACTTGTACACAGTGCCATAGTGCTAAGGCTGATGACGAGTGGACAGAGGAGAGCCACAGGAAGAGACAGTGGCCAGCTTTATTTACTCCGTGGAAATCCTACAGGAGAAAGTTTTATATGACTAGTAAACGGGATCCCGGCACCTTGAAATCATGAATCAGATTCTGAGTTTTCTCACTGAAGGATAAGTGCCACAGGAGGTGAGGTCTCTCTAATCCACCTGATACTACAGGGCTGTCACTGAATGATCCACCTGTGAAGGGTACTTTCCAATTTGAGCTGAATCTTGAATTTATTTTCTGAATTCTGGGCAGGTGGGTCCTCATCTTTGAAGGCTTTCTGGGCCTCCGGGGAGAACTGCCCACTCCTTCGTGTTGCCCACACATCCTGTACATGTATGAGGCATTTGATAAATGGAATATTCAGAGACGAAAACTCTGAAAAACTGCAGCTTGGAGAATATATTAATATGAATACTTATTTAAAACCAATAACTGGCTTACACTCATGACTTTAATGTAAAATGATTTCCCTGAGAAACATAAAACTAGGGATCAGAAAAAGATGCCTCAGTATCATTGCTGTTTACTGGAAATGCTGTACAGTTATTTTTTAAAAAAGGGATAATACAGATGAGTCAAGTATAACCTTTGCAAAGGACCTAAAGATAACGATGATAGTGGTTTTAAAACAGGTGACAAACACACGAAGGGTACTGGCTTCAAAAGAGAAAAACTGAACAATGGAAAACTACTGAAATTCCAAGAAGCTCAAATATTTATAAGAGCTTACTAAAATGATCCAGAAATAACACAACACAAGATGGCCCAGTACTTATTTAACAGAGGCTGGGGGGGAAGTCTGTATCCACAGATAGCACAAAGCACAGGGGCCAGGAAGCTGGGCTTTGGCGTCCTAACGTCTGTGGTTCACTCTTGGCTCTTCCTTCTGCTGGCTGGGTGGTCTCTGGTTCCTCCCTGTTAAGTGGGGATAATATCTTGGGGCACCGGGGAGGATTTAATGAGAGAAAACCCGATTACACACCAAACCAAGACAAATGTTACTTTTCAAGTTCTCTATCTCCCCGTCTTGCCAAAAAAGACTTCAAGTGCATCCGGATGAAGGTTTACCTGAGGCTGGAGCCCACTCTCTACATTGCAAAAAATGTCAAGTCAACTATGAGAAAGAAATGAGATTGTTTTGCTTCATATTTATGGAAAAAAATAAAAGAGGAGTCTCTTGAAGAAATGGAGGCTATCAAGCTAGATAGATTGAACATAGAAAAAGGATTGTTAAAATAATAAACATAGGATGGAAAAAAATCATACACAATTAATAAAAAGCTTATATCTAGAATATATGTGAGACAAAAGTCAATACCCAGATTTCCCTAATAAGTGACTGAAGAAAAATTATTTGCATGAGGAAATACACATACTAAGTTAGTACTGGGTATAAAATCCTGCTGATTATTAGAGAAATGAAAATTAAGGCAGACAGTATTGGGAACATGCTTTGGGTGTGTCTTGTGAAACATGACTGAGGTCACTGATTGCAGTCACATTTTCTGGCTTAAATTTACTGTCCTAAGCAGACTATTTCTTACACTTTTAGTACAACAAATGAATCGCAATAAAGCTTGTAATTGAACAGATTTGCCACCAGGTGTCATTTTCGTTTAACTTTAAAACCACATTGTGGAGAAGGACGCTAGAACCCCAAGGCTTGAAGATCTCTGGCAGACAGGCCCTCAGAGGGGGAAAACTTCTCTACTGGATTGTACGGAGCTGGAGACCTAAAAAATGGCACCTTTGAGACAGAAATGTGAACATTCTTTGAGAAAATTCTGTTACTTTTAAAAATTTTACATGTGGGGGCGCCTGGGTGGCTCAGTTGGTTAAGCGACTGCCCTCGGCTCAGGTCATGATCCTGGAGTCCCGGGATCGAGTCCCGCATCGGGCTCCCTGCTCAGCAGGGAGTCTGCTTCTCCCTCTGACCCTCTTCCCTCTCGTGCTCTCTATCTCATTCTCTCTCTCAAATAAATAAATAAAATCTATAAAAAAAAAAATTAAAAAAAAATTTTACATGTGGAATGTATCTTTTGGATAATGTGGAATACGTATCGAGGAATACATCTTTTGATAAATAGAACCAATAATGATTCGAGTTCAGGTTTGTATGACTGAAAAATAAAATCATGGGGGACAGAGGAGAGGAGAGAGAGAAATCGGAGGGAAAGAGGAGAATAGGAGAACCAAAGGGAGAAAAGACATGGGAAGAGGGGCTAGAGAAAAATTATGTTCCTTAAAAAAGTTACTATATTAACAACAACCGCTAAAAATGTACATTTTGTATTAAAATTACAAAATAATATTTCTAGCACACTGCTTACATGACCTTAGAAGGCCCTGAGAACCTATACGCTTCCCCCAAACAGTCCCATCTAGAAAGACACCAGCCAGGGCCTGACGTGGGAAGCACGAGGCCTGGGCTCACAGGACCAAAGCCTGGGGGTCCCACCGCGGCCGCCACAGGCCGAGTGACCCCAGCAAGGGATTAGTCTCCTGGAGCCTCAGTTTTACATCAGTAAGTGGGGATAATGCCACCTCCCTTAGAGGGTTTTTGTGAGACTAAAACTAAGTGGAAACACGTGCTGCCTGGAAGACGCCAGACTCCACATTTTCTAAATCTGATTCTGTCCTACAGTAAAGATCTAACTAAATCCGACACTATCCCCTAATATGAGTTTTTCCCACTCAGCTGATCTCGTTCCCTTCGCCCCGAACACCCTTTTTCACTCCTCTCCAGATCTTAACCAGATTTATGGACGGCTTGAGACTCACTAAATGTAGAGATCCCCTTGACTCTCAACGCCTTTCCATCTGTGTGACAGGCTAACCTTCCCTTGTCTTACTGAACCGCACTCTTACACTGTCTGCCCAGCTGCTTCATCTAGCCCAGTCCCGTCTACGCAGCAGTAAGTTCCAGGAGCTAATCTTGAGAAAAACAATCCTCATTATAAGTATTTTTCATCCATTCTACTCTTTCAACAAACATCTACAGAGCATCTACCATAACCATTCAAGGCCCAGTACCAGGACCGAAGATACTGACATGATAGGTACAGATAACCTACCAGACCAAGCGAGGGAGGGGGGGCGCGTGAGGCGGGGAGGGAGCTGAGGCAGCTCCGCGGTGCAAGTTTGCTGGAGATAAACTCTCCTCATTTGGGCAGTGGCCCCCAGACTCAGTTGTCATCAGTAACAAAGCTCCCATGATCCTTAGCAAGTCAAGATTTTGAGAGTTTGGTAGCCAGAAAAAGAAAGCTTCTCTGAAAAGCTGATTTCTTAGAGTTTAGAACAAACCTGTGCATAATCGTAATAGCTTATTTCCTTTTGTTTTCAAATATCAGAGCTTTTGAAATGAGTTGGTTTAATCATGGAAGTCCAAAGCTCCCATTCATTTGTAAAGAATGGTATGTCTTAGAAACAGACTTTGCCTGCTTCAAGGCCTGTTTGCCTTTTATTTGTTTAGTGAGATTAGTGCATCTGAGGGTTATACTTGGAATCAACGTTTTAAAATTATATCCTAGTTTTTGGCCCCCCCCCCTTTTTTTATGACACTCAATACAATGGGAGATTTTTTTTTTTTTAAGTAGGCTCCATGCCAAATGCAGGGCTCAGACTCACGACCCTGAGATCAAGACCTGAGCTGAGATCAGGAGTCAGATGCTCAACCAACTAAGTCGCCCAGGCACCCCTACAATGGGAGATTTTTAAAAAACCAACCGATCTGGGGCGCCTGGGTGGCTCAGTCATTAAGCATCTGCCTTCGGCTCAGGTCATGGTCCTGGGATCGAGCCCCACATCCGGCTCTCTGCTCGGCGGGAAGCCTGCTTCTCCCTCTCCCATTCCCCCTGCTTGTGTTCCCTCTCTCGCTGTGTCTCTGTCAAATAAATAAATAAAATCTTTAAAAAAACAACAAACCAACAGATTTAAAGTATACCCAAACAAATTTTTAAAAAAGAGGGGAAAGAAAAAGGACCAATCTTTCTCTACTGAAATCTTACCCACTTTCCACTGCCATCCATTCTGTGAGATCTCCACTCATCCTCACCTCTTTGAACTTGTGCACAAGTCTGGTCATTTTTAGGAAGGGTGGTATCTTGTTTTAGGGACCCCCCCCCCACTTCTCCCAGCTCATTCAGTACTCATTCATAAAAGCTTTGGGTAAACACTTAACACATGTTTACCAAGTGAGTAATGGGAGTGGGGCAGTGATGTGGAAAATTCAAAACTGCAATCACCTGGAAGCCTTTTCCAAACATTATTAGAACATACCATCTGATTTTTAAACAAAAATTATCTTCCCTGTTGCCTACGGGTAGGAGAGGGAGGAAATCCAAAGTTCTCTTGAGCAGTAGGGGGAAGGCTGTCTAGAATTTAAAATTTCGAATGTATCACCTAACAGTACCAGTGAATTGTTTTTTTAAAAATCGAGGCCAACACATGTCCCCTACATAACATTCCTCTTGAAGTAACATTCAGAGGCAGGGCGAAAATACCTTATGTGCAGATGCATAGACAGTCTGGTCTGCAGTGCCCCGGTACAAAGCTACGGGGTTTCAGAGTTGAGAACACCTAGGACGGACCATTACCCAAGTGAATTCTAGTCTTTCAAATAATAGTAAAGGTTGGGGGAGTCATGCTTTTTGATCTCTGGCTATCTCTGTGGGTAGCTAAGAGGAAAAAATAATCCTGGGCCTATTATTTCTGGGAAGAAGTTGAAGATTCTGTTTTATCCTGGCTTTTCCAAGACTTTTAATAAGATGAAAGTATATTTTATTTACGAACCCATTTGCCCTCAAACGTTGACGGTGTAAGTAAAAACTAAGTTTCCTTATTGCCCAAAGTCAAGACGGTAAAAACAGCATCAGTGCGGTATCGCCTAGGACACCAGAGCGAGGCCATGAAATCACCAGGCATCGGAAAGTGGAACAAAGAGCAGCTGCTTTCAGGTCTAATGACAGAAAACTTTGCTACTTAGCTTTGGGAGGTTTCTGCACTCCCTTTGATCATCTATTTTCAGTCATTTCCAGTCTGGAGCCAGAAGCAAAGGTCGCGGAAGGAAGCCAACTCACGTGAATCCTGCCGTCTTTGATGGCGGGGCCCTCCTCAGCAAGACGCAGGATGAACAGCCCCATGTTGTACTCCTTCCCCCCGCGGAGGCTGAACCCAAAGCCCCGGGGGCCTCTCTCCAGCTCCACTGGGTAACAACCAAGGCTCTGGGAGAGAAAGAAGTATAAGAAAAACAAGTTCTCGTGGGCTGCTTTATTGACAGCTTGAAGAAAGACTACTTTTAGAGCTGGGACATTATGACTTATACACTCAATATGCATTTCTATATCATAAGAAAGGAATGAAAGTTTTGGTTGAACAGCTACTTTATAAATGCAGTCTAAATTAAGCTGAAGATCACATGTTTTCTCTACTAGTTGGTCAATGTGCAACAGGACGATCAGAGAATAGACTTTGGGGAAATGCTTCCTTTAAGGAGATTTTGACGAATTTTCCATGGGGAAAAAAAAAATCGAAACCCTCCTTTGGTGAACTCAAACACTGCTATTGCTAAGTACCGGACCCAGGGTGTACATTTCTCCAATTACAGGGTAAACTTTTTCACTCTTTTACGTTCTCTCATGGAGGCTAATGGGATGCCAAACACACAGCAAGTCCTCAAGAATTATTAATCTTGGGAACAAATGTGTCTGAACTGATCTGTAATAAAAATTCACCAGCGTCAGCGATGTAGCAACTGAAAATAACAGTCCATATCTGGGTTGGGGGGTGTGGTATCCGTTTACCTGATTGTGCCGGGTGCCTACAATCGAAATCATTGCCGTGTCAGGCTGGGCAAGGTGCTTGTGGTCAGACCATGAATGTCTGTAAGAAGTGGGGACATCTTTCCCGATTTCACCTTCTAGAGCACTTCTACGAGAGAGAAATCCAGTCACTCTCTGAACTGAGGAAATGAAACCAGTTTGAAAGTAAAGGCGAATTAATTTCTTTTCAAAGCTGAAGCTGGCCATTCTCTGGACAAACCGCCGTGAAGACAGGCCATGCCTAGACCCGGAGATGCTGGGCAAATCTGGTTGTTAACTCCAGCAGCCAGTCTCTCAACACCCCACACTGGTTTGGTTTGGTCTTTGTTTTAAGGGCGTCTCGGTGCAGTTCATAGCAAGGAAAACTGCAGTCAGGTCACTGACCCCGGGGGCCGATGAGCGGACGTCGTCCGTGAGAAACGGCTCTCCGGCAGTGCCAGTGCCCCAACGCTGAGTTTCTGGAAATCTCGTTTTTGTTGCATGGCTAGTATTCTCAACGAGAGAAGAAAGAAATACGTGCAAACACTGCTCTGGTCTGCTCAAGCAGTCTGAGGAGAGAGCAGGCACGTGGGCCTGGGCCCCCACCAAAATGAGGAGGGCCTAGAGGAGCACAGCCAGGCGCTATTGTCCCTTCTTGTTTTCTAACCCCCATTCGTCAGGCACGGCTGGTAATTACGTTGCGCCCTGGGGATGCGGCTGGAGGAGGGATGAGGTCCTGAGGGGGTGCAGGGTGTAGGAGCGCATCTGAAGGGGTACCTGTGTGGGGGTGCGGGTGGGGCTGGGTGCTGAAGGGTGGGGCGATGAGACAAAAAAACCCAAAGCTGGGGAGAGCAGCCTCACCTGTCCCCAGCTGTGTGGTTGGTCTGGGACTGCCCCATGGCTCTGTGCTGCAGGGCAGGGCTCTGCCTGGCGGAGTTTGTTCCTGAAGGCGGACCATGATGCTCTGTTCGAGTGAGAAAACAATAAAAATAAGACTTTGCACATAAACACGTAAAGGCCGAGTGGTCTGCGAAGGTGAGACAAGACCACGTGGTTATAGCCTTCCTGACTGTAGTGACTGCAGCACGAGCAGCACGGCCGTCAGCAGGCATGTCTGGAATCGGAACAGTAACGTTTTCTTCCCCCTGTGGCTTTGAGGAATGCTTATGTTTGAAGAGAACAGGAATCCTGTACTTTGGGTCATCCATACAACATGAAAATCAGAAAAGTACACACTGGACAATATTACCTAGGGGACAGAGCTCCAGGAACTATCCTGTAGCCTACACTATGGGCTTCCGGAGCACACCCCTGAAACTGGTAAACAGCTCTAGATGACAAAGGCGGCTCTCAGGAGTGCTGGGACACAGACGCCAGTCTGCAAACCACACACAGGTCTGTGAACCCACCACGTCTTTTAATGTTGGAGCGATTATTCTGCCTGACACGGACACCTAAGACAAACTTCCAGAACCATCCCGAGTGCTGACAAATGTCTGCGAAGACTTCGCTGCTTCTGTTTTCTGAGGGGACAAATGCAGGGGGAGAAAGGTACCATTTCTTTCTGTATCATCGCCAGCAGCCCCAGACCTCCCTGAAGGCAGGTTTCATAACTGGCTGCATCGAGATGCCAAGTCACGGGAAGCAACAGTTAGGAGAGACTCTTAAGGCTGTCACACTCATATTTGTAAAGCTGGAACTTTCGAATGTTTTATCCTGTCCATAATATTAAACACAGGATATTCAAAACATCAGAGAGGGAGCCTAGCTTAGTGAATAAGACCATGAACTCTGCACCAAGACTGGCAGGGGTTAAGCCTGACTCATCATTTACTAGCTGTGTGTTCTTGAGGAAATTACTTACCTTCTCTGTGCTTCTAATCATCTCATCCATAAAAAGCGAATTATAGCCACCTCATGGGGTTATCGTATTAAACAAGAGTCAAACAGCGCCTGGCATATTATACTCCCTATATAAATGTTTCTATTATCATTATCATAATCATCAAAATGATAAAGTCTTATTTGGGACTCTATTTCTCTTAAAGTATATATTCTGAAATACTGACCTTACTTAGCAAAAATGTTCAATGCTTTCAAGTCAAGTGCTCTAGGAAGAGTGGAGTATGAACTTTTTTTGGGGGGGAGGGGACCTGGAAATTTGCTGCTCTTTTAAATTACTATCATGAATTTTATTTTCCTATTTAGCTTGACAAGCTACTTAGGTTGCTCCTCCTTGCTGATCTCCTTACCAAACCCATGTGCACTCCCCGCTTCCTGGAATCCAGTCCTAGCATATCAACTGAAACAAGCCTCTGCCTTGCTTCAAAACTTATGGTAACTTTTTATTGCTCATAAGCTACTACCCAGACTCATCACCTGGGCACTCGTGTCTTCCCACTTCATCTCCCGTTCAGAATATCACCTCTGTGAGATCTCACCTGGCCCTGTAAGCACACTGTCTTCACAGCATTTACCGCCCGATGTGAAGCCAGGAGAACACCTGTTTCTCCTGCTCGACCGTGAACTCCTTGATTGCAGGAATCACACCTCATTTACGTTTATATTCCTGTCCCCACCAGGAATTCCCAGAAGTCCTTCCACCTTTGCTCACTGGGTACATCAATTCCAAGTTCCCTGCCTCTAATCTTAAGTGCCCGTTACATAGCTGAATTCTGGTCTGTCATCGCAAATTCACGGCTACTATTAAGGGAATGGAAACTGATGGGAGAAGTTACTTCTATCAACAAGATGCCCGGGGGATACTTGTACTTTTGTAGGACTCCAACTTAGGTAAATTTTTTGGCTCCACTAGCTTGGCTAGCGCAGTGGGTGTTTAACTTCAGGACAGGAAAAAGAAGCTGACCAATTTCATCCTCTCCTCTACCTTTCCCCGAGGATGAGATGCCACTTATGCAGCATCTGGGACCACAGATTGGTTGCAGTCCATGTTCTTTCCTTGTCCTCGTCAAGGTTAAATAAAACTTTCTATCATTGATATTTTTTTTTCAGTTTTAGTCCTCTGACCCATGCTACATGGCTTCTCCAATTTATTTCTGTGTTAAGAACCGTTCTATTTCTCAAAGTTAAATATCCCAAGATGCCAAACAGGCCTATGCTCTCTCAGTTTTATCTGAAATTTCTTCACATAGTAAAGCAATGGGTTAAGTATATCTCTCCTTCAATGAGAATTAAACTTTTGCTGGAGTTTCTGTGTGTAATTATTTAAGAGAAAGTATATTATCAGAGGAAAAACACAAATCCCATAAACTATAGTGACAAACATCATAATGTATTGTGAATCATCCTTTGCAAGAATAAATGAGAACCCTATGAGAGTACTTTCTAAAACTCTACTAAAGGACACAAAAGATGATCTGAATAATTAGAGAGACATCCCATGCTCTCAGGTGTTACGACTTAGTATTTAAAGGTATACATTTTCCCAAAGTTAATATATATTCAATATATCTGAATAAAAATTGCAGTTGGATTTTTTTGGAAGAACTTAATAATTTGCTCTAAAATTTTATACAGAAAAGTTTTATGAATCTCTAGTCAATTTGGAGGGTGTGTGGGGGGTGGGTGGGTAAAAACTTTCCTGAACAGACAGATATTAGGATATACCACAAAGTTAAAGGTTTTTTTTTTTTAAAGTGTGTGTGGCTAGATATACACGCACATACACACTTTAAAAATATATTATGTGAAGAAATATATATGTAAATTAACCCAAGAAAAGATGAATCAATAGAACAGAGCAGCTAGGAGACCCGAGCGGTGGCTCCATGGATCAATGAGATAAAGAAGCGATCTAATAGGTTGTGCCAGAAAAACCTGCTCAGTGTGAGAATAAAAAAAATAAAGCTATTCTTCCTAAAACTATATATAAAAGGGAGGCTCCAGATGCATTAAAGAACTAAATGCAAAATTATAAATCGAATAGATGATGATATAAGAGAAAATCTCTGTGACATGGGGTGGGGAAGGTTAACTTC
This sequence comes from Eumetopias jubatus, assembly GCF_037043125.1. Classification (NCBI taxonomy): domain Eukaryota; kingdom Metazoa; phylum Chordata; class Mammalia; order Carnivora; family Otariidae; genus Eumetopias; species Eumetopias jubatus. The sequence continues at coordinate 11,642,611 of NW_028274810.1, forward strand.
TCTGAAATGAAACTTCAAAAGCGTAAGTCATAGGTAAAAATGGGCTAATGGGATCACGTCTCAATTAAGAATCTCTGTACAGTGGAGGGCACCATGGTCGAAGTTAACATACAGATGACAGGAAAAGCTCTTTGTACTTTCTCAAACTAAGCTGGACTATTGCCTACAAAATTCCCAAGGAATCTCTAAATATCAACAAGAAAAAAGACTGAAATCCCACAAGAAAATGAGTCAAGGATGTGAAGAAGCAATCCACAAGAAAAAAACCCCAGAAAACAAGCATCTGATGAGATGCTCAAATTCATGGGTAATAAGAGAAATGCAAGTTTAACACCAATGAGAGGACACTTCCCACACTTGGGCCAGTCTGCAAGTAGGCTCATGCCCCACCCTGGCGGACACGTGCAGCTATAGAACTGTCCATGTTCTGCTGCTGGGAAGGTAGGTGCAGCAATTATGGGGGGCAGTTGGACTGCACCTGGTCAAATTAAGCACATGTATATGCTCTGATCAACCACCTTCACTCCAAGAAATTCTCACACTATTTATAAAGTACGTATATGCAGGTGTTTAGGAAAAATAGAACAGTGGAAGGAAACCCCATAGCAGTACATGCTTTAAAGTCTAGTTCAGGGACACCTGGGTAGCTCAGTCGGTTAAGCATCTGCCAGGAGGGCGTGTGATGATGTGGCTGTCTGGCGGGGGGAGTGGGTGGGTAATATGTTGTAAACATACATTATGAAAAAACTGTCAAGTTGTTAAAAGCAATTGATTGTGTTCCTCCAGCAACCTCCACCAAATCTTAAAATTAGTGCTATGACACCAAAAGCATAAGCAACCAAACAAAATGTAGATTAATCGGACATCATCAACATTAAACTTCTGTGCATCAAAGGACAATATCAAGAGAGCGGAAAGACAACCTGCCGAATGGGAGAAAACACTCGCAGGCACAGATCTGTTAAGGATCTAATATCAGAATATACAAAGAAGTCTTACAATTCAACAATAAAAAAAGACAACTCAATTAAAAGTGAGGAAAATATCTGAACAGACATTTCTCTACAGAAGATATACTGATGGCCGAGAGCACATGAAAAGGCTCAACATCACTAGTCGTCGGGGAAACAAAAATCAAAACCACAACGAGCTACCATGTCACACTCACAGGAAAAAGAAGATGTGACAAATAAATGCCCTGTAAGACCCTGGATCGGATCCTGGAATAATAACGTGACATTAAAGAAACATACGGTTCTGAGAATTCGGAGAAGAAAACCAACATAAAATCTATAGCACAATACTATTTATGTAACTCAAAAATAAATGTCAACACACACACAATTATGTATTTTAAAAATAACCCGAGGCACACACAACACACTGGAATGGTTGCCAGTGGGAGTAGGGAGAGAAATGACAGTGGAAAATAGAGACAAAGGGAACAAGCAGATAAATAAATGGAAAACAAAGCCAAAAATTGGTGGCAACGCTATCAGAGCTGTCCTAACACGGTCCTCAGGAGCTAGGGTGACCTGTGTCACTCTTAAACATGGGATGGGGGCGCCTGGGTGGCTCAGTCGTTAGGCGTCTGCCTTCGGCTCAGGTCATGGTCCCAGGGTCCTGGGATCGAGCCCCACATTGGGCTCCCTGCTCCGCGGGAAGCCTGCTTCTCCCTCTCCCACTCCCACTGCTTGTGTTCCCTCTCTCGCTGTCTCTCTCTCTGTCAAATAAATGAATAAAATCTTAAAAAAAAAAACCCTAAAAACATGGGATGACCAGGCCCTGGCACGAAAGTAGAAATCAATGTGTTGATTTCTTTACAGTATGATGTAAAGATTTCTTTACGATCAGCAAGAAGAGCCAGGCACGGTCTATTTCCGTCCCGTTCCAGGACATAGGTCGGCACGGTGGCCGGGCTGCTGACAAGGCTGGGAGCCTCGAGCCACCGACCGGTGGAGTGTTAGAGCAGACGTGACACTTGGTTGTCTGGCTTGGGAACTTGGTTAACCACTTCCCTGGTGCAAAAAACCGTAACTATTCAACAGTATCTGGTAAAAGGGGAAAACAGAATGGAAGGACCAGGTTTTTCTTTTTCCAGCTGTCTTTTATCTACGAACAGTGAATGGCTTCTGGGCAGTAGGGAAGGAGCACCCGAGGGGAAATACCGACTGATCTGAAGGTGTGATTTCTGAAAACAGCTCTAGGGCAATAAATATTCATTTGACTCTTCAGTGCAGTTGATAGATTTCATACCGAATACAATGAGAAACTTGGAAGACTTACAAACTCCACAAATGGGATTTTTATGGACAGAAGAGACACTTTCGACTTTTTTCCCAAGAAAAAGAAGAGATTCTGAATGTTTTCATAGTTTAATAACACTTGAGTATACAATAAAATAAGGTGTAATGCTGAAATGTGATTTTTACGTGTCAAATGTGATTGCATTTTAACAGGCTGTGCCTACATATGAAATACTTTATTTTTTATTTTTATTTTTTTTAAGATTTTATTTATTTGAGAGACAGAGTGAGCGAGAGTGAGAGCACATGAGCAGGGGCAGAGGGAGAGAGAAAAGCAGATTCCCCTGCTGAGCAGGGAGCCCGACATGGGGCTCGATCCAGGGACCCTGGGATCATGACTTGAACCAAAGGCAGATGCTTAACCGACTGAGCTACCCAGGTGTCCCTGAACTAGACTTTAAGGCATGTACTGCTATGGGGTTTCCTTCCACTGTTCTATTTTTCCTAAACACTGATTGGCACTATATAGAAAATCTTGAGTACGTCCAGAAGTATTTGGACCATAGTGTCAAAATTCATTTTTCCTCTAAGAAAAATGCCTGAGCAATTTTGGATAACCTCTCAGAGAAAATACCATCAATGATAAAAGGAAATTTTGGCAAAAAAAAAAAAAAAAAAAATTCTAATTCTATTACCAAACCCTCTATCCCAGGGCTACTGAGTGTGTGGTTCTTGGGTCAGTCAGCAGTAAGATGTCTATAGATATTGAGAGTAAGCATTTAGAACATTTTCTAATGACTTGACAGAATGATTTTATGTCTTCGTTTTTATTTTTCATTTAACTTTTATGTATTTTACAAAAATGCTGGCTGTGGTGGACTGGAAAAGTCACTGGTCCTTTTGACACATGGTTAGAGAAACACTGAGCCCCAGGACTGCTAGGCCCACTACTTCGGGAAGCTTCTCTCGCTGCTGTGCGCCAGGCATGCTGATGTAAGTGTAAGACCTCATTCTCCAAACAGACCTAAAATGTGATCTCCTGGGATGCCGATGCAGCTTTTCTTTGTGGGTCACAGAACAAATTTAAGAATAAAAAGCAGGCTCTGGAGATCGTAGTAAAGAAATCACGGTGAAGAAATGGAGACAAAGAAACCTGACCCAAATCACATTAAGTAACAACAGTCCTTCAAGAACTTTTTTATTGAGCACTTACTACATGCCTGACATTGTTTTAGGCCCTTGGGATTCAGCACTGAACATGACAAGACCTCTAGTTTCAGGAATCTTGTGACTCTACATTCTGGCAGGGGGAGAGGGCAATAAACCACAGCTTACATCATCTCAGGTAGAGATCGGTGCAAGGAAGCAAAGTCAAGCGGGGCGGGCTGTGAGAACACCAGGGCGGGCAGGGTTATTCTAGATACTGTGGTTGGGGAAGGCATAGCTGTCACGAGCGCAGGTCCTGGGGCTAGTCTGCGGACTCCTACACCGTTTCTGTCATGAGTGTTATGACCGTGGGCAAGTTCTCTAACTGCTCAGGGGCTCAGTGTCCTCATCTACAGAATGGGAAAGTAATAGTGCCTGCCTAGGATTAGTGTGAGCATGAAATAAGTGAACAGATATCCAGCGTTTGGGGTAACACCTGCCACATCGTTAAGTGCTCACTAAATATGACTACTCTTTCCTTAGGTGGTGAGCTGTGGCCGAGGCCTAGATGCGGGGGTCAGCCATGCAAAGGTGGGGTGAAATGACACAGCTACCATTAGATGAGCACCTCAGGGTACTTATGCAGACTGGGTACATTTTCACCTGTAATCTTCACGGAGATCCTGAAATAGACATTATCATCCCCATTCCATAGATAAAAACCTGCAGGGTAGAAACATGAACTGGCTTGTTTCAGGTTATCCAACTAGTTGATAAGTGTCCCTGAACTCTGTCAAAGGCCTCACTTCTTCTATTGGGTTTCTAACGCTTCTGCTGTGTACTGGCATAGAACTGAAAGTCTCCTGACTTTTACTTTGTCCCTTTGTTCATTCATCTCCTCAACCCCTCATCGAGGGGATGAATGTTCGTTCATCCATTTAACTCATTTCTTCATTCAAAAAATATTTACTGATGGCCTACTAAGATCACAGTCAACTGATAATATTCTCTGTCTTCAAAAGAGCATTTCGGCAGGGAGACCGTCAGGCAGGAGCAATGCTCAGTGAACTGCAGAGCGGCGGAGTGCGGGGGGGGCTCATGGGGCAGGGGCCGGGGGGGCAGCCCGTGGGCGCAGAGGCCGCAGAGGCCTCGTTCGGGAGTGGCTCCGGAAGGAACCCTGGGAGTTCGATGTAAAAGGTGGCTGGGAGCAAACTCATAAACCGCTTTCTGTGCAGAGAGTGGAAAAGCACTCGGGCTTCTGTGGAGGAGGATTTTAGGAGGAAGGAGTAGCAGAGTCTGGGACAGAGTCTGGGCAGAGTGTGGACCGGACGAGAAAAGGGAAATGGGCCGGGGCGGGGATGTCACCGGGTCCGAGGACTGGAAAAGGCCTCCCCGAGCGGCTGGGGCACTCACGCGCAGGTGCAAATGCCCCTGTGGGCGCTGGGACAGCAGGAGAGTCACGTACTACCTTCGCTATGAACAAGCGGAGGAGACAGGGGCAGAGCAAAGAATGGAAGAATCAAGAGCAAAAAGACCCCAACGCTGACGATACTAGAGGGCCACGGGGCACCGTGGGGCATGAGCACACATCACAGTACAAGGGATTTTAACAGGTAAGATGGACGGACTCTGCATAATTCCACTCTCTGGGGCTTCTCCTCCTCCGTTTTGCAAACTCGGGAAAAATGAGAGGCGCATTATGTAACCCTTACCTTGTAATTCATGAACAAAGAGCCCGAACGGGTGCTATTCAAAATTCCTAATTAGAAACCCTTAATGACGAAAAGGCAAGACACTAGATGCATTTTATGCCCTATTTCCCGGCCATTCCTACGTACTGCCCGTCCCCCCACTTAGACAGCGGCTCCCCAGAACAAAGCCCCGGTCACTGGGAGGGGTGCCCTGGGCTCGGCTCTGACAAGAAAGGCTCGGTATCAACAGTGACTATCTTTGAATCTTTAGAGGATTTCCTCTCACTCAAGCAAGCAGACACTGAACACATTATTTTAAGAAAGTAAGATCTGAGAAGTATGACCAATTTCTCTCCCTTCTGGGTGTTTGCTTCTCCAGCACACAGAGAAAGGGCCACCACTCGTGCCGCTCACACGAGCTTGTGCAAGGCGAGGTGCCTGGTTCCTTACCTTCCTCAGCAACGACCGTTAGTGTGACGGTGACGCCAGCGTCTTTGATCAGCTGAACAATGTTATCATGGGACAGTTCAACAATGGACTGCCCATTCACCGCAGAGATGTGATCTCCGATTTTCAGTTTTCCACAGCGATCTGCTGGGCTTCCCTCTATGACTCGGCCAATTTTATGAGGAATAACTAGGGGGAAGAAAACACCCAGGTTTTTCCCTTATTTAAGATACGTTAGCATTGGATTTATCATCATTTAAAAATTCAACATCATGCGGCGCCTGGGTGGCTCAGTCGTTAAGCGTCTGCCTTGGGCTCAGGTCATGATCCCAGTGTCTTGGGATTGAGCCCCGCCATCGGGCTCCTTGCTCGGCAGGAAGCCTGCTTCTCCCTCTCCCGCTCCCCCTGCTTGTGTTCCTGCTGTCACTGTCTCTCTTTGTCAAATAAATAAAATCTTTAAAAAAAAAATTTAAAAAAATAAAAATTCAACATAACACCAAAACACATTCTTTAAAGGTAGAGCAAAAAAGTATCGCATGCGAACATCTTATCCAATTATAACTATCCCCATACTGTCGTCCGCTCTGGGCCCACATGCATACACACTCCTTACATAGCTGCAGTCATAGCACATAAACCTCTGTGCTGTTTTCCACTCATCATAAACCTTTCTCCAATTTTTATACTGCCTTCCTAACAATCCTGTTTGAAGGCTACTGACCTCCCTGATATTTATGATACTCCCTCATGAAACTGATGCTTCTCGCTTATTGTTGGCCATTGAGGCTGCATCCTATTTTGACTATTTCGGAAACTGCCACAATGAGACCATCTTTGGTTCTGCTGAAGGGGCATTTACTCCCACAGGGGGTCTTGTAAATAAATGCAGTTCAAATTCAAGGTTAGAACTCAGAAGTTACTGCTCAGAAATCCAGGCATGGTGAAATGACTGACTGTTAAATCCTACTTAGTTCTGTAGCAAAATTCCTTTTGTTTGTGCCTTTAGATTTTTTTAAATTGGGAAAGGTGAGGGGAATCAGAACATGAAATGTTTAACGTTGAGATTATTTGGTTCAGGGATAAAATCCTGCCCTGAATGCACAAAGCAGAGTCTAAGACATTTGCAAAGACACACCGTACAGTTCTACTGGTTCATGATGCTGAAGGCTTTCCTAGACTATGAAGACACTTTGCTATTATGGCTTAAAACGAGTTCTCAGACACTCAGGAAATCTTGTCAAAATATCTTTCACCCCTTTGAATAAGGGGCATTTGTATTAAGAAATGTTCCTCCCATGTTCCTTAAGAATTTCCTTACCTGGATCAGTAATCTTGTCGGGCATTTGCCTTCTGCTGACTATTGACTGTTAACGAATAGGGATAATTAATATTTAAAATGGCACTCTATGTTTAATTTTCATAGTAAAATGGGTTCCTTACTAGTATTTCTGAGTCATAGTAGGTATATGTCAGGGATGTTTTAATAGGCCTTCATTTGAACTGGAAGTTATTCTTGGCTGTGATTTATAGCCCCACAGACAGGGCCATTCCCTGGCTCTTCTAAGATTCTACAGTGAGAGATTTTATCCTAAAACAGAGGAAGTCAATGTTGGAAGCAAGTGCCTTTTAGCTCTGAATTATATCAAGCACTTATTATACCATTTTCCTTAAAGTAATTAGAAAAGCACCTGAGCAGTACAGGCCATGTCCTGTGCCAGGCGGTATGAGCAATTTGCAGAGAGGACAGCAGGTCAGAAGCATATGCTGAGGGGCGCCTGGGTGGCTCAGTCGGTTAAGCGTCTGCCTTTGGCTCAAGTCATGATCCTGGCACTCTGGGATCGAGCCCCGCATCGGGCTCCCTGCTTGGCAGGGGCGGCGGGGGGGGGGGGGGTGGGGTGGAGCCTACCTCTCCCTCTCCTCCCTGCTCATGCTATCTCTCTCTCAAATAAATAAATAAAATCTTTAAAAAAAAAAAAAAAGGAACATATGCTGAACCAGACAGTGGCCCTGTGGTGACCTTCTACCTCAATACCTTAGTTATTCTCCTTCTTAGAAAAGATCTGCTGGTACATGCTGTTATTCTAGTTGCCCTGAGAAGAAAATCATTCAGCCCCTTGGCACGCTGAAAAGGGTTTGTTCAGACTTGGGAAAGCATCAAACAAAATGAATCTCTGACGTCTCGGTGGTTCCTTTCTCATCATGTGAGCAATGGGCTCAAAAGGAATCAGCAAATCTTGGGACATAACTTCCCGAAGGGTTAGTTGTCTGGGTGAAGGAAGGTAAAAGTAGTCAGATTATTATAGTCTCGGCATTGACAGCTGTATTATCAAAACAGTTAAAAACAGCAAAGAGACCAGTAGAAGGATAACTTTTGAACGGACTGGCAAGTTTTCAAGGTAACCCTGTAGAGTACACATAGCTAGGGAAAAGTCTGAAGTCCTGCCTTGCTTTTGTTGGTTTACAAAGTCCACAGGCGTTTGCCATAAAACCAATTTATCCGTCTTCATTCATCTTTGGCCTAAATCTTCTCCCAGCCTGGCTTGTCCAGCTGTTGAGGTCACTTCAGTGCTCTTAAAACATTTCTTTCGGGAAAAGAAAGGACAGTAACTGGAAATGTCCCCTCTCAAAGAATCCTTTGCAACCAGAACTGAAAAGTATATGCTAAAGAAAAGAAACACTAAAACCTCTGAAGCACTAGCAAAGCAAAAACTAGCCAAGCCCTTTTCATCCTAAATAGAGGTCTTTTCTAGGTACTCTGTTCACTGAGTACTTGCACAAGCTGGGGCTAGGGCAGTAAGGGTGCTGGACCAGATCCCTGATCTCTGAAAAAGTCAACCACAGAGAATCTCAGAATTTCCTTCCTTCTTTCTTTCTTTTCTTAAAAGATTTTATTTATTTATTTATTTGTCAGAGAGAAAGAGAGAGAGAGTACAAGGAGGGTGAGGGGGGAGAGGAAGAAGCCGATTCCCCACTGAGCAGGGAGCCCGATGTGGGGCTCGATCCCAGGACCCTGGGATCATGACCTGAGCTGAAGGCAGATGCTTAACAGACTGAGCCGCCCAGGCGCCCCGAGAATCTCAGAATTTCATGACTGGTGTCAGAGATGCTGCCGGGAACTCTGCTTGGGACAGATGTCACCAGAAAATACATTTAATCAGAAGAAAGAAAGAATCTATCCTGAACAGAGTACCAATCTACACCAAGACAAGGTCTATAAAGAATGATCTATTCTGAGAGCTTTCCTGCCTTTTCACCAGTGCTAACTCTTGTCTAAAGCACACCTTCTGTGTAATGCAGTGTGCAGGACTGCTCAGTCTTCGGGAGTGAAAGCTCCTCATCCAAGCCCCCCAGGGCCCTCCTTTTATCTAGACGAGACGCATGGGATCCCAAGAAGAAGGCTTGCAGGGCTCAGCATTCCATGAGATTATCAACTAGCATTTCAGTGGAATGACCAATTCTGGGTTTGCACCAATGACTGAAAAACTCAAGTACTTGATATAAAATTCACGGGCACCCGAAGCCTAATTTACCATTCAGGGTGATAATTAATGAGCTGCAAACACTCATTTCCTGCTACACATGAACTGCTGCCTCGATCTTACATTTTACTTGGGCTTTCTTTCCCATCTCGTTACTCAAGTATTGATAAACTTTTTAAAGTTTCTTAAAGAGAAAAAAAAGCAAGAGACAGTGCCAAACAATTTTATAAATAACACGATGGTGATAGCAGCAGAAGCTCCAACAAGCACCAGCAGCTAACATTTATTGAAGGTCCAGGCTAAGGGCTCACATGCATGATCTCCTTTAATCCTCAGACTCGTATGAGACAGGAGGTGTTATCATCATCCTCATCTTACAGAGGAAATTGGAACTCTTGGAGGGTAAGTAATTTGCCCAAGATCAGACAGCTATTAAAAGACGTAAGCAGAGCTTGAATCTGAGTTTGTCTGATTACAGAGCCCAACAGCTAATGACACTATCTTACACAAAGATTCAGCATCTATGGTACACAAAACCATCAAAATAGTAAGAAACAATTAAAGTGAGTAAATATAAAAATATTTGAAAAATTTAAATATAGACAAACACAAAAAGAATATACTTAATACACATTAAGATGCAACATACATTTCAAATATAAACGAATAATATAAAAAGGTTAAACCTATATAAGTAATGCAACTTATTTTACTGAATTCCTCTATACTGCTTTGTTTTATGGTAGGCCCTAGACTCTCCCCTAATTTCAGCAGTCCTAGAAAAGGAGTCTCTTTAGTATAAAAAGCGGCTAGCATCTCTCCACTGAGTAATAATCTTGCACTGTTTTTGTTAATCTGAATGCATGGGATTACTGGATGGCATGAGAATAAAGATACGGTTATCTAAAATGGTTACTTGGTTTGGGAAATACTGATTTCCAAAGCTTTAATACAAAATCCACCAAAAATCTGCTTTCTTTCATTTTTCCAACACAGGCCACATAATCATCCTCAGAGCATCAGTGACAGTTCCAGTTCCAAGTGTTACCATAGCAACTGCTTTTGGAAAATGGAAACTAGTATCCGTGAGCAGTGACCTGATACTATAGTAATAACTCATCCATGTCACAGAATCTTCTTCCCTCACACACTTGCATTAATTTTAGCAAGATTTTTGCAAATTGGCTTGGCTTCCGACACTCCTGCAAGGGTTTTCTTCTTTTTCTAAGATTTTAGTGACCCTCTAGTCTAAGAGGATCTCACTACTCGGGATATAATCAAATCCACCAGCAAAGGCAAGCGCACATTTTCCTGTGGTCAAAGATGTTTACCATTTGACTTGGAAAAATAAAGTCACCAGACAAGTATGATAGATCAATCTCAATTTTCTGGTTCTCATCTTATATTCATTTGGATCTTACAATTATATTTAAAGATGATTATTTCTTAGAAATATAAAGGCAAGACAAATATTTAATTTGCTGGACTGTAACAGCCCTGAACAGACTAGAGGTAAGTCCTCCTTTGTTGAAGGAATTAATATATATACTCATCCTTCCCAGGTGACAGTATTCTGTTAAACTGGATTCAGGATATTTAGATTAATGCTTAAAATTCTGACAAAATTTTTACCTTTCAATGACGCATCTATAAAAGATAAAAATACCTCTTGTCATTCAAGAAGGTTCCTTTATAGCTGGACTGTGGCAATTATGATTAAAAAACACAAAAGGACTATTTAAGGCATATTTGGGTCAAGATTTTTCTATTAATCTGTTTTGCTTCTTCTCAACTACTTCTAGCATTTAATTCATTTCTGCATACACAGTTTCTCTTAATTAAAAAAAAAACCAAAAACGTATGCCTCCTTATTTGAAAAAACTCAGCATTGTGCTTTTGCTGAATCTCATAGGGCACGCCCCCCATATCCGGCCACGGTATAATCTGGGTGCGCAAATGGAGCCACTAAGACTGATGTTATGGAATCTGAGATGATAGCTAAACCTGAGGCTTGGAAGTTCAGATTCAGACTACCTGGTTTTGAAAATAAAGAAAATATTCATCATTCTTAAAAAGATAAGTCTCTAAGGCAATTTATACATAATTCCCTAATTAGTTTCACGAAGCCCATTGGGAGACTCAGAAAACTGAAATTGCAGGGACAGTAGGATTCAGCAGCCCTTACCTCCTGGAGGTGGTTTGTTTTTGGAGGTGAGGATGACAAATCCAAATCCTTCATTTTCCTTTCGGTGCAAGACTACATCATAGGCCTCCTGCGGAGCAGGCCTGGCTGGGACCTCTGCTCGGTTCAGGCGGGGCGAGCCATTCTGTGTTGAAAGGAAGGCTTGAGAGCTGTCATCCTCAGGTTGTTTCTCTATAATAAACATGACCAATTCTGATATTTCTGGAACATCATAACTTTTGTTAACTAAAGTGTTTCTGCGCTAAGCCTCTCACAGGAAAATGTAGATTCGAATAACCTATAGCCTAGAGAAGCAATCCCCCCACGTGAGCTCTGGACATCATCGGGTGCAGCTATAGGCTGCATCAGTGTGTCTGACATCTTCAATACTCTGCCAGTGTATAACCGGAAGAATGATGTCCTCTCATTTTAAAGGAAGCTTTTCGAAGCTTCCGTGAAAGTTCATGGTAAACCAATTCTTGAAATTGTCTTAATTCCAGGAGGATTCTGACCAGTAATTTTAATAAAAGTTGGTAATGAAAACTGACCCGGTACACTTCCTTTTAAAATCAACATTAAATATAACTTAGTGCAGGACGAATGTTATATATATATTGTATACAGCATATATATACAATATATATATAATAAAACTGAATAATGTGATGCTGGGGTCACTGCACCAGGGCAGAGGTGCTGCCCCTCACTGGTTGAGAAGTTAGCTGTCAACACAGGATTTGTCTAACAGAATGTGTTTTACAGCTGCAGTCTTCTTGATTGATGATACCAGATGCGCTAACCATCAGCAGTCCTCCGCCTACCCCATCCAGCATATGACAAGCTGTCCACATGAACAGCCAATTCTCCTAGGCATAGAATAGGTCATAGGAATCCCCAGCAAATGGAGAATTAACTTATACCTTATTTTCTTAGTCAAGTATGACATCAGAATTCAAGAAAGAATAACACAAGTTAGTCCTGATTAAAAAAAAAAAACAGGCAAATTTTGGGCCATAATTTGATCCGAGCCATCATTAACAAAATATACTGCCCTTGAGGAATACCCACTTCTAAGTGCTCTTTTGGCTCAAAATCTACATGATTCTGAGATTATGTTTTTGAATTTCAACAAAATGCTGCCCAACATCCAATCATTAATGAAAAATAAAGGTTTTGTTTTGTTTTTGTATAATGCGTGGTTATAATGAATTAGCTAAATGCCTCCAATAATATCAAACTACTACAAAACTTCTTCATGATGCTTTCCAGGAGAGAGCCAGCCTCTGGTTGTACAACAGCACAGTTTTTACTGCATGTGGTTATGTTCTGACTCCAACACAACACTGCATTAAAATCTGTATGAGTCTCTAAATGCCTGATACTTAGGGAAACAGGCAGGCCTTTCCTTTGGATGTTGCAATCAAAAACACAGTGCCTCATTTTTAAGAGTAATGCAAGTATTCATCAAGTCAACAAACATTCGTTGATGTCCATTCTGTGCTGTCCATTCATTGTGTCCATTCTGTGTTTTATGTGTGGGGGATACAGCAGTTAACTAAATGCATAAATATCCCTACCTCGATGAGGCTTACACTCTTGTGCTACAGGGTTGTCTTTTTAAAATCTTTAAGTGGCGAGAATTCACTTCTAAAAATTCCAATGTAATAGTCACAAAGCTATTGATGAGAAAAATGTATTCATAGCCTCATGTAATGGTTTAGATCCTGGGCTCTACAATTAAACTCCCCGTTTTAATCCCTGGCCCTACTACTCAGCAGTTATGTGTCTCTCAACCATTCTGTGGGTAACTGTAAAACTGAATGACAGTATTTACAGCCTAGTGTTGTAAAGACTAAATAAAAGAATCAGTATGTCTGAGACAGAGTAAAGCACTCATAAATGTTTTTATTTTTTAATGTTAAATGACATTATATTAAAAATTCTCAAATAGAAACATTTGAGGGGAGCCTCTTTGAATACTTAGCAATTCATCAGGATCCAAAATTTTTTTATATTCAGCTCAAGGGATCTCTTGGTATGACTAAAAAACTATATTTGTTTTTAAGAAAACAGATTTAACTTAATAATCCCATCTACAATAGCACCTTGGCAAAATCTGTCAATACGTGAATATAGTCTTAATACAGAGGCCTAAATTTTGCCTCTTTAATAGTAGTATTATTTCTGGATCCTTTTGACCTTAAATGGCCTTCCATGATGAGGCTCTGGATCACACCAAATGGCTTATCTGATACCCTAGGAAACATACTAAAATACCTGCAAAACCATATAGAAAATGGACTAAGTCTCTTTGTTTCTTGATTAACCTATAAAGCAGGAACAGGCTCACATACCACCATAGAAGATCTTTCTTCTGACAGTTAATAGCACGTGGCCATTTCGAGCCGCCGTTGTCATGAGATCCAAGACTTGTTTGTGAGACTTCCCTTTCACAGGAATCCCATCAATGCACATCAGCTCATCAGCTGCACGGAGCCGACCATCTTTCTCTGCTGCGCCCAGAGGAATGATGGCCCCGATGTAGATCTGATATGAAAACAAAGTGTAGATTGGTCTCTACAGTCAACAAAGATCTACTACGACCCTTAACTAAGTTAAAGGCTTCCTGACCCAGTACTACACAAACTAACATATTTTGCAGTTCAACTATGAACACTTGAGAAAGGTAGTATCTTAGAAAGTGACCATTCTCTAAAAAGGCGCTTCACATCACCACACTACATGATCCCTTCTGGATCTTCAGGGATGCGCAGACATAAAGTGGAAAATGCAAAGCTGTTCAATAACTTAAAAACTGCCACTATCACTTCTAAGCAATACAACAAAAGACATTAAATTCAGAAAATGCAGTTCTGTGGAGTAACTACTAAAAAGTACAAAAAGTGTATTGAATGCATCAGCAAAGGTTTTCTACACACCGTTCACAGCAACTGGGATAATTCTCAAGAAACTCCCATTACATACGGTTACTAGTGGAAATTCAGTATATACAACCCAGAAACATTTCTTGTTCCTAAATCTCAAAGCAGCAGATGTATCTCAGGGGAACAGAGTGTCCTGAGGTCCACTTACATCGAGGCAAACAGATTTGGCTCATTTTATTTGCCGGCAATTAGAATCCTGTAATTAGGGAATCCTGAATGTTTGGGCTAGTTTCAGAGCTGCTAAAACCTGACATTGAAGAGAAGAGTTTCTCCCAAATTGTTTGAGATAAACTCTGAAAATGTCTTAGTCACCACTATATGTACCAACAAAATAGGAAGCATTAAAACAAAATCATGTCTTCCACCAAGAACAATCAAGGTATTTTATATTTGCCCTGTATAAGTTGACCTGCCTTGAGCTTTATATGTCTCTTATAATTGTTTTAACTATAGCCAATATGGCTAATTAGAACATATTTATAATACATAAATCAACTGTTCTATCCAGAAATAGAAAGACGACTGTCATTTTATTTTAAAAGGTTATTGTTACTCACCTATCTTCCAAGGATGATGATAATGTCTTTCTTATATCACACAGAAAAAACTTAAATATGTTCTCCAACTCTACCAAGTACATTACTTCTTTTTTTTAATAATTTTTATTGTTATGTTAATCACCTACATCATTAGTTTTTGATGTAGTGTTCCATGATTCATTGTTTGTGCATAACACCCAGTGCTCCACGCAGAATGTGCCCTCTTTAATACCCATCACCAGGCTAACCCATCCCCCCACCCCCCTCCCCTCTAGAACCCTCAGTTTGTTTTTCAGAGTCCATCGTCTCAATGGTTCATCTCCCCCTCCGACTTACTCCCCTTCATTCTTCCCCTCCTGCTATCTTCTTCTTTTTTTTTCTTAACATATATTGCATTATTTGTTTCAGAAGTACAGATCCGTGATTCATCAGTCTTGTACAATTCACAGTGCTCACCATAGCACATACCCTCCCCAATGTCTATCACCCAGCCACCCAATCCCTCCCACTCCCCACCACTCCAGCAACCCTCAGTTTGTTTCCTGAGATTAACAAGTACATTACTTCTCTGTCATTCAAACTAAGGGCAAAACTTAAAAATAGAAGCCATTACATTTGTTCTCTAAACTTTATGTGAGAATTGTGTACGAAGTTCTATATTTTAAATGCTTTACAAACATAACCCTTATGCTTTCTGAACAGAAACATCAATTATTTTCTATTTTCCTAGTTTCATAGGTACAGCAGATGAAATGGCACGCAAAGTACTGAGGATGAAAATGTCAACCCATTAATAAGAGTAACTGACATAATATGCAAAGGCTCATGCCACCTGTTTATGGAGCATTCAAAGGACAGACCAATGGTGCTAAACAGGATGCTTCTTTCTTAGAGAAGGCAAAGGTCTTAAAATTTAACAAAGGCAAAGGGAAATAAAAATTGAAAATAAGCTGTAGGCACATAGAGAAAGACAGAAATTAACTACTGCCCAATTGACAGTGCACATATTCAGTTCTTGCCTTCAGTTCTAGCCTCAGCCACACCAAGGTAACTGGGAGACCATCACACTAACAGAAATGCAGTTCTTCCTCTCATTCATGAGATGCTCAGAGAAAACAAAATCTTAGGAAAAAAAAAAAGAAAACCACCATATTCTACCAAATAGCCACCTAAAAGTTCATAGGAATGGCCAAATTCCGAAGTATGTGAACTTACAGACTGGTCCGGTCCCTCTCCTCCCAGTACCCGGAAGCCAAACCCCGACTCCTGTTTCCGAAGAAAAACATCCAAGTCCTTGGTGTTTGGTGCTAAGGAAAACCAGAAAAATATACAAATAAATAAGTAAAACACAATACTTTGATTTATTTAAAAAGGATTACAATAAAACAATGCAATTATTTAGTAGGATAATATTATAGAGTTCAATAAACTATAATCTCAGAACTTTCTGGTAGGTGAAAACTTACACAAGAACATACCACTACATTCAATCTTAAATCTTTGTTTTCAGCTCTAAACAAAACTTTGTATCGAGATTGCTCAGAAACATTTACCCCCGCTTCCATTATGCTGCCATTAAGTCCTAATGCTTTCAATTCAATGTTGTGATATTAAATACAGAATCATCCAATTTAAGTTTGGCATTTGATAGGTACAAATTATCTCAATTAACAGTTGGACAAATCCTAGGAAAAGAGAGCCCATAAAATGCCTTAATTCTACTCCTAAACTAATACCTTTGTTTTTGAAAAGCATTCCATATTTGCTTAGCCTAATTTTGCAAACGGGTATTATTTTAAAAGAAAATGATCGCTAACACCTATCATCAGCCCCATTTTCTAGCTGTGGAAACTGAGGCCTCGGTAAGTGGCCCAGTGTCAGGCAGCAAGTAAACGGCAGAGCTGAGATTTCGAGCCAACTTGATTTCTAGGGTCCAGGCTCTTCACCCACCCTATTCTGTCCCCCAAGAGCAGGTCGCATTCATCAGAATATTAAGTCCGGAAAACCTACTTCACAACTAAAATAATTTGATCTTCAAGAAAATATTGACGTTATTCACAAGCAAGAAGTCTTTGCTGGAAAGATGGTGGGGAACTACATAAAACCTGAGATACCGTACAGGGTAAATCTTGATAATGTTCCTCAGAAGCAGTCTCTTTTGAGACATGATTCCTATTAGAATTATAGAACTTTAGGGATAGAAGACTCTGGAGCTCAACTCAGTCACTTTATGGGTGCCGCCTAAAGGGGCTGAGTAGTTTCTACCAATACTAAGAATACATCAGGCTATCAATGGCAAGTCAGAAGAAAGCGATTCCCTATAATTCTATTAATTTAAATTATTGCTTTGCTGTGTTTGCATCTGGTTTTCATCTTTCTGAATATGGCCTGGGCCTATCAAGATAAAGATCTGGAACTGGTTAAATAACTATGAAGTCGATTATACATAATATTTCCACCTGTGTACACAGTTTCCAAGGTAGATTTAGATCTATTTCTCAGAAACAAATTAATTTAAAAAAATTAAGCCTATGTAAGCTGCAATTTTGCTTTGGAAGAGATTTATCATTTTAAGTAAATTAGCACAAAACTGAATCTCTGTCTTCTGCATGCTCTCTGCTCATCATCTCTCAGCTGGGCTCCTCTGAGCGGTCTACTCTGGTTTCCTCCTCAGGCTGCACACCCTCTGATTCACCATCCCTCTTACTCCCGCCAGGAGAATCTCTCTGAAATGCAAGTCCAAGATGATCCCTGTAAACCATTCCGAGGCTCTCCATCCTTTCTATGATGGACTCCCGCTTCCTCAGAATGGCCTCGCCTGCCCTTGCTCTCCCCTCTGGTTTCCTGTGCCAAATGCACCCAGCCGAACTGGGCTACTTGTAGAACTCGGGCCGTGCAAGGTCAATGTGCAAAGGTTACTCCTGCTTTCCTTCCCTTTTTCTGTCTCATAAACACCTCTTCGTCTTTGAAGATGTGGTTCTGGCTTAACTTCCTACGTGAAGCAGGATCTGACACTTCCTACCACCCCCAGTGGTAAAATTGACCGTCTCCTCCTTTGGATCCCTGTGAGGCTTATTTGGACTTATTTATACATACTTCTTTGATTGCATATTTGTCTTTTCCATTTAGGGTTAATCATCTTTTTGGGCGCAGGGCCTATGGAACTTATTTATCTCTATATTCCTAACACCTACTTTGGTGTTAGGAAGATAGCAGGTACTTAATCCCTGGTTTTGAAAAAAAATGGATGAACGAATGTTGAATAGAAATGGAAGAAGCCCAGAGTCATGAAAATGGGGATGAAGGAATAACTTTTCAATATGGTTTTGAAAGATGGAAAGGTCCCAGTTTTTAGAAAATTCAAAGTGATTTTGTCACATGCTGTCCTGAAATATTCCACAGCT